>NC_080085.1:43904357-44238702 GCF_949987535.1 Balaenoptera acutorostrata
GTTGCTGGTTGACTGAATCTGAATAAGTTGATGCACATTTAATCAACAGATTGGATGGAAATGGATTGTCACCTGCTAATTGAATGGAAAAACAGAGGGGGAAAGATTTAAAACTTACCTTTACTTTGCCAAAGGCATAAATCTGAAGAAAGCTTTTTAAAAAATGTATTTTTTTAAAAAGCTGAAATAGCAATTTTCAACTCATTGCTTTTGTGGCAAGTGACATGAAAATGCATTTTTTTGTCCAATTCCTCTACATTGTTTTGCTGCTGTAAAGCTTCTGGGTGCCAACTGGGATGTCTTCTTGCCAAGGGAAGGAAGGGTTCTTGTCTGATAGAGAATATCAGTTGGCCAACTATCATTTTGATCTGCTTATTTGGAAAGTTGAAGTTTACCTGCATTATCTGCATATTTCTTGCCAAACAAAGAAATTCAGCAAAAGGAAGGTGAGGATTGAGAGGGACATGTGTTCTGTTAAGATACTTAAAGGTCTGCTTGAGACTTTTCTCCCAATAGCAGGGTTTCAACTATTTCTAGAAAAGTCCAGCCATTCTCTACTCAAGACCCCAAACCTTCCAGCCTCTTTTAGCTACATGATGTGTTTTTTTCCTATATTATTGAATTTATTCCTTGCTTTACTCCATTCTATTCCAAATCTCCAAATAGTTGGGAGTGCCTTTTATTCAACCTCTAACATTGGACTGGACTCATGAGTCAGGAAGATACTTTACCAATACTGCACTGACTAGGTAAAAAACATGCATTTCTCACTTGTGCAGTCAACAGAGAGTCAGCAAAGGGATTGTGTGGGCAGTCATCTATCAAGTTGAGCACTCAAGCCTCTGGCCAACGCTACGCCCAAATCATCCCAGTACGCTCCTACTTTAAAATTCTTAAAATGTTTATTTTTTCTAATTACAAAGGCAATTACTGATCTTTGTAAGAGAAAAAACGGTTGGAAAATACAAAATAAACAAAAACCAAAAATCACAAAGGAGATATGCAACTTTGGCTTAGCATATTATCTTACTTTTGGTTTTTCATGGATGTTAGGACTTATTTCAGTTACTGCTGAAAAACTTAGTGGCTTACAACAACAATGGTTTATTACATTTCATTATTCTGTGTGTTGACTTGGCAGTTCTGTTTCATGTGCTGGGATGACTAGAAGGTCCAAAATGGTCTCATTCACATTACTAACTGTTGGCTGGGAACTCAACTGGACTGTCGGCTGAGGGCTTGGTTTTCCTTCACTCAGGCCTCTTTACAAGACTGCTTGGGCTTCCTCACAGCCAGACAGCTGGGTTCAAGAAGGAGAGTACTAAGTGGTGAAAACAGAAACTTCAGATCCCTTAAGACCCGACTTCAGAAGTTACAAAGCATTATTTCTGCTGCTTACTATTGATGAAAATGAGTCATAGTGCCAGCCCAGAATCAATGTGGGATGGGGACTATACAAGGGTGTGAACACTGGGAAGTATGGTTCATTGGGGATCATCTTTGGAAACTAGCCACCACAAAGCACGTCCTATCCCCTGATTCCACCAGTCTTTGCTTCTCTTCAGCTACAACTGGGCAGATTTGTGGGAATGGGGATGATGGTGGTGGTGGTATGTATGGGAGTGAGGTTGAGAGGATCAGTTGGATGTGCAACTGAGCTCCCCGACATTAAATGATTCCTAATTTATGGTTTTGCCCTATTTCTAAGTAGCTGACCATTTAGAAAGTTGATGAAAATTAAGGTCTCAGCTTAAATATCACTTCTTCAAAGAATTCCTGAGGAATTCCCCCAGTTATTCTCTACTTTTATGTCATCATAGCTTTCATAATTTTTAATTTATATTTCTTTTATATAAATCCACGTTAATATTTGTTTTATGGTGTTTTGTTCACAATCTCATGTATCACATGAAGGCAGGCACTTAATCTGTCTTGTTCAGACCAGCACCTGGCACAGATTCTGGTAGAAAGTAGGTGTTTGCTGAATATTTGTTGAATAAATGGGTGACTGAAAGGGAACCTTGATGTCTGTCCTCATCACTCATTCACTCACACACATGCAACAACAGTAATCTGGTCCTGGTTTATAAATAGGAAGGTCTTAATAACTATCTTCCCCAAATCTGTGGGAGATAAGAAAGTGATACTGGGAAATTTCAATCAAACTAAATCCTGTTATGACATCTGTTTTCTATGAGAGAGGGCTATTTCCAGGTTATTGGAAACCTCAACTTTATTCCCAAGCTTTGTCCCTCTATTTCCAATGGCTCTGAATTGCTACCTGGATGTGCCATGTTTACATTCAATATAACAAGTCCTATTTCAGCATTTTTTGCTTCAAGCCTATTAGCCTTCCATTCTCTGCCATTGATACCAGCATTTCCAAATATCTTTGCCACTTTGTTCGTCTTCTCTTTTCCATACCCAGTCAAAGCCTATTGTCTCTTCTAGTTTATATTCCTATGGCTGCTATCATAGGCTGGGTCTCTGTTATTTTATATATATGGACATTCATTATATATATATGGACATTCACTATATATATATGTATATAATTCATTCTTTAAATTCAACATTCATTGAGCATCTACTATGTACCAGACACTGAAGATAAAACAATGTTTATGACTCAGTTTGTCTTTGAGGAATTACCAGTCTCATTAGGGCATATAATGATCGTTATTGGAATCTGTTAGTGCCATTAGAGGTACTGTTTTGAAATACAGGGAAAAGCAACAAACTGTGTCTGGCAGATTGGGACATGCGGAAAAGGCAGGCGTGGAGAGGTGGCAGGAGTGGAGAGGTTGCAGGAAGGGGAATCAGATAGAAGAAAGGAAACTACATTTGAACTGAGTCTTGAAGGAAGAGAAGTTCAACCAGTGACCAGGGAGAAGAAATGTGTGAAAAAAGAGGGTGCAAAGCACATGTAAAGGCATGAGGGTATGAAGAATCAAGACATTAAATATGGCTGGAACACAGAGTGTGCAGGAAGGAGAGGAGAAAGATGAAGCTGAAAGTCAAAGAAGGGCCATAATTCTATAAGAGCCATGTATAATGAACTATGTAGTTTTGTATTTGAATTGAAGGATTTTAAGCAAGGCAATAATATGGTAAGATTTACATTTTAGGAAGTTCACTCTTATGGCCTGTGTGGAGAATGGATTAGAGATGGTAAGAGTGGAGAAAGATTTATCCAGACAAGCAATGATGAGGATCTGAAGGATCTGAAGTAAAGTAGTGGTATGGAAGTTGAGAAAAGAGGACACAGTGGAAGAGGGACAAGGAGGAAAAGACTGGAACAGAGAGACTAGGTAATATGAGGACTGAACTAAGATTTGTCAGTTTGGTGGATTTAGCAAAAGTGATATCATGCAGTGGTAGAGACTGAAACCAGATTCCAGTGTGGGAAGTGAAGAAGTAGAGACAGGGTAGACAAACATTTATAGGCACATGGAATAAAGAGTATGAACTAGGATTACAGGGAAAAGTGGGTGAAATTGGCTCTTTTTTTGGCTTGATATTGTTTTTTAGTACATGAAACTTTAGGGTATGTATTCACTGAGAGGAAAATGTCCACAGAAATAGAGAGGTTGACTTTACTGGAGAAAGACAAGGGATAAGTTGTTGGAAAAGGACCCCAAGGAGGTGGAAGGAAATGGGTAGAATGGAGCCCAAGAGGAGACTGGTATGGATATGTTTCACTCCCAGGCTGTAGTAGTAATAAGGTGATCCTGGAATCAGACAGCCCTAGGTTCAAATCCCAAATGCCACTTGCTATCTGGGAGAACTTGCTATCTGGGAGAACTGAACCACTCCAGGCCTCATTTTCTCGGTTACTAATTGAGGATAACTAAACCTTTCTCACAATGTAGTTGTAAGGATTACGTGAGACAGTAAGTGCTCAATATGGTAGCTACTATTGCTAAGGAAGATAGGATAGGGACAAGCTAGAGATAAATTTGGCAGTAGAGAGTCAAGAATGGAAGGCATTCCTGCCTAAGTCCTTTAACTTCCTCTCAGTAAAGGTCAGTTGCTGAAAGTACAAGGAATGGGGGCAGTTAAGGGGCTGAATAAAAGTGTTAAAAAGCTTGGAACATGATGAGAAGAAGGAGAGAGGGAAGTGTTGAGGAACAAGATTGCTGAACAGCATCAAGGGCCCTGACTTATTTCCTGTCCTTCAGTCTCTTGGTCTCAAATCCATCTTGCACAGGCACTTGATTAATATTCTCAAAAGGACACATTCATCATGTCACTCCTATATATGTCTGCTAAATAAAGTCCACGCTTCTCTGTTTGGCATTTGAGGCCATCTGCATTCAGATCTCTTCCTACTATGCCAGCTTCTGCAAATCTATAAACCAGCTGAACTCTTTACTGTTCCCCATATATGTATTTTATCTTCTCAGTTCTGCACCTTTGTTTATGCTACTCACTATACCCCCAAGCTGAGGTTCATTCCAGAAGTTTATAAAGAGTAGGCTTCAGAGTCCTGAAGAATTGAGCTCCAATTCAGACACTGCCACTGATCAGCCATATGATTTTAGGCAAGGGGCTTTGCTTCTCTGTGCCTCAGTTTCCTTACGTATAAAACAGAGATAATAATAATACAAATTGTGCAGGGTTATTGACAGGGTTGTACTAACAGATATAAAAAAAGCAGTGGTAGAGCACCCTGCACATAATGGAAACTCAGTAAGTGGTAGCTATCACTCATGTATCTATGAAACATTTACAGAACACCTGTTATATACTAGGCAATGTTCTAGGACTCATGGATACAGAGATGAACACTACACTTGGAAACCCACAGGTCTAGTGAAGGAGAAAATGCCTAATTTAGTACAGGAGTGTCAAGGATAGCCTCATGGAGGAGCTGGTATTGGAATGAATCTTGAAGAATTTGTAGATATTGTCAGGCAGTCAAGATATGTAAGTGGGGTACTCTAACTTTCTGAAGAGCTTCTGAGAAGATGAGGAAGCAATCAAAAGCCTGGTTCATTTGCTGAGTAACACAAAGAGATCATGAATTGATTGGAATTGTTATCCTAAGGAACAGAGACATAACCTAAAGGAGAAAACATGTTTGTTAAAAAGGGGATATGTGATGGGAAGGGATGGAGGAAGGAAGAAATTGGTAAGAAATGAAACCATATAAGTGGTCAGGGTCAGGGTCATGAAGGGCTTTATAGAACATAAGAAATTTGAATATTATCTTACTGGTGATGAGGAGCTGTCATAGGGTTTTTACAAAGGTAATGACAACATCATTTGTATATTATAGATACATCATTATGGCTGCTGTGTGAAGGATGGGGAGGTGTTGGGGTTAGACTAGAACATGGAGACCATTAGGTCAAGGTTAGTTGTAATGGTTGTTGAATTAAGGCAGGGGCAGTAAGACTAGAGACAAAAGAATAAATTTGACTGTTATTTGGGGGATAAAATCAATAGGACTTGGTGACTTGATTGGATTGGTGGGGGAATAAGGGAGAGCAATTAAGGATGATTTATTGGTTTCTGTCCTGAGGGGCTAGGTGGATATTGGTGCAATTTATTGAAACTGAAAATACAGAAGAAGGAAGAGGTTGAAGGGAAGTAGATGATAAGGCCTGTTTTGTAGATGTTGAATTTGAAGAGCCCAGGAAATGTCTGTGTGAAGATTTTTAGCAGGCTTTTGGATACACAAGTATCAAGTTCCAGGCAAGGTAATATAGATGCAGATTTGGGAGGCACTTTAATATCAGTAGTACTTGAAACCAAGAGGGTGAATTTGATTACCTAGGGAGAGTTTATAGAGGAAGAAGCAACAGGGAGGGAAGTCTGGGAAAACCCATCATTTAAGAGGAAGGTAAGTAAAGAAGCGTCTAAAAGATAGAATATCAAAGCATGGTTTGAAAAATAGGGCTTCCGTGGTGGGGCAGTGGTTGAGAATCCACCTGCCAGTGCAGGAGACATGGGTTTGAGCCCTGGTCTGGGAAGATCCCACATGCCGCAGAGCAGCTGGGCCCGTGAGCCACAACTGCTGAGCCCGCGTGCCACAACTACTGAAGCCTGTGTGCCTGGAGCCCATGCTCTGCAACAAGAGAAGCCACAGCAATAAGCCTGCGCACTACAGCGAAGAGTAGCCCCCACTTGCCACAACTAGAGAAAAGCCCGCATGCAGCAACAGAGACCCAATGCAGCCAAAAATAAAATAAATTTAAAAAAAGAAAAAGAAAGAGAAGGGGGAGACTCAGGAGAGGATGGCATCACAAAAACCAAGATGGGAGAGACTTCAAAAGTCAAATTCTGCTAAGAGTTGTAGGTGAAATTAGAACTGAAAAGTGTCCACTGATTTGACAGATAGGAGTTCACCAGGAACCTTACCACATGGGAATAATAGGGGCAGGAGCCAGACTTCAGTAGGTTGAGGAGGGAATGAAAGGAGGAAGTGGAGAGACTAAGTGTAAACAACTTATTCTACAAGAGTGGCTATAAAAGGAAAAAGGAGGATTTTCCAACTTCCAGAATGGCTAAGTAAGGAGCTCAAGGAAATCTCTCCCCCAGAAAAACACTTAGTAAGCTGGTCAAAATTATCAAAGTCTTTGGAGATTGAGCAAAGGGCTTACAAAAAGTTAAGAAACATTTTTTTAAAAAAAATATAGAAACTCAATAAGAACAGTGGGAGGCCATAGCATTTGAGCTAGAGACTGCAGCCATCCCTGACAGCTCTGCCATGCAGAAGAACTATTTCAGCAGTCTCCGCTGCCAAGTGGCAATTCTCTCTCCCCAGACCCCTGGGGTGGAAAAGCTATTTTGTGTGCTTTCAGAAGTTGTTAAACATCGTCAGATCCCATCTTCCACAGCTCTGTTACATGGAAGATCTATATAGAATGGGTGGCAGTAGCCAGGAGGCATTTGTTCTCCACCCCAACTCCCACAATATAGGGAGAATCCAGGCAGGGCAGCTGATGAAGAAAATAGTCCCTCTTTCCTGCAGAGCTCTGTCTTATGAGAGAGCTGTTCCAATGCACTTGGCGGTCGAGTGGTAGCTCCCATAATGCCAAAATTTCGAGGGTAGAAGACCTATTCCAGGTAGAATCAGTGGCCAGTGAACACTACAGATCCCATCCTCCCCAGCTCTGAACTGCAAATAATCCATACTACATTGTGTCAGCAGCTGGGGGTGACACCAGTGCCTCCTGCATGTACCAGTGCCTCCTGCATGCTCATGCACACACACACACACACACACACATCACCTGCTCCAGAGGGAGGATCTAGGTGGGACATCTAGTGAATAATGAGTTTCCCAATTCTGATTCCCATCCCACCCCTCAGCTCCTGATCTATAATGCAGAATATCTTCCCAGAGGCAGGTCTGAGTGAGCCTAAAAGACTGGCAACACTGTATCTTTGCCAAGGAACCCAACTACAATTAGATCAGACTGTGGAGCAATTTATGCTGCAGAGCATTGTTGAAAACAATAGAGCAATCAGCTAGCAATTAATAGAGGCAAACAGCTGGGTATAATACTAATAGGAGCGGACCAGCCAGGAGCTTAACAAGAACATCAGGGAAAGAGATAGTCAGAGACAGACTAAGATCACAGTCATTCCTGGTGGGCAGGAAAACTGTGTGCATGCCTCAGGCTGTACCCTTTGAGGAGCAACAGAAACTCTGTATCAAGGGAGAAACAGACCACACTGAAATAGTCCAGCTAAGTCACAAAACAAACAAATAAGCAGTCAAGCAATAAAAACCAAGACAGGAGAGAGGGAATCTATATCCAGATTATCTAAAATTTCCATTGTAACAAAAAATTGAGACATGCAAAGAAACATCAAAGTATGACCCACGTACAGGAGAAAAGCATACGAAGGAAACTGCCTTTGAGGGGACCCAGATATTAACTTAGTGGGCAAAGACTCATTATAAAGATGTTCAAATAGCTAATGGAAACCTTGCTTAAAGAATTAAAAGAAGGTATGATGACAATATCTCATAAAGGAGAAATTATAGATAGAAATTATGAAAAAAAAGAATCAAAGTGAATTTCTGGATTTGAAAAGTACAATAAACAACTGAAAAAAAGTCACTAAAAGAGCTCAGAAATAGGGACTTCCCTGGTGGCACAGTGGTTAAGAATCCGCCTGCCAATGGAAGGGACACGGGTTCAAGCCCTAGTCCGGGAAGATCCCACAAGCCGCAGAGTAACTAAGCCCGTGCACTGCAACTATTGAGCCTGCACTCTAGAGCCTGCGTGCCACAACTACTGAAGCCTGCGTGCCTAGAGCCTGTGCTCGGTAACAAGAGAAGCCACCAAAATGAGAAGCCCACACACCGCAATGAAGAGTAGCCCCTGCTTGCTGCAACTAGAGAAAGCCCACACACAGCAACAAAGACCCAATGCAGCCAAAAATAAATAAATAAATAAATAAATTTATTTTTTTAAAAAGGGCTCAACAATAGATTAGAGTTGGCAAAAGAAAATAAATCAGTGAACTAGAAGATAGATTAAAAATATTAGGCAATCTGGCTGATTGGTTCAAGATGGTGGAGTAGAAGGCTGTGCGCTCACTCCCTCTTGGGAGAGCACCAGAATCACAACTAACTGCTGAACAATCATCGACTGGAAGACACTGGAACTCACCAGAAAAGATACCCCACATCCAAAGACAAAGGAGAAGCCACAATGAGACAGTAGGAGGGGCACAATCACAATAAAATCCATTCTCATAACTGCTGGGTGGGTGACTCACAAACTGGAGAACACTTATACCACAGAAGTCCACCCACTGGAGTGAAGGTTCTGAGCCCCACGTCAGGCTTCCCAACCTGGGGGTCCGGCAACAGGAGGAGGAATTCCTAGAGAATCAGACTTTGAAGGCTAGCGGGATTTGATTGCAGGACTTCAACAGGACTGGGGGAAACAGAGACTCCACTCTTGGAGGGCGCACACAAAGTAGTGTGTGCATTGGGACCCAGGGGAAGGACCAGTGAGACATAGGAGACTGAAACAGACCTACCTGCTAGTGTTGGAGGGTCTCCTGCAGAGGCAGGGGGTGGCTGTGGCTCACTGTGAGGACAAGGACACTGGCAGCAGAAGTTCTGGGAAATACTCCTTGGCATGAGCCCTCCCAGAGTCTGCCATTAGCACCACCAAAGAGCTGGGTAAGCTCCAGTGTTGGGTCACCTCAGGCCAAACAACCAACCCAGGCACACCCATCAGCACACAAGCAGATTAAAGTTTTACTGAGCTCTGCCCACCAGAGCAACACCCAGTTCTACCCACCACCAGTCCCTACCATCAGGAAACTTGCACAAGCCTCTTAGAAAGCCTCATCCAACAGAGGGCAGACAGCAGAAGCAAGAAGAAGTACAATCCTGCAGCCTGTGGAACAAAAACCACATTCACAGAAAGATAGACAAGATGAAAAGGCAGAGGGCTATGTACCAGATGAAGGAACAAGATAAAACCCCAGAAAAACAACTAAATGAAGTGGAGATAGGAAACCTTCCAGAAAAAGAATTCAGAATAATGATAGTGAAGATAATCAAGGACCTCAGAAAAAGAATGGAGGCAAAGATCGGGAAGAAATGTTTAACAAAGACCTAGAAGAATTAAAGAACAAACAAACAGAGGTGAACAATACAATAAATGAAATGAAAAATACACTAGAAGGAATCACTAGCAGAATAACTGAGGCAGAAGAACAGATAAGTGACCTGGAAGACAGAATGGTGGAATTCACTTCCATGGAACAGAATAAAGAAAAAAGAATGAAAAGAAATGAAGACAGCCTAAGGGACCTCTGGGACAACATTAAATGCCACAACATTCACATTATAGGGGTCCAAGAAGGAGCAGAGAGAGAGAAAGGACCCAAGAAAATATTTGAAGAGATTATTGTCAAAAACTTCCTTACATGGGAAAGGAAGTAGCCACCCAAGTCCAAGAAGTGCAGAGAGTCCCAGGCAGAATAAACCCAAGGAGAAACACACCGAGACACATAGTAATCAAATTGACAAAAATTAAAGAGAAAGAAAAATTATTGAAAGCAACAAGGGAAAAATGACAAATAACATACAAGGGAACTCCCGAAAGGTTAACAGCTGATTTCTCAGAAGAAACTCTACAAGCCAGAAAGGAGTGGCATGATATATTTCAAGTGATGAAAGGGAAGAACCTACAACCAAGATTACACTACCCAGCAAGGATCTCATTCAGATTCAATGGAGAAATCAAGAGCTTTACAGACAAGCAAAAGCTAAGAGATTTCAGCACCACCAAACCAGCTCTACGTCAAATGCTAAAGGAAATTCTCTAAGTGGGAAATACAAGAGAAGAAAAGGATCTACAAAAACAAACCCATAACAATTAAGAAAATGGTAACAGGAACATACATATCGATAATTACCTTAAATGTGAATGGATTAAATGCTCCCACCAAAAGACACAGACTCGCTGAATGGATACAAAAACAAGACCCATATATATGCTGTCTACAAGAGACGCACTTCAGACCTAGGGACACATACAGACTGAAAGTGAGGGGATGGAAAAAGATATTCCATCCAAATGGAAATCAAAAGAAAGCTGGAGTAGCAATACTCATATGAGATAAAATAGAGTTTAAAATAAAGAATGTTACAAGAGACAAGGAAGAACACTACATAATGATCAAGGGATCAATCCAAGAAGAAGATATACCAAATATAAATATTTATGCACCCAACATAGGAGCACCTCAGTACATAAGGCAACTGCTAGCAGCTATAAAAGAGGAAATCGACAGTAACACAGTGTTAGTGGGGGACTTTAACACCTCACTTATACCAATGGACAGATCATCCAAATAGAAAATTAATAAGGAAACACAAAGCTTAAATGACACAATAGACCAGAGAGATTTAATTGATATTTATAGGACATTCCATCCAAAAACAGCAGATTACACTTTCTTCTCAAGTGCACACAGAACATTCTCCAGGATAGATCACATTTTGGGTCACAAATCAAGCCTCAGTAAATTTAAGAAAATTGAAATCATATCAAGCATCTTTTCTGAACATGACGCTATGAGATTAGAAATCAGTTACACGGGAAAAAAATGTAAAAAACACAACACATGGAGGCTAAACAATACGTTACTAAATAACCAAGAGATCACTGAATAAATCAAAGAGGAAATCAAAAAATACCTAGAGAAATATTACAATGAAAATACGAAAATCCAAATCCTATGGGATGCAGCAAAAGCAGTTATAAGAGGGAAGTTTATAGCAATACAAGCCTTCCTCAAGAAACAAGAAAAATCTCAAATAAACGATCTAAACTTGCACCTAAAGGAACCAGAGAAAGAAGAACAAACAAGACCCAAAGTTAGTAGAAGGACAGAAATCATAAAGATCAGAGCAGAAATAAATGAAGTAGAAGCAAAGAAAACAATAGCAAAGATCAATAAGACTAAAAGCTGGTTCCTTGAGAAAATAAACAAAATTGATAAACCATTAGCCAGACTCATCAAGAAAAAGAGGGAGAGGACTCAAATCAATAAAATTAGAAATGAAAAAAGAGAAGTTACAACAGACACTGCAGAAATACAAAGCATCCTAAGAGACTACTACAAGCAACCCTATGCCAATAAAATGGACAACCTGGAAGAAATGGACAAATTCTTAGAAAGGTATAACCTTCCAAGACTGAACCAGGAAGGAACAGAAAATATGAACACACCAATCACAAGTAATGAAATTGAAACTGTGATTTAAAATCTTCCAAAATGGCTTCCCTGGTGGTGCAGTGGTTAAGAATCTGCCTGCCAATGCAGGGGACATGGGTTCAAGCCCTGGTCTGGGAAGATCCCACATGACGCAAAGCAACTAAGCCTGAGAGCCACACCTACTGAGCCTGCGCATCTGGAGCCTGTGCTCTGCAACGGGAGAGGCCGCAACAGTGAGAGGCCCACGCACCGCGATGAAGAGTGGCCCCCGCTCGCCACAACTGGAGAAAGCCCTCATACAGAAACGAAGACCCAACACAGCCAAAAATAAATAAATAAATAAATAAATAAATAAATAAATAAATAAATAAATAAAAATTAAAAAAAAAAGAGTGTTAGGTTTCCATTCAGTATTCTCAGATTAAAAAAAAAAATCTTCCAACAAACAAAAGTCTAGGGCCAGATGGCTTCACAGGTAAATTCTATCAAATATTTAGAGAGAAGCTAAGACCCATCCTTCTCGAACTCTTCCAAAAAATTGCAGAGGAAGGAACACTCCCAAACTCATTCTATGAGGCCACCATCATCCTGATACCAAAACCAGAAAAAGATACTACAAAAAAACGAAAATTACAGAGCAATATCACTGATGAATATAGATGCAAAAATCCTCAACAAAATACTAGCAAACAGAATCCAATACATTAAAAGGATCATACACCATGATCAAGTGGGATTTATCCCAGGGATGCAAGGATTCTTCAATATACACAAATCAATCAATGTGATACACCACATTAACAAACTGAAGAATAAAAACCATATGATCACCTCAATAGATGCAGAAAAAGCTTTTGACAAAATTCAAAACCCATTTATGATGAAAACTCTCCAGAAAGTGGGCGTGGAGGGAACCTACCTCAACATAAAAAAGGCCATATACGACAAACCCACAGCAAACATCATTCTCAATGGTGATAACTGAAAGCATTTCCTCTACGATCAGGAATAAGACTAGGATATCCACTGTCACCACTATTATTCAACATAGTTTTGGAAGTCATAGCCATGGCAATCAGAGAAGAAAAAGAAATAAAAGGAATACAAATTGGAAAAGAAGAAGTAAAACTGTCACTGTTTGCATATGACATGATACTATACATAGAGAATCCTAAAAGTGCCCCCAGAAAACTACTAGAGCTAATCAATGAATTTGGTAAAGTTGCAGGATACAAAATTAATGCACAGAAATCGCTTGCATTCCTGTATACTAATGATGAAAAATCTGAAAGAGAAATTAAGGAAACACTCCCATTTACTATTGCAACAAAAAGAATAAAATACTTAAGAATAAACCTACCTAAGGAGACAAAAGACCTCATGCAGAAAACTATAAGACACTGATGAAAGAAATTAAAGATGATACAAAGAGATGGAGAAATATAACATGTTCTGGGTTTGGAAGAATCAGTATTGTGAAAATGACTATACTACCCAAGCAATCTACAGATTCAATGCAATCCCTATCAAATTACCAATGGCATTTTTTACGGAACTAGAACAAAAAGTCTGAAAATTTGTATGGAGACACAAAAGACCCCGAATAGCCAAAGCAGTCTTGAGGGAAAAAAACGGAGCTGGAGGAATCAGACTCCCTGACTTCAGACTATACTACATAGCTACAGTATTCAAGACAATGTGGTACTGGTACAAAAACAGACATATAGATCAATGGAACAGGATAGAAAGCCCAGAGATAAACCCACGCACCTATGGTCAACTAATCTATGACAAAGGAGGCAAGGATATACAATGGAGAAAAGACAGTCTCTTCAGTAAGTGATGCTGGGAAAACTGGACAGCTACATGTAAAAGGATGAAATGAAAACACTCCCTAACACCATACACAAAAATAAACTAAAAATGGATTAGAGACCTAAATGTAAGACTGGTCACTGTAAAACTCTTAGAGGAATATATAGGAAGAACACTCCCTGACATAAATCACAGCAAGATCTTTTTTAATGGAAAGTAAAACAAAAATAAACAAATGGGACCTAATGAAACTTAAAAGCTTTTGCAAAGCAAAGAAAACTACAAACAAGACGAAAAGATAACCCTGAGAATTGGAGAAAATATTTGCAAACGAATCAATGGAGAAAGGATTAATCTCCAAAATATATACACAGCTCATGCACCTCAATATTAAAAAAACAAGCAACCCAATCAAAAATAGGCAGAAGACCTAAATAGACATTTCATACAGATGACCAAGAAGAACATGAAAAGCTGCACAATATCACTAATTATCAGAGAAATGCAAATCAAAACTACACTGAGGTATCACCTCACACCAGTTAGAGTGGGCATCATCAGAAAATCTACAAACAACAAATGCTGGAGAGGGTGTGGAGAAAAGGGAACCCTCTTGCACTGTTGGAGGGAATGTAAATTGATACAGCCACGATCGATAACAGTATGGATGTTCCTTAAAAAACTAAAAATAGAATTACCATATGACCCAGCAATCCCACTACTAGGAATATACCCAGAGAAAACCATAATTCACAAAGACACATGCACCCCAGTGTTCATTGCAGCACTATTTACAATAGCCAGGTCATGGAAGCAAACTAAATGCCCATTGACAGACGAATGGTTAAAGAAGATGTGGTACATATATACAATGGAATATTACTCAGCCATAAAAGGGAACAAAATTGGGTTATTTGTAGAGACGTGCCTGGATCTACAGACTGTCATACAGAGTGAAGTAAGTCAGAAAGAGAAAAACAAATATCATATATTAATGCATATATGTGGAACCTAGAAAAATAGTACAGATGAACTGGCTTGCAGGGCAGAAATAGAGACACAGATATAAAGAACAAACGTATGACACCAAGGGGGGAAATTGGCGGCGGGGGGTGGTGGTGTGATGAATTGGGAAGTTGGGATTGACATATATACACTAATATGTATAAAATGGATAACTAATAAGAACCTGCTGTATAAAATAAATAAATAAAAGTCTAAAATTCAAACAAAATTAGGCAATCTGAACAGAGAGGAAAAAGAGTGAAAAACAATTGAAGAGGGATTCAGATAAATATGGAACCTCATTAACTATACCAATATATGCATAGCGGGAATACCAGAAGGAAAGGAGAGAGCTAAATGAACAGGAAAGTATTTACAGAAATATTGTCTGAAATTTCCCCAGAATGATGAAAAATATTAATCTACACATGCAAGAAGATCAATAAACTCCAAGAAGAATAAATTCAAGGAGAGCCACATACAGACATATCATAGTTAAAATGTTAAAAAGCAAAGAGAGAATCTTAAAATCAGTGAGAGAAAAATGGCTCATTATATCCAAGGACGACACTATAAGATGAATGAATGGCTTCTCATCAGAAACAATGGAGGCCTGGAAGCAGTGACATGACATCTTAAAACAGGTTTAAAAAAAAACCTGTCAAGCAATAATCTTATACAGTTGACCTTTCAACAGAATGATTTTGAACTGCACTGGTGCACCTATATGTAATTGTTTTCAGTAGTCAATACTGTAGTACTACACAATCCATGGTTGGTTGAACTCAAGGATCCAAATATGTGGTTCCTCTGTATCCAAGGTTCCTCTGTATCCACAGATACAGAAGAATCACATATACAGAAGGCTGAATTTACTTTATATGCAGATTTTTGACTGCAGTGAGGGTTGGTGCCCCTAACTCCTGCATTGTTCAAGGATCAACTGTACTCAGTAAAACTATCTTTCAGAAAGGAAGGGGAAATAAAGACGTTCTAAGATCAGCAAAACCTGAGAGAATTTGTTGTTAGCAGATGTGATTTGCAAGAATACTAAAGAAAATTCTTCAGGCTGAAAGAAAGTGACAGCAGATAGTAATTAAAATCCACAAGAAAAACAATTAACACTGATAAAGGTAATTATGTAAGAAATTATAACAGTATAGCTGATTTAAAAAGCAATTTTTCCAACAGATATGCAAAGTCTTAAACATCACCTTGCAACCACATATCCCACCCCAGAGCTCT
The DNA here is from genome assembly GCF_949987535.1 of Balaenoptera acutorostrata. Classification (NCBI taxonomy): domain Eukaryota; kingdom Metazoa; phylum Chordata; class Mammalia; order Artiodactyla; family Balaenopteridae; genus Balaenoptera; species Balaenoptera acutorostrata. The sequence goes on from NC_080085.1 coordinate 43,920,129, forward strand.
GGCAAGATCATACACAAATCTAGTGGCAAATCAAGGACTAAATAAATTACAAGGAAGAGGCCTAAAGTGACCTAAAGCCCTCTCAATGACATGAGAAACATACAGACTGCATTCAAATCAGCTGTGGGACACTGCACATATGAAAGTGTCATGGGCCCATGAGATTTGCAGGTAGTACTCCAGTGATTTTCTTTCACCATTAGAAGACACTTGAATGTCAAGGACTCTCTTTCCATCCTAAGCTCCTTTTCAGCAGGAGTCAAGACTGCCAGACCAAGGTAAGGCACTGTTCCAATACTTCTGTTCTACCTGGGGAACTGATGTTACCTAAAGCAAGTTCAAAGGGAGAACTGCCTGGCAGCAATGAAGCCTGATGCTGACAACTCTTCCTGACCCTCCTACAGTCAGTAAGGTGTGCTGGAGTGTCCTTGAGGTGCATGCTCCTCACTGTAAGTCAGTCCCACATGTGCAGGAGAGACCTGAGGGCAGCAAGTCACAACCCCATCAAAAGTACCTCACAAACAAGGGAATTTAATTCCTCTACAAACACAGGTGCCACTTATGATGATAAAAATAAGCAGATATTCTCCATCTTTACCTTAGAGAAGATAGTAGTAACCCTATGGCATCCATGGCAGGTTGAATGTAGGGTGTTTTTTTTAATGAATTCTGGAAGAATTACATGGAGGAGGAGGCCAAATAACCTCAGAACCAAGAAACAGCTGAGCTCACACTCACTGTAGGATGCTTGAGACTATTACTTTGCTTAACTTTGTACTTTGCTCAACTTTGTACTTTGCTCACCACAAAGACCTTTCTTTTTGAACAGTCTTTTGTAGTGAAGTGGACAGTGTCTTTTGTTCCTTGTGGATATTGTTCCTCATTAATCTCCACTGCCATCTAATATTTATGTACACATAGCCTGAGAATCTTCCCTGAAATCCCTCTCATTGTAGATCTGCTGCTTTTTGGGTGTAAGACATAAGACATATGATCTTACAGGAATTTTTCTTATCCCCGCATTTTCTAGTACACAGGAATTGTCCAATAAAGCTTATGTGCTGGTTAGTTGATATTAAAACAAGCAATCATATAATCATATTTTGGGCCTATGACATATAGAATGTGATCCATTTGATAATAAAAGGACAAAGGATGCAGGTAGGAAAAAAGGTGATTCAGAGTGAGAAAATGACACCAGATGGTAACTTGAATACACAGGAAGAAACAAAGAGAAAAAAATGGTTAATGAAGAAGGCTACTATAATAAACTGTATAAAATATACTTGCTGTTCTTTCTTCCCTCAGCTTCTTTCAAATATATAAATTTATATAATGCAATAATCAAAAAAATCTATATTGGTTTTTATCATATATATATAACATATATAACAATAATAGCACAAAACAGGGGAAGATACAGTTTTATAGGAATAGAGTTTCTACATCATACTGGAATTATACTAATTCTAATATAGATTCTGATAAGTTAAGATGTATATGGAAATCCCTAGAGAAACCAGTAAGAATATAACTAAGAACATATAGTGAAAAAATAATTAATGGTACTAAAATGTTTCACTAAGGATATTCACTTAATGCAAAAAAAGCATTAAAGTAGGAACAGAGATAACACGAGACATATAGAAAACCAAAAGTAAAATGATAGACACAAATCCAATCTCTCAATAATAATATTCAATGTTAATGGCTTTAAAAATTCAATCAAAAAAGAGAGATTATCAAATTGTATAAAAACACAAGCCCACTAAAAGAATGACATCGAATCGTAGGATTATGGAATATTTTCCTTCCCCTCACACCTAACCACAACATCAACAGTGTTCCTTTATAATAACAGTGGAATACAGCTGAAAGAACAGTGGACTCTATCTAGGAAGGAGCTTCTAGGCAAACTCAAAGACAACAGGGGAGACAAAAATGAGGACACTACAGGAAATTGAAGTTTTCTGCAGAAAACATTAAAGGCAGCCTAACTCCTAGCCAGATAAACATAAAATCTCACACTAAAGGCATATTTACCTCAGTTCCTATTACCTGATACATCATGTCTAGTTTCCAACAAAAATTTACAAGGAGTGGTAAAAGACAAAACAAAACCAAACTAAAACAATATGAGGAGACAAAGCAAGCATCAGAACAAGACTCAGATATGGCAGAAGGTCTCAATAGAAACTTCCAAAACTGAAATGCAAAGAGAAAAAAGAATGAACAAGACATAATAGAATATCTAAAAGCTAGGGACAATTAGAAAATGTGTAACATTTGTGTAATGGGAATACCAGAAGGAAAAGAGAAAAAGGAGCAGAAGAAATATTTACAGTAATAATGGCTGAGAATTTTCCAAAATTAATGACAGACACCAAACCACAGATCCCAGAAGCTCAGAGAACACCATGATGGATAAATATCAAACAGTCTGCACCTAGGCATTTCATATTCAAACTGCAGAAAATCAAAGACAGAGAGGAAATTTTGAAAGAAGCCAGATAAAAATAAAACAATCAATCTTCTCTTCAGAAATAATGCTAGCACAAAGAGAGTAGAGAGAAATATTTAAAGTTTAGAAAGAGAAAACCTTCCTACCCACCTAGAGTTCTTTGTCCTTCAAAAGTGAAGTAGATAGGTTCCCTCTATATCCACATTCTGGAGAGTTTTTATCATAAATGGGTGTTGAATTTTGTCAAAAGCTTTTTCTACATCTACTGAGGTGATCATATGGTTTTTATTCTTTAATTTGTTAATATGGTGTATCACATTGATTTATTTGCATATATTGAAGAATCCTTGCATCCCTGGGATAAATCCCACTTGATCATGGTGTATGATCTTTTTAATGTGTTGTTGGATTCTGTTTGCTAGTATTTTGTTGAGGAGTTTTACATCTATATTCATCAGTGATATTGGTCTGTAATTTTCTTTTTTTGTGATATCTTTGTCTGGTTTTGGTATCAGGGTGATAATGGCCTCGTAGAACATGTTTGGGAGTGTTCCTTCCTCTGAAATTTTTTGGAAGAGTTAGAGAAGGATAGGTGTTAACTCTTCTCTAAATGTTTGATAGAATTCATCTGTGAAGCCATCTGGTCCTGGACTTTTGTTTGTTGGAAGATTTTTAATCGCAGTTTCAATTTCATTACTTGTGATTGGTCTGTTTATATTTTCTAATTCTTCCTGGTTCATTCTTGGAAAGTTGTACCTTTCCAAGAATTTGGCCATTTCTTCCAGGTTGTCTATTTTACTGGCATATAATTGCTTGTAGGAGACTTTTATGATCCTTTGTATTTCTTCGGTGCCAGTTGTAATTTCTTTTTTCATTTCTAAATTTATTGATTTGAGTGCTCTCCCTTTTTTTCTTGATGAGTCTGGCTAAAGGTTTATTGATTTTGTTTATCTTCTTAAAGAAGAAATTTTTAGTTTTACTGATCTTTGCTATTGTTTTATTTGTTTCAATTTCATTTATTTCTACTCTGATATTTATGATTTCTTTCCTTCTACTAACTTGGGGTTTTCTTTGTTCTTCTTTTTCTAGTTTCCTTAGGTGTAAGTTTAGATTTTTTATTTTAGATTTTTCTTGTTTCTTGAGGTGAGCTTGAATTGCTATAAACTACCCTCTTAGAACTGCTTTTGCTGTGTCCCATAGGTTTTAGATTGTCGTGTTTTCATTGTCATTTGTTTCTAGGTGTTTTTCACTTCTTCTTTGATTTCTTCAGTGATCTCTTGGTTATTTAGCAGTGCACTGTTTAGCCTCCATGTGTTTGTGTTTTTTTACAGTTTTTCTTTCCTGTAATTGATTTCTAATCTCATAGCATTGTGGTCAGAAAAGATGCTTGATACAATTTCAGTTTTCTTAAATTTTCCAAGGCTTGATTTGTGACCCAAGATGTGATCTATCCTGGAGAACTTTCTGTGTTCACTTGAGAATAAAGTGTAATCTTCTGCTTTTGGGTGGAATGTCCTATAAATATCAATTAAGTCAATCTGCTCCATTGTGTCATTTAAAGCTTTTGTTTCCTTATTTATTATCTGTCTGGATGATTCATCCATTGGTGTAAGTGGGGGTGTAAAAGTCTCCCACTATTATTGTGTTACTGCTGATTTCCCCTTTTATGGCTGTTAGCATTTGTCTTACATACTGATGTGCTCCTATGTTGGGTGCATAAATACCTATAATTGTTATGTTTTCTTCTTGGTGAAAACTGAAAGCATTTCCTCTAAGATCAGGAACAAGACAAGGATGTCCACACTTGCCACTATTGTTCAACAGAGTATTAGAAGTCCTAGTCATGGCAATCAGATAAGAAAAAGAAATAAAAGGAATACAAATTGGAAAAGAACAAGTAAAACTGTCACTGTTTGCAGGTGACATGATACTATACACAGAAAATCCTAAAGATGCCACCAGAAAACTACTAGAACTAATCAATGAATTTGGTAGGGTTGCAGGGTACAAAATTAATGCACAGAAATCTCTTGCATTCCTAGGCAGTAACAATGAAAGATCAGAAAGAGAAATTAAAGAAACAATTTCATTCACCACTGCAACAAAAATAATAAAAAACCTAGGAATAAACCTACCTGAGGAAGCAAAAGACCTGTACTCAGAAAACTATAAAACACTGATGAAAGAAATCAAATATAACACAAACAGATGAAGAGATATACCATGCTCCTTGATTGGAAGAATCAGTATTGTGAAAATGACTATACTACCCAAAGCAATCTACAGGTTCAGTGCAATCCCTATCAAATTACCAATGGCATTTTGCACAGAATTAGAACAAAAAATGTTACAATTTGTATGGAAACACAAAAGACCCCAAATAGCCAAAGCAATCTTTGGAAAGAAAAATGGAGCTGGAGGAATCAGACTCCCCGACTTCAGACTATACTACAAAGCTACAGTAATCAAGACAGTATGGTACTGGCACAAAAACAGAAATATAGATCAATGGAACAGGATAGAAAGCCCAGCAATAAAACCACACACGTATGGTCAACTAATCTATGACAAAGGAGGCAAGGATATACAATGGAAAAAAGACACCCTCTTCAATAAATGGTGCTGGAAAAACTGGACAACTCCATGTAAAAGAATGAAATTAGAAGACTCCCTAACACCAAACAAAAAAATAAACTCAAAATGAATTAAAGACCTAAATGTAAGAGCAGACACTATAAAACTCTTAGAGGAAAACATAGGAAAAACACCCTTTAACATAAATCACAGCAAGACCTTTTATGACCCACCCCCTAGAGTAATGAAAATAAAAACAAAAATAAGCAAATGGGACCTAATTAAACTTGAAAAGCTTTTGCACAGCAAAAGAAACCATAAAAAATACAAAAATACAACACAGAATGGGAGAAAATATTTGCAAATGAATCAAAAGACAAAGGATTATCTCTAAAATATACAAACACCTCATGCAGCTAGATATCAAAAAAAAACCAATCAAAAAATGGGTGGAAGTCCTAAATAGACATTTCACCAAAGAAGATATACAGATGGTGCAGAGGCACATGAAAAGATTCTCAACATCACTAATTATTAGAGAAGTGCAAATCAAAACCACAATGAGGTATCCCCTCACTCCAGTCAGAATGGCCATCATCAAAAAATCTACAAACTATAAATGTTAGAGATGGTGTGGAGAAAAGAGAACCCTCTTGCATTGTTGGTGGAAATGTAAAGTGATACAGCCACTGTACAGAACAGTATAAAGGGTCCTTAAAAAACTAAAAATAGAACTACCATATGACCCAGCAATCCCACGACTGGGCATATACCCTGAGAAAACCATATTTCAAAAACTATATGTACCCCAATGTTCATTGCAACACTATTTACAACAGCCAGGACATGGAAACAACCTAAATGGCCATCGACAGATGAATGGATAAAGAAGATGTGGTATGTGTGTGTGTGTGTGTGTATATATATATATATATATATATATATATATATATATATATATAAAATGGAATATTACTCAGCCATAAAAATAAATGAAAATTGGTCATTTGTAGAGATGTGGATGGACCTAGAGTCTGTCATACAGAGTGAAGTAAGTCAGAAAGAGAAAAACAAATATGACACATGAATGCATATATGTGGATTCTTGAAAAATGGTACAGATGACCCTATTTGCAGGGCAGGAATAGAAATGCAGATGTAGAAAACAGACTTGTGGACACAGCAAGGGATGGGGAGGGTGGGATGAATTGGGAGATTATGTTTGACATAAATACACTACCAAGTGTAAAATAGATAGCTAGTGGGAACCTGCTGTATAGCACAGGGAGCTCAGCTCAGTGCTCTGTGATGACCTAGATGGGTGGGATGAGGGGGGAGGGAGGTCCAAGTGAGAGGGGATATGTGTATACATATAACTGATTCACTTCACTGTACAGCAGAGACTAACACAACATTGTAAAGCAGTTATACTCCAGTAAAAACAAAAGAAAACAAACAAACAAAAGTGAAGGAGAGGTAAAAGTTGTTCCTCAGGCCAACTGAAAGTGTAGCAATTTGTCACTAGTAAACTTTCCTTGTGAGAAAGGTTAAAAGAAGTTCTTAAGAGAGAAGGAAAATGATATAGGTCAGAAACTCAGATTTAGATAATGGAAGAATGTTAGAAAAGCAATATATGAAAGTAAAATAAAATATTGAATTTTTCTTATTCCTAGTTGATCTAACAGATAACAGTTTATTCAAAATAGTAATAGTAACAATGTATTTAGTGATTGTAGCTTGTGGATAAGTGAAATGAATGATTGCAATGTTATGAGGAATTGAGAGGGAGGAATTGGGAATACTTTGTTATAAAGTGTCCATACTTCTTGTGACTCAATAGTATTCTATTTTACAATATTTTAAAGGGACTTATATTAATTGTAAATGTATATTGTAAACTCTAGGGAAACTATTAAAATATAAAAGAAGTATTATTGATATGCTAAGAAAGTAAAGAAAATGAAATCATACAAAATACTCAATTAAAATCAAAGAAAGCAGAAAAATAAAAGATAAAATAAGAAACAAAGGACAAGTTCAATAAATGCCAAAGAGTTAGAGACATGGTAAATATGAATCTAACTATATCAATAATCACTTTAAGTGTGTATAATATAACTACATCAATTAAAAGACAAGCACTGTCAGAGGAGATAAAAAATAAGACCCAACTATATGTTGTCTAAAAGTAATATAAATATAAAGAAACAAATATATTAAAAGTAAAGAATGGAGAAAGATATACCAAGATTCTAATCAAAAGAAAGCTGGAGTAGCTATATTAATTTCAGACAAAACAGGCTTCAGAGCAAGGAAATTTATCAGGGATAAAGAAGGGCATTACATAATGATAAAGGGGTCAATCGTCTAAGAAGATATAACAATCCTGAAAAAGTATGCACTTACAGACAGTGCATCAATATATGTGAGGCAAAAAGTGATAGACCTACAAGGAGAAATACAGAAACTTATTATTAAGTTGGAGACTTCAACACCCTTCTATTGACAGATCCAGCTGGCAGAAAATCAGTAAGGATATATGTGAACTCAACAGCAACATCAATCAACTAGATCTAATTGACATTTATAGAGTATTTCATCCAGCAACAGCAGAATACATATTATTCTCAATCTCACATGGACCAACACCAAGATAGACCACATTATGGGCCATAAATACATTTTAAAAATTTAAAAGAATATAAATCATACAAAATATGCTTTCAGACTAAATTGGAATCAAACTAGAAGTCAATAATAGAAAGATAGCTGGAAAATTCCAAAATATTTAGAGATTGAGTAACACACTTCCAAATAACAAATGGGTCAAAGAAGAAATACTACAAGAAATCTTAAAATATTTTGAACTAAATGAAGATGAAAATACAACTTATCAAAATGTGTGAGATGCAGCAAAATCACTGTTTAGAGGGAACTTTATAGCACTGAATTAATATTTTAGAAAAGAAGATAAATATAAAACCAATAATCTTAGTTTCCACTTTAGGAAACTAGAAAAAGAAAAGCAATATAAGCCAAAAGCAAGCAGAAAAAAAGAAATAATAAAAACTAAATTAGGACCTTGTTGTTTGCCTATGTTCTATATAGTAGTATGTATCTGTTCATCCCAAGCTCCTAATTTATCCCTCCCCCCTTTCCATTTTGGTTACCATATAGCACAGGGAACTGTATTCAATATCTTGTGATAACATATAATGGAAAAGAATCTGAAAAAGAAAAAAAATATATATATATATATCTGAATCACTTTGCTATACACCAGAAACTAACACATTATAAATCAACTGTACTTCAATTTTTAAAAAGAACTAAATTAGAAGTCAGTGAAAATGAAAACAAAATCCACAGAAAAAATTAACAAAATTAAAAGTTGATTATTTGAAAAATTGACAAAATTAATGAACTAGTAACCAGGCTAACCATGAAAAAAAGAGAGAAGACATGAATTACTAATATCAGAAATGAAAGAGAGGTTATCACTGCTGATCTCATGGGCATTAAAAGGGTAATAAAGGAATATGAACAACTCTATGTTTACAAATTTGATAACCTAGATAAAAGGGACCAATCCTTGAAAGACAGAAACTACAAAAACTCACACAATATGAGAAACAGATAATCTGAATAGGCATATATCCATTACATAAATTGAGTCAATAATTTACAACTTTCCAAAACAGAAAGCACTAGGCCCAGATGGTTTCACTGGAGAATCTACCAAACATTAAAGAAAGAAATGATATCAACTCCCATAATCTCTTCTAGAAAACAGAAGCAGAAGTGACCATTTCCTAACTGATTCTATGAAGACAGCATTAGCCTAATACCAAAACCATATAAAGACATTAACATAAAGGAAAACTTCAGACCAATATCTCTTATGAACATATAAGCAAAAAATCTTCAACAAGATGTTGACAAATCAAATTCAACACTATATAAAGAGAATTACATGCCATGACAAAATGGGATTTATTCAAAGTATGCAAGATTGCTTCAATGTTCAAAAATCAACTAATGTAACTATTGCATGGGCAAGCTAAAAAATAAAAAGCATATGATTATATCGATAGGTGAAAAAAGAGCATTTGACAAAATCTGATACCAATTCATGATAAAAACTCTCAGCAAACTAGAAATAGAGAGGAACTCCCTCATCTTGAATTTTAAAAATCTACAAAAACCTTCAGCTAACATCATACTTAAAGATGAGAAACTGTATCCTTTCCTTCTAAGATTGGTAGAAAGACAAGGATGCCCCTCTCATCACTCCTAATCAGCATTGTACTGGAAGTCCTAGTTAATGCATTAAGAAAAGAAAAACATGTACAAGGTATACAAATTGGGAAAAATGAAATAAAACTGTCTTTGTGTGCAGATAGACGTGGTTGTCTACATGAATAATCCCAAAGAATAGCCAAAAAATTCTAGGAACTAATACATAATTATAGCAAAGCCACAGGATATAAAGTTAACATACAAAAGTCAATTGCTTGCCTATATAACAGCAATGAACAATTGAATCTGAAATTGAAAAAAAAATAGTCCCGTTTACATTAGTACCAAAAAAAAGAAACCTTAGGCATAAATCCAACAAAATGTACGCAGGATATATAGGAGGAAAACTATAAAATTGTGATGCAAGAAATCAAAGAAGAGGAGGAGCATCAAGATGGCGGAAGAGTAAGACGTGGAGATCACCGCCCTCCCCACAAATACATGAGAAATACATCTACATGTGGAACAACTCCCACAGAACACCTACTAAACACTGGCAGAAGACCTCAGCCTTCCCAAAAGGCAAGAAACTCCCCACGTACCTGGGTAGGGCAAAAGAAAAAAGAAAAAACAGAGACAAAAGAATAGGGACGAGGGCTTCCCTGGTGGCGCAGTGGTTGAGAATCTGCCTGCTAATGCAGGGGACACGGGTTCGAGCCCTGGCCTGGGAGGATCCCACATGCCGCGGAGCAGCTGGGCCCGTGAGCCACAATTGCTGAGCCTGCGCGTCTGGAGCCTGTGCCCCGCGACGGGAGGGGCCGCGATAGAGAAAGGCCCGCGCACCGCGATGAAGAGCGGTCCCCGCACCGCGATGAAGAGTGGCCCCCGCTTGCCGCAACTGGAGAAAGCCCTCGCACGAACCGAAGACCCAACACAGCCAAAAATAAATAAATAAATAAATAAATAAATAAGAAAATCCTTAAAAAAAAAAAAAAAAAAAAGAATAGGGACGGGACCTGCACCAGTGGGAGGGAGCTGTGAAGGAGGAAAGGTTTCCACACATTAGGAAGCCCCTTCGCGGGTGGAGACTGCGGGTGGCGGAGGGGGGAGGCTTCGGAGCCACAGAGGAGAGCGCAGCAACTGGGGTGAGGAGAGCAAAGCGGAGAGATTCCTGCACAGAGGAGCGGTGCCGACCAGCACTCACCAGCCCAAGAGGCTTGTCTGCTCACCCGCCGGGATGGGCGGGGGCTGGGAGCTGGGGCTCGGGCTTCCCTCGGATCCCAGGGAGAGGATTGGGGTTGGCGGCGTGAACACAGCCTGAAGGGGTTAGCGCACCACAGGTAGCCAGGAGGGAGTCCAGGAAAAAGTCTGGAGCTGCCGAAGGGGCAAGAGAATTTTTCTTGCCTCTTTGTTTCCTGGTGCGCGAGGAGAGGGGATTCAGAGCACCACTTAAAGGAGCTCCAGAGACAGGCGCGAGATGCAGCTATCAGCACGGACGCCAGAGACGGGCATGGGACGCTAAGGCTGCTGCTGCCGCCACCAAGAAGCCTCTGAGCAAGCACAGGTCACTATCAACACCTCCCCTCCCGGGAGCCTGTGCAGCCTGCCACTGCCAGGGTCACGTGATCCAGGGACAACTTCCTGGGGAGAACACACGGCGCGCCTCAAGCTGGTGCAATGTCACGTTGGCCTCTGCCACCGCGGGCTCGCCCCGCACTCCGTACCCCTCCATCCACCGGCCTGAGTGAGCCAGAGTCCCCAAAGCAGCTGCTCCTTTAACCCCGTCCTGTCTGAGCAAAGAACAGACGCCCTCAGGTGACCTACACGCAGAGGCAGGTCCAAATCCAAAGCTGAACCCCGGGAGCTGTGCGAAAAAAGAAGAGAAAGGGAAATTTCTCCCAGCAGCCTCAGGAGCAGCGGATTAAATCTCCACAATCAACTTGATGTACCCGGCATCTGTGGAATACCTGAATAGACAACGAATCATCCCAAATTAAGGAGGTGGAATTTGGGAGCAATGATATATTTTTTCCCCCTTTTTCTCTTTCTGCGAGTGTGTATGTGTATGCTTCTGTGTGTGATTTTGTCTGTATAGCTTTACTTTTACCATTTGTCCTAGGTTCTGTCTGTCCGTTTTTTTTTATTACTTAAAAAAATTTTTTTTCTTAATAATTATTTTTTATTTTTTATTTTAATAACTTTATTTTATTTTATCTTCCACTTTCTTTCTTTTTTTCCTTCTTTCTTTATTTTCTCTGTTTTATTCTGAGCTGTGTGGAGGACAGACCCTTGGTGCTCCAGCCAGGTGTCGGGGCTGTGCCACTGAGGTGGGAGAGTCAAGTTCAGGACACTGGTCCACAAGAGACCTCCCAGTTCCACGTAATATCAAGCTGCAAAAATCACCCAGAGATCTCCATCTCAACGCCAAGACCCAACTTCACTCAACGACCAGCAAGCTACAGTGCAGGACACCCTATGCCAAATAACTAGCAAGACAGGAACACAACCGCATCCATTACCGCAGAGGCTGCCTAAATCATAATAAGGCCACAGACACCCAAAAACACACCACCAGACGTGAACCTGCCCACCAGAAAGACAAGATCCAGCCTCATCCACCAGAACACAGGCACTAGTACCCTCCACCAGGAAGCCTACACAAGCCACTGAACCAACCTTAGCCACTGGGGTCAGACACAAAAAAACAACAGGAAATATGAAGCTGCAGCCTGCGAAAAGGAGACCCAAAACACAGTAAGTTAAGCAAAATGAGAAGACAGAGAAACACACAGCAGATGAAGGAGCAAGGCAAAAAACCACCAGACCTAACAAATGAAGAGGAAATAGGCAGTCTACCTGAAAAAGAATTCAGAATAAAGATAGTAAAGATGATCCAAAATCTTGGAAATAGAATGGAGAAAATACAAGAAACGTTTAACAAGGACCTAGAAGAACTAAAGAGCAAACAAAGAGTGATGAACAACCAATAAATGAAATTAAAAATTCTCTAGAAGGGATCAATAGCAGAATAACAGAGGCAGAAGAACAGATAAGTGACCTGGAAGATAAAATAGTGGAAATAACTACTGCAGAGCAGAATAAAGAAAAAAGAAAGAAAAGAATTGAGGACAGTCTCAGAGACCTCTGGGAAAATATTAAATACACCAACATTCGAATTATAGGGGTCCTAGAAGAAGAAGACAAAAAGAAAGAGACTGAGAAAATATTTGAAGAGATTATAGTGGAAAACTTCCCTAATATGGGAAAGGAAATAGTCAATCAAGTCCTGGAAGCACAGAGAGTCCCATACAGGATAAATCCAAGGAGAAACACGCCAAGACACATATTAATCAAACTATCAAAAATTAAATACAAAGAACAAATATTAAAAGCAGCAAGGGATAAACAACAAATAACACATAAGGGAATCCCCATAGGTTAACAGCTGACCTTTCAGCAGAAACTCTGCAAGCCAGAAGGGAGTAGCAGGACATATTGAAAGTGATGAAGGAGAAAAACCTACAACTGAGATTACTCTACCCAGCAAGGATCTCATTCAGATTTGACAGAGAAATTAATAGCTTTACAGACAAGCAAAGCTAAGAGAATTCAGCACCACCAAACTAGATTTACAACAAATGCTAAAGGAACTTCTCTAGGTAGGAAACACAAGAGAAGGAAAAGCCCTACAATAATAAACCAAACACAATTTTTAAAATGGTAATAGGAACACACATATCGATAATTACTTTAAATGTAAATGGATTAAATGCTCCAACCGAAAGAAATAGACTGGCTGAATGGATACAAAAACAAGACTTGTACATATGCTGTCTACAAGAGAACCACTTCAGACCTAGGGACACATACAGACTGAAAGTGAGGGGATGGAAAAAGATATTCCATGCAAATGGAAATCAAAAGAAAGCTGGAGTAGCAATTCTCATATCAGACAAAATAGACTTTAAAATAAGGACTGTTACAAGAGACAAAGAAGGACGCTACATAATGATCAAGGGATCGATCCAAGAAGAAGATATACCAATTGTAAATATTTATGTACCCAACATAGGAGCACCTCAATACATAAGGCAAACACTAACAGCCATAAAAGGGGAAATCGACAGTAACACAATCATAGTAGGAGACTTTAAGACCCCACATTCACCAATGGACAGATCATCCAAAGGAAAATAAATAAGGAAACACAAGCTTTAAATGATACATTAAACAAGATGGACTTAATTGATATTTATAGGGCATTCTGTCCAAAAACAACAGAATACACATTCTTCTCAAGTGCTCATGGAACATTCTCCAGGATACATCATATCTTGGGTCATATATCAAGCCTTGGTAAATTTAAGAAAATTGAAATCGTATCAACTCTCTTTTCCGACCACAACGCTATGAGACTAGATATCAATTACAGGGGAAAATCTGTAAGAAATACAAACACATGGAGGCTAAATAACACACTACTTAATAACCAAGAGATCACTGAAGAAATCAAAGAGGAAATCAAAAAAAAATACCTAGAAACAAATGACAAAGAACACACGATGACCCAAAACCTATGGGATGCAGCAAAAGCAGTTCTAAGAGGGAAGTTTATAGCAATACAATCCTACCTCAAGAAACAAGAAACATCTCAAATAAACAACCTAACCTTTCACCTAAAGCAATTAGAGACAGAAGAACAAAAAAGCCCCAAAGTTAGCAGAAGGAAATAAATCATAAAGACCAGATCAGAAATAAATGAAAAAGAAATGAAGGAAACGATCCAAAGATCAATAAAACTAAAAGCTGGTTCTTTGAGAACATAAACAAAATTGATAAACCATTAGCCAGACTCATCAAGAAAAAAAGGGAGAAGACTCATATCAATAGAATTAGAAATGAAAAAGGAGAAGTAACAACTGACACTGCAGAAATACAAAGGATCATGAGAGATTACTAGAAGCAAGTCTATGCCAATAAAATGGACAACCTGGAAAAAATGGACAAATTCTTAGAAATGCACAACCTTCCGAGACTGAACCAGAAAGAAATAGAAAATATGAACAGACCAATCACAAGCACTGAAATTGAAACTGTGATTAAATATCTTCCAACAAACAGAAGCCCAGGACCAGATGACTTCACAGGTGAATTCTATCAAACATTTAGAGAAGAGCTAATACCTATCCTTCTCAAACTCTTCCAAAATATAGCAAAGGGAAGAACACTCCCAAAGTATGACATGATACTATACATAGAGAATCCTAAAGATGCTACCAGAAAACTACCAGAGCTAATCATTGAATTTGGTAAAGTAGCAGGATATAAAATTAATGCACAGAAATCTCTTGCCTTCCTATACACTAATGATGAAAAATCTGAAAGTGAAATTAAGAAACCACTCCTATTTACCATTGCAACAAAAAGAATAAAATATCTAGGAATAAACCTACCTAAGGAGACAAAAGACCTGTATGCAGAATATTATAAGACACTGATGAAAGAAATTAAAGATGATACAAATAGATGGAGAGTTATACCATGTTCTTGGATTGGAAGAATCAACATTGTGAAAATGACTCTACTACCCAAAGCAATCTACAGATTCAGTGCAATCCCTATCAAACAACTAACGGCATTTTTCACAGAACTAGAACAAAAAATTTCACAATTTGTATGGAAACACAAAAGACCCCGAATAGCCAAAGCTATTTTGAGAAATAAAAAATGGAGCTGGAGGAGTCAGGCTCTCTGACTTCGGACTATACTACAAAGCTACAGTAATCAAGACAGTACGGTAGTGACACAAAAACAGAAATATAGATCAATGCAACAGGATAGAAAGCCCAGAGATAAACCCATGCACGTATGGTCACCTTATCTTTGATAAAGGAGGAAGAATATACAGTGGAGAAAAACAGCCTCTTCAATAAGTGGTGCTGGGAAAACTGGACAGCTACATGTAAAAGAATGAAATTAGAACACTCCTTAACACCATACACAAAAATAAACTCAAAATGGATTAAAGACCTAAATGTAAGGCCAGACACCATCAAACTCTTAGAGAAAAACATAGGAAGAACACTCTATGGCATAAATCACAGCAAGATCCTTTTTGACCCACCTCCTAGAGGAATGGAAATAAAAACAAAAATAAACAAATGGGACCTAATGAAACTTAAAAGCTTTTGCACAGCAAAGGAAACCATAAAGAAGACGAAAAGACAACCCTCAGAATGGGAGAAAATATTTGCAAATGAAGGAACTCACAAAGGATTAATCTCCAAAACATACAAGCAACTCATGCAGCTCAATATCAAAAACACAAACAACCCAGTCCTAAAATGGGCAGAAGACCTAAACAGACATTTCTCCAAAGAAGATATACAGATTGCCAACAAACACATGAAAGAATGCTCAGCATCATTAATCAGTAGAGAAATGCAAATCAAAACCACAATGAGTTATCATCTCACACCAGTCAGAACGGCCATCATCATAAAATCTACAAACAATTAATGCTGGAGAGGGTGTAGAGAAAAGGCAGCCCTCTTGCACTGTTGGTGGGAATGTAAGTTGATACAGCCACTATGGAGAACAGTATGGAGGTTCCTTAAAAAACTAAAAATAGAACTACCATACAATCCAGCAATCCCACTAATGGGCATATACCCTGAGAAAACCATAATTCAAAAAGAGTCATGTACCACAATGTTCATTGCAGCTCTATTTACAATAGCCAGGACATGGAAGCAACCTAAGTGTCCATCAACAGATGAATGGGTAAAGAAGTTGTGGCACATATATACAGTGGAATATTACTCAGCCATAAAAAGGAATGAAACTGAGTTATTTGTAGTGAGGTGGATGGACATAGGGACTGTCATACAGAGTGAAGTAAGTCAGAAAGAGGAAAACAAATACAGTATGCTAACACTAATATATGGAATCTTAAAAAAAAAAGAAAAGAAAAAAGAACAGAAAATGGTCAGAAGAACCTAGGGGCAAGACGGGAATAAAGATGCAGACCTACTAGAGAATGGACTTGTGGATATGGGGAGGGGGAAGTGTAAGCTGGGACAAAGTGAGAGAGTGGCATGGACATATATACACTACTAAACGTAAGATAGATAGCTACTGTGAAGCAGCCGCATAGCACAGGGAGATCAGCTCGGTGGTTTGTGACCACCTAGAGGGGTGGGATAGGGAGTGTCGCAGGGAGGGAGATGCAAGAGGGAAGAGATATGGGGACATATGTATTTGTATAAGTGATGCACTTTCTTATAAAGCAGAAACTAACACACCATTATAAAGCAGTTATACTCCAACAAAGATGTTAAAAAGAAAAAAGAAATCAAAGAAGTTATAAATTCATGGAGAGACATTCCATTTTCATGGATAGGAAGCCTCAATATTATTATGATGTCAATTCTTCCCAACTTGATCTATAGATTCAATGCAATTTCAATAAGAAAGCTACAAGTTATTTTGTGGTTATCAACAAACTGATTCTAACCTTTATATGGAACGGCAAAAGACCCAGAAGAGACAATACAATATTGAAAAAGAAGCACAAACACATAGGACTGACACCACCTGACTTAAAGTCTTACTATAAAGATGCCATAATCAAGATAGCATGGTATTGGAAAATGAATAGATAAATTGATCAATGGAACAGAATAGAGATAATTATTGTAATGCCATAGTAATCAAGACAGTGTGGAAGTGTCAAAGTGATAGACAGATAGGAATAGAATAGGGAGTCCAGAAATACATACGTAGAAATATGGCCATTCGACTTTTGATAAAGGTGCAAGAGCAATTCAATCAAGAAAGGATAGTCTTTTCAACAGTGTTGGAATTGGACATCCATAAACAAATAAATGGACCTCTTTCTAAAACTTACATAAAAATTACCTCAAAGTAGATCATAGATCCACCATAAAACTTTCAGAAGGATTCATAGGTGAAAATATTAGTGACTTGAAACTAGGTGGAAAGTTCCTCAACATGGTACCAAAAGTGAGATCTGTGAAAGAAAATGATTCACTTTGTTATAAAGCAGAAACTAACACACCATTGTGAAGCAATTATACTTCAATAAAGATGTTTAAAAAAAAAAAAAGAAAATGTAGACAAATTGGAATGCATCAGAATAAGAAACTTTTGATGTATAGAAGACACTACTAAGAGTATGAAAAAGCAAGCTACAGACTGAGAAAATATATTTTCAAATCATTTATCCAACAAAGGACTTATATCCAGAATATATAAAAAAACTCTCAAACTTAACAATAAATCAAGCAACATAACTTTAAAAAAAGACAGCTGGTTCAATAAGTGGTGCTGGGAAAACTGGACAGCTACATGTAAAAGAATGAAATTAGAAAACTTCCTAACACCATACACAAAAATAAACTCAAAATGGATTAAACACCTAAATGTAAGGCCAGACACTATCAAACTCTTAGAGGAAAACCTAGGCAGAACACTCTATGACATAAATCACAGCAAGATACTTTTTGACCCACCTCCTAGAGGAATGGAAATAAAAACAAAAATAAACATGTGGGACCTAATGAAACTTAAAAGCTTTTGCACAGCAAAGGAAACCATAAACAAGATGAAAAGACAGCCATCAGAATGGGAGAAAATATTTACAAATGAAGCAACTGACAAAGGATTAATCTCCAAAATTTACAAGCAGCTCATGCAGCTCAATATCAGAAAAACAAACAACCCAATCCAAAAATTGTCTGAAGACCTAAGTAGACATTTCTCCAAAGAAGATATACAGATTGCCAACAAACACATGAAAGAATGCTCAACATCACTAATCATTAGAGAAATGCAAATCAAAACCACAATGAGGTATCACCTCACAGGGTTCAGAATGGCCATCATCAAAAAATCTACAAACAATAAATGCTGGAGAGGTTGTGGAGAAAAGCGGACCCTCTTGCACTGTTGGTGGGAATGTAAATTGATGCAGCCACTATGGAGAACAGTATGGAGGTTCCTTCAAAAACTAAAAATAGAACTACCATATCACCCAGCAATCCTGCTACTGGGCATATACCCTGAGAAAACCATAACTCAAAAAGAGACATGTACCACAATGTTCATTGCAGCACTGTTTACAATAGCCAGGACATGGAAGCAACTTTAGTGTACATCGACAGATGAATGGATAAAGAAGATGTGGCACATGTATACAATGGAATATTACTCAGCCATAAAAAGAAACGAAATTGAGTTATTTGTAGTGAGGTGGATGGACCTAGAGACTGTCATACAGAGTGAAGCAAGTCAGAAAGAGACAAACAAATACTGTATGCTAACACATATATATGGAATCTAAAAAAGAAAATGTTCTGAAGAACCTAGGAGGAGGACAGGAATAAAGATGCAGCCATAGAGAATGGACTTGAGGACACGGGGAGGGGGAAGGGTAAGCTGGGGCGAAGTGAGAGAGTGGCATTGACATATATACACTACGAAATGTAAAATAGATAGCTAGTGGGAAGCAGCTGCATAGCACAGGGAGATCAACTCAGTGCTCTGTGACCACATAGAGGCGTGGGATAGGGAAGGTAGGAGGGAGGTGCAAGAAGGAGGGTATATGGAGATATATATATACATATTACTGATTCACTTTATTATACAGCAGAAACTAACACAACATTGTAAAGCAATTATACTCCAATAGAAATGTTTAAAAAAAAGTGGTTACTTCCCTGGTGGCACAGTGGTTAAGAATCCGCCTGCAAATGCAGGGGACACGGGTTCAAGCCCTGGTCCGGGAAGATGCCACATGCAGCGGAGCAACTAAGCCCGTGTGTCACAACCACTGAGCCTGCGCTCTAGAACTTGCAAGCCACAACTACTGAGCCCAAGTGCCAAAACTACTGAAGCCTATGCATCTAGAGCTCATGCTTTGCAACAAGAGAAGCCACAGCAATGAGAAGCCCGCACACTGCAGTGAAGAGTAATCCCCGCTCGCCGCAAACTAGAGAAAGCCCACGTGCAGCAACGAAGACCCAACACAGCCAAAAATAAATAAATAAATAAGTTAATTAATTAATTAATTAATTAATTAATTAAAAAGTGGGGGGAAAACTTGAAAACATACTTCACCAAAGTGGATATGAGGATGTCAAATAAGCACATAAAAAGATATTCAATATCTTTAGCTATTAGGAAAATGAGAGTTAAAAACCATAATGACATACCACTGCACACCTACTAGAGTGGCTGAAATAAAAATTACCAACAATGCCAATTGTTGGTGAAAGTAGCAATCAACTGAAGCTCTCATACAATTCTTATGGGAATGCAAAATGATATAGCCACCATGGAAAAAGGTATGGCAGTTTTTCATAAAATTAAACATAGATTTACCACATGACTTTGCAATCCCATTCCTGGAGAAATGAAAAAACAACAACTATGTTCACATATAAATCTATACATGAGTGTTTATAACAGCTCTATTCATAATCTCCAAAAAAAGGGAAGCAATTCAGATAGCCTTCCACATGTGAATAGATAAACTCTTGTACATCCAAACAATAGAATATTACTCAGCAATCAAATGGAATTAACTATTTTTTTAATTTCTTTTTTAAAAATTGGAGTATAGTTGTTTTACAATGTTGTGTTAGTTTCTACCGTACAGTGAGGTGAAGTAGAGTTCCCTGTGCTATACAGCAGGTTCTCATTAGTTATCTATTTTATACATATTAGTGTATATATGTCAATGCCAATCTCCCAATTCATCCCTCACCTCCCTTCTCCCTTTGGTGTCCTTGTTCTCTATGTCTGTGTCCCTATTTCTGCCTTGCCAACTGGTTCATATGTACCATTTTTCTAAATTCCACATATATGCGTTAATATATATTTGTTTTTCTCTTTCTGACTTACTTCACTCTGTATGACAGTCTCTAGGTCCATCCACGTCTCTACAAATGACCCAATTTTGTTTTATTATGGCTAAGTAATATTCCATTGTATATGGCTAAGTAATATTCCATTGTATATATGTAACACATCTTCTTTATCCATTCATCTGTTGATGGGCATTTAGGTTGCTTTCATGACCTGGCTATTTTAAATAGTGCTGCAATGTACATATGTCTTTTTGAATTATGGTTTTCTCAGGGTATATGCCAAGTAGTGGGATTGCTGGGTCATATGGTAATTCGATTTTTAGGTTTTAAGGAACCTCCATACTATTCTCCACAGTGGCTGTATCAATTTACATTCCCACCAACAGTGCAAGAGGGTTCCCTTTTCTCCACACCCTCTCCAGCATTTATTGTTTGTAGATTTTTTGATGATGGCCATTCTGACTGGAGTGAGGGGATACCTCATTGTGGTTTTGATTTGCATTTCTCTAATAATTAGTTATGTTGAGAATCTTTTCATGTGCCTCTTGGCCATCTGTTTGTCTTCTTTGGTGAAATGTCTGTTTAGGTCTTCCGTCCATTTTTTGATTGGGTTGTTTATTTTTTTGATATTCAGCTGCATGGGCTGTTTATATATTTTGGAGATTAATCCTTTGTCCATTGATTCGTTTGCAAATATTTTCTCCCATTCTGAGGGTTGTCTTTTCATCTTGTTTATGGTTTCCTTTGCTGTTCAAAAGCTTTTAAGTTTCATTAGGTCCCATTTGTTTATTTTTGTTTTTATTTCCATTATGCTAGGAGGTGGGTCAAAAAAGATCTTGCTGTGATTTATGTCAAAGAGTGTTTTTCCTATGTTTTCCTCTAAGAGTTTGATAGTATCTTGCCTTACATTTAGGTCTTTAATCCATTTTGAGTTTATTTTTGTGTATGGTGTTAGGGAGTGTTCTAATTTCATTCTTTTACATGTAGTTGTCCATTTTTCACAGAGCCATTTACTGAAGAGACTGTCTTTTCTCCATTATATATCCTTGCCTCATTTGTCATAGATTAGGTGACCATAGGTGCATTGGTTTATCTCTGGGCTTTCTATCCTGTTGCATTGATCTATATTTCTGTTTTTGTGCCAGTGCCATATTGTCTTGAATACTGTAGCTTTGCAGTATAGTCTGAAGTCAGGGAGTCTGATTACTCCAGCTCCGTTTTTTTTTTTTTTTTTCCTCTCAAGATTGCTTTGACTATTGGGGGTCTTTTGTGTCTCCATACAAATTTTAAGGTTTTTTGATCTAATTCTGTGAAAAATGCCATTGGTGATTTGATAGGGATTGCACTGAACCTGTAGATTGCTTTGGGTAGTATAGTCATTTTCACAATATTGATTCTTCCAATCCAGGAACATGGTATATCTCTCCATCTGTTTGTGTCATCTTTGATTTCTTTCATCTGTGTCTTATAGTTTTCTGAGTAAAGGTCTTTTATCTCCTTAGGTAGGTTTATTCGTAGGTATTTTATCTTTTTGTTGCAGTGGTGAATGGGATTGTTTCCTTAATTTCTCTTTCTGATATTTTGGTGTTAGTGTATAGGAATGCAAGAGATTTCTATGCATTAATTTTGTATCCTGCAACCCTACAAAATTCATTGATTAGTTCTAATAGTTTTCTGGTGGCATTTTCAGGATTTTCTATGTATAGTATCATGTCATCTGCAAACAGTGACAGTTTTACTTCTTCTTTTCCAATTTTATTCCTTGTATTCCTTTTTCTTCTCTGACTGCCATGGCTAGGACTTCCAAAACTATGTTGAATACTAGTGGTGAGAGTGGGCAACCTTGTCTTGTTCCTGATCTTAGAGGAAATGCTTTCAATTATTCACCATTGAGAATGAAGTTTGCTGTGGGTTTGTCATATATGGCCTTTATTATGTTGAGGTAGTTTCCCTCTATGCCCACTTTCTGGAGAGTTTTTATCATAAATGGGTGTTGAGTTTTGTCCAAAGCTTTTTCTGCATTATTGATATATGCAACAACTTGGATAAATCTCAAAGACATTGTGCTGAGTGAAGGAAGCCAAGTCTCAAAAGGTTACATATTGTATGATTCCATTTATATGACATTCTTGAAAAGATAAAACTATAGTAATAAATAATAGATCAATGGTTTCCAGGGGAGTGTGTGTTTGTGTGTGTGTGTACATAAAGGCAGAGCTTGAATTTAATTTTTGGTGGTAATGGAACCATTTAATATCCTGATTGTGGTGGTGGTAGGTGGAGAACTTTTCAAAAAGTAAAAGAACAAAGATGGTAATTGATTTTTTTAAAAATTAAATGAAAATCCCTCAGAAACAAAAAACAAGATTCCTCTGCCTGCTGTTTAAAGTTTTGTTTGTAGGAGTCAAGTATAGAAGCAGGGAGAGCAGCTGGGAAGCTTCTAAAATAATCTAGTCTAAAAATGTTAAGTTTTACTAAGGTAGTAGCAGTGGAGGACTAAGTTAAATTTGATTGGATTTGAGATATATTTTGGAGGTGGAGCCATTAGGACAGGATGACAGATTGGATGGTGTGATGAGGGGAAAAAAAGTGCATTTCCTTTTATTACCCTCATGGGAACTGCATTACAGAGATTGATTGACTTCATTATTTTATTCAGCATTTATTCATTGGGCAAACTTTCTTTATCAAGCTCTGTCCAGGGGGTTGAAGGCCCAGAAATTACCAATATAGAGATCATTCAGACAAAGTTCTTGTCTTCAAGGATCTCACAATTTAGTGGGAGACAGACATACAAAGGGAGATTTATAGTTTAGTGTGGAAAGATTTATATGATGGAGTTAAACCCTGGGGGCTGTGGAAGCACTGAGCAGGAGCACTCATTCCATGCCTGAATCATTTGGGGCCTCTAAAAGAAGGCTTCCGGTTTACTTGGCAGGAGAAGATAATAGCATCAGCTGTACCGTATTTTTTATTTAATAAACTTTACTGTAGCCATACATTCATTCATTTTACAAACATTTCAGTATCAACTACGACACTTACATGTTAGGCAATGCAAAACATCCGAATGTGAATAAGACATGATTCCTTTATTCAAGAAGTTTGAAACCTAGTAGAGATAATTATATAAATACACAAATAACTGTAATGTAAGGCAGAAAGTGAAGAACACTATAAAAGAGACAAGTGGAAATCCCAGTTTCCTCACTTCTTATTTGTTTGATTTTGGATCAGTCACTTAACTTCATAGAACCATAGTTTCCTCAACTTTAAAATGGGGATAACTTACCATGCAGGATCTTTGGGATGATTGAATGTGACCATACCTATCATAATGCCTGCCATAATGCTAAGATTGGCACTCAGCAAATGCCATGGAGAAAAGTTTTGTGGAGAGGATGACATAAAGGTTGTGACATTGGAGCTAGTCATTGACAAATGGAATATTGGGAGGCAGAAACAGAGGCTATGCCTCCCTTCACATCTACTCTAGAATAAACTAAACTGCATCATTTATGCCTCTGGCTACTGAACAGCTTCCTTGCGTCTTTTGATTTTTGTTTTGTTTTCCACTTTTTATAGAGATATCATTTACATACCATAAAAATCATGCTTCGAAAGTCTACAATACAATGTTTAGTATATGCAGAGTTATGAAATTTTCACCACCCCAAAAAGAAATGCCTCGTATGTATACTTCAGGAAAGATAGACATATGTTTCCATATTCCTCCAACTAAGTACAGATAAAATCATGGACATTATATGTAAAATAAAAATTAGATGTATTGAAAAGGTGGAATAAAGAAGGTAGAACAGTTACGGGCCCTTGGGACCCAAGGAATGACATTGTGCCACTGAACTCTCACCTCCACCCAGAAGTAACAAGTAGTTCCTTCCTACCAGGTGTCAACAGAAACCAAGTGGGGAACCTGGACTTCCACACCCACCTGTCAGTAATTAGGTGGCACAAAAACAGTGGTGTCAGAGGAGGCTTTCTAAAACATAAGATTTAAATAAGATCCCGACTTTCATAACAGAATATCCCAAATGTCCATGTTTCAATTGAAAATCATCAACATAACAAGAACCAAGAAGATTTCAACTTGAATGACAAAAACCAATCAACAGATGCTAACAAGATGACACAGATGTTAGAATTATTTAACAAATATTTTAAAACAACTGTCATAAAAATGCTTCAATGAGCAATCATGAACATACTCGAAAAATATGCAAACAAAAGAAAATTAACTTCATCCTTGGGTATTTATTCCAGAGAAATGAAAACATATCCACACGAAAACCTGTACACAATTGCTCATAGTAGATTTATTTGTAATAACCAAAAAAAAAAAAAGGAAATAAATGCCCAAATGGGCAAATGGTTAAACAAACTGTGGTACATCAATAGTATGGAATACTATGTGGTAATAAAAAGTAATGAACTACTAATGTATGTAACAACTTGGATGGATCTCATGGGTATTTCACTGAGTAAAAAAATAGATAGTTTCAAAAGATAATATACTGCATTATTCCAGTCATGCAACAGTCTATAGAGATGGAAAACAGACTAGTGGTTACCAGAGAATAAAGATTTAGGGGATAGAGTTGGTGGATGTAATCATAAAGGGGTAACATGAGGGAGATAGTTGTTGTGATGGAATAGCTTTTTTATCTTGATTGTGGTGGTGTTTACAGGGATCTACACATGTGATAAAATGACAGAACTACAGTTGATCCTTGAACAACATGAGTTTGAACTGTGCAGGTACACATATATGTGGATTTTTTTTTCAATAGTAAATACTGCAGTACTATATGATCTGCACTTGGTTGAATCCAAGGATGAAGAACCATGGATATTAAGGAAACATGGATGCAGTGGGACAGCATATATTGAGGGTCAACTATAAGTTATTAATGGATTTTTGACTGCATGGAGGGTCAGCTCTCCTAACCTCCATGTTGTTCAAGGGTCAAGTGTATAAACACACTTTGTAGCAATGTTAACTTCCTGGTTTTGATATTGCACTATAATTATGTAAGTTATAAACATCAGAGAAAACTGGGTGAAGAGTAAATGGAATATCTTTGTACTATCTTTGCAACTTCCTGTGAATCTTTACTTTTTTCAAGTTTCATATGTAAAAAATAATCTCCACTACACATTAGCAGTCACTCCCCCTCTGCCAATCCTCCCTCCCTCCAGCCCTATCCTACCACAAATTTCTGTTTGTGTGGATTTGGCTATTTGGGACACTTCATATGAATGGAATCCTAAAATATGTGGTCTTCTGTGACTATCTTCTTTCAATATATGAAAGAAAATGTGCATAATGTTTTTAAGGTTCATCCACATTGTACCATATACCAATAGTTCATTTCCTTTTATTTCCAACTATTCTGTCATAGAAGCACACCATTTTTTTTTCATTCACCAGCTGATCGAAGTTTGGGTATTATGAATAATGCTGCTATGAACATTCATGTACAAGTCTTTGAGTGGACTTTTTTCAATTCTCTTAGGTAAATATCTAGGAGTGGGTTTGCTGGATCATATGGTAAGTCTATGTTTAACATTTTGAGGAACTGTCAAATGTTTTTCAAAGTGTCTGAACCATTTTACATCCCCACTAGTAATGTAATTGGAGGTTTCTGATTTCTCCATATCCTCACCAATACTTATTATTTTTTGTCTTTTTGATTATAAGTGACTGGTGCGTGTGAAGTGTTATCTCATTGTGGTTTTGATTTGCATTTACCTAATAACTAATAATGCTGAACATCTTTTTATATGCTTATTGGCCATTTGTATATATTCTTTGGAGAAATGCCTATTCAAATACTTTGCCCATTTTATTTTATTTTTAACGTAACAAAGCCACCATTTATTACATTACAGCAAGGGAAAATACATTCCAATGTTCAAATAATTGATTTACACATTACTATTTAGAATACAACTCACTCATAAGTAGGAGGCTTCTATTTAAATGAACTATTTTGGAACAAAAACTGCAGTTACTTTCTTTTCCTAAACACAAATATTTTGACTTTCACTCTGAGTCAATTCAAATGAAAATAACTTAATGCCCCAAATACCTTCTCATATATTTTCTCACTGAGTCAATATTTTGACATTGCATGTCAATATGTTCAAAGAGATGTATCTAAAATTTTCTATTGAAATTAAGATTCAGTAATATTGTGCAAGTCTTTGTAAACAATATTTTAAAATAATATTTTCAATTTTTAACTTATTTTTAATAAGATTGAGTTACTGAGATGGTAATAACGAAAACATGACATACTAACTTAAAATATTACCCCTAACATTATTATCCATTGTCCTTTCCTTGTGCTAATATTAAATTTTCTTATTTCTAGCATATATTTGATTGTAACTTCACTTTATTAATTTATTTTTTTACTCCAAATTTTTGCTTTTTATTAAGATTCACTGTCTATTATTTGCTTTCACTCTCATCAACATAGAGGATTGGTCACATCTATTCCCCAACTAAGAGCATCAAAGGAAATTTAAAGTTCCACCTTAGAGCTTCTGTTGTTTGGTTCCTCTTCATATTGTTTGCTAATTTCTTCTTCATTTTTTTATTTTTCTTTTTATATAGGTTTTTCTTTATTAATAATTGCTTTAGTATTTTTTTGAGTTTACAAATATACTCTGTACTTATGCTTAAGCTAGTTGTGATTCCAGCTATTTTTTTTCCTTTTTTTTTAACATCTTTATTGGGGTATAATTGCTTTACAATGGTGTGTTAGTTTCTGCTTTATAACAAAGTGAATCAGCTATACATATACATATATCCCCATATCTCCTCCCTCTTGCATCTCCCTCCCACCCTCCCTATCCCACCCCTCTAGGTGGTCACAAAGCACTGAGCTGATCTCCCTGTGTTATGTGGTTGCTTCCCACTAGCTATCTATTTTACACTTGGTAGTGTATATATGTCCATGCCACTCTCTCACTTTGTCCCAGCTTACCCTTCCCACTCCCCGTGTCCTCAAGTCCATTCTCTACGTCTGTGTCTTTATTCCTGTCCTGTCCCTAGGTTCTTCAGAACCTTTAAATTTTTTTTTTAGATTCCATATATATGTGTTAGCATACGGTATTTGTTTTTCTCTTTCTGACTTACTTCACTCTGTATGACAGACTCTAGGTCCATCCACCTTACTACAAAGGACTCAATTTCATTTCTTTTTATGGCTGAGTAATATTCCATTGTATATATGTACCACATCTTCTTTATCCATTCATCCATTGATGGACACTTAGGTTGCTTCCATGTCCTGGCTATTGTAAATAGAGCTGCAATGAACATTGTGGTACATGACTCTTTTTGAATTATGGTTTTCTCTGGGTATATGCCCAGTAGTGGGATTGCTGGGTCGTATGGTAGTTCTATTTCTACTTTTCTAAGGAACCTCCATACTGTTCTCCATAGTGGCTGTATCCATTTACATTCCTACCAACAGTGCAAGAGGGTTCCCTTTTCTCCACACCCTCTCCAGCATTTATTGTTTGTACATTTTTTGATGATGGCCATTCTGACTGGTGTGAGGTGATACCTCATTGTAGTTTTGATTTGCATTTCTCTAATGATTAGTGATGTTGAGCATTCTTTCATGTGTTTGTTGGCAATCTGTATATCTTCTTTGGAGAAATGCCTATTCAAATTCTTTGCCCATTTTAAAATTAGGTTATTTGTCTTCTTAGTGTTGAGTTCTAAAAATTTATTTTGTAATCTCCATACAAGTCTTTTCTCAGGTATATAATTTGAAAATGCTTTCTCCCATTCCATGGATTGTCTTTTCACTTTATTGATGGTGTCCTTTCGTGTAGGTAAACTATTCACATTTAAAGTGATTATTGACATAGTTAGATTAATATCTACCATATTTGTAACTCTTTTGTATTCGTTGCACTTGTTCTTTGTTTCTTTTTTTCAGTCGAGCTGTTCTTTATTGTCATTGAGTAATGGAAATAAAAACAAAAATAAACAATTGGGACCTAATGAAACTTAAAAGCTTTTGCACAGCAAAGGAAACTATAAACAAGATGAAAAGACAACCCTCAGAATGGGAAAAATATTTGCAAATGAAGCAACTGGCAAAGGATTCATCTCCAAAATTTACAAGCAGCTCATGCAGCTCAATATCAAAAAAAACAACCCATTACAAAAATGGGCAGAAGACCTAAATAGACATTTCTACAGAGAAGACATACAGATGGCAAAGAGGCACATGAAAAGCTGCCCAACATCATTAATTATTAGAGAAATGCAAATCAGAACTACAGTGGGTATCACCTCACACCATTTAGAATGGGCATCATCAGAAAATCTACAAACAACAAATGCTGGAGAGGGTGTGGAGAAAAGGGAACCCTCTTGCACTGTTGGTGGGAATGTAAATTGATACAGCCACTATGGAGAACAGTATGGAGGTTCTTTAAAGAACTAAAAATAGAACTACCATACAACCCAGCAATCCCACCCCTAGGAATATACTCAGAGAAAACCATAATTCAAAATGACACATGCACCCCAATATTCATTGCAGCACTATTTACAATAGCCAGGTCATGGAAGCAACGTAAATGCCCATTGACAGACGAATGGATAAAGAAGATGTGGTACATATTTAAAATGGAATATTACTCAGCCATTTAAAGGAACAAAATTGGGTCATTTGTAGAGATGTGGATGGACCTAGAGACTGTCATACAGAGTGAAGTAAGTCAGAAAAAGAAAAACAAATATCGTATACTAACGCATATATGTGGAATCTAGAAAAATTGTACAGATGAACTGGTTTGCAACGCAGAAATAGAGACACAGATGTAGAGAACAAACGTGTGGACACCAAAGGGGGAAAGTGGTGGGGGGTGGTGGTGGGATGAATTGGGAGATTGGGATTGACATATATACACTAATTTGTATAAAATAGATAACTAACAAGAACCTGCCATAAAAAAGAAGAATCCCTGGCCCAATGCCCAAGGCTCTTGATCTTCTGACCTCATTACTAACTTTTGCAAAGTTTTCATTTAAAACAAAGTGGCATATTTCACCAGCCTCTTATTATGAATTCAATTTTTCTGCCCTCATGCCATCTTTCATGCTCCCTCTACAGCCCCCCTTTCACTGCAACATACACAATATACCATGCCTCATTTTTCCATTTATTTAAATAATAACTAACCTTGAAGGCATTGCCCAGCATATACCTAATGTATATTTATTTATACTAGATCTCAATAATAGCAGCTATCATGTATTAAGAGTTTATTACATGCTAGACTCTATGCTTAATACTTTGCAAGCATTATATAATCTTTAGCCTGTGCTCTTAAACATTAATTCTACTGTTGCATTTCATAAATAGTCTCTGAGTGCTTAAAATGTTATGGTTAAATAAGTCAAGGCATCCACAAGTCAAAGTGGGAATGACAGAAAAAAGAAATGTCAGGGTGAGTGCTAGCACATAAATTATCAATAAATATTTGTTGAATGAATGAGGTTCTCACAAGTGTTATCTCCTCCATGAGGCTTTCTAAGACCACTCCAGGTCGCAGGGCTCTATTTCTTGTGAAACTTTTCATAGAATTATGTCTGAGCTCACTTGTTCAGCAGATAGCTAGCTATTTCTCCTTGGGAAAGCTCTTATCTCATTTCTGTGACTTTAGTTTTACTATATTTGTTTCTCCCTTCCTCCTTCTACTTGAAATCAGACGGTGTATCATATGAACAGCAAGAATTCCTCTTTTTGTTGATTGGGGTTGATATTGATATACATAAAATGAAATTTCTGTTTGTTTCTACATTGCATCTTGGGAAACCAGCTGGATATATTGTCACTACATTTTATAAGTATGTGTTTCAAATTTATTGTAAGTGTGATGGATTGAGAGTAGGGGAATGACATAATCTGATTCATGCTTCAAAATTTTTCCTCAAGGAATTCTGATTCCAGGTAGGATTGAGGAAATATATGCCAGCCTTTCTCTCCAATTGAATATAACTATAAAACCTGGAAAGAATTCATATGCAGTTATTTGAGAACTATGAAAAGTAAATATCAGCAGAGGAAGACTGCCAGAAATCAAAGTAACACTGAACTAGTTGCAAATTTACCATTTTTCCTCCTCTGGAATCCTCTGGCCTTAAGTCAATGCAACTTAAAACCTAAAAGTGAGCACTGTAGTACAGACAGAGAGAGACATAGGAAGAAACACTCTACTCCTGGATCAACGAAAGAAAATGGGAGCTTTTAGAACTCAGAGAGAAGAAGAAATCCCCTGGTTCTTTTTTTCTTTCCTTTTTCTCCATTTCATCATGCCCCAGCTCACAAGTGGCTCCTCAGTGGCGGAGAAGGTAGCAGTGAATGCGAATGGCAACAGGAAACCATAGGATCCAAATCTATGAGAAAACAAGTCTGTGCTCTGTTCAGTGGAGCTGTGATGCCAAGAAATCCAGGGCAAATTCCATTGATTATCCTACATGCTCTCAATTCTCCTGTTGGTTGGACCTGGGTGCATCACAATCACAGAATTGGGCAGTTTGAGGATGGGAGACAGAAAAGGGGAGACCCAGGGAACCAGAAAGCACTAGGGAGATAGCAGATAAGAAGTATGTGAAAATGATCCCATAAAAAGGTTTTTGAACTCCTGGGCTCAATTCTGACTTGCCCATGCATGTGTTTTATTTCCATTAGCATAATACAGATTTTGAGAACTGAGATAATGAACAGACCACAGTCCAGGTTCTAGACTGACCACTGGGTGGTGCACACATAGGACACATACAAATAGCTCTGCAAAGCTTTTGAAAACTAAACTGACATTGCAACCGCAGCCTACAGAAAGTGGGTTGGAAATTGCGGCTTGAACTAAACAAGGTCAAGTGTCTGCTTAAATAAAATGTCAATCTTTTCCATAGGATTTAAACAAGATCCAGAGTCCCACAACAGAGTATTTAAAATGTCCAGGTTGTAATCCCAAATTACTAATATACAAAGAACAATGAAAATCTCAACTCACATGGGAAAAGAAGCAAACAAGATGGCACAGACATTGGATTATGTAACAAAGCTTATATTATAAAAATGCTTGAACAGAGGACTTCTGGTTTCAGTTCCAACATGTAAAGAGCTTAGAAATGGTCACTCCCACCCTCACAATAAGAGTTGAACAAACTGAAAATCAATGACTTTTCTTAGATCTATCAGAGAGTTGAGGTGACAGGACAAATTGCTATCCCCAAATCTGGAGAGATAGGGACCTATCACAGCTTACCAGGAGCAGATCACAGCTTACCAGGAGCAGAAGCTGCTTGAGCAAGGAAATGGGAGGAATACTTAAATGGTAATTTCAATGAATTGCTAGAGGTTCAGTGTGGACTATCCTGAGAGTTAAAAAATCCTGAGAGATACACAAAACATACAAAGAACTCCTAAAACTCACCAATAGGAAAATAAACAACTGGACTAAAATATGGGGTTAAGACCTTAACAGACACCTGTCCAAAGAATAAAAACATATGTTAAATAAGCATATAAAATGATACTTCACATCATATGTCACCAGAAAAATACATATTAAAACAACAATGAGAAACCACTATACACGTATTATAATGGCCAAAATCCAGAACACTGACAACACCAAATGCTGGAGAAGTGTAGCATCAGGAATTCTCATTCATTGCTGATGGGAATGCAAAATAGTACAGCCAGTTTGGAAGATAACTTGGTGGTTCTCACAAAACTAAATATACTCTTAACATATGATCCATCAATCTTCCCCCTTGGTATTTATTCAAAGGAGTTGAAAATTTATGTCGCCACCAAAACCTGCATCTGGATGTTTATAGCAGCTTTATTCATAACTTCCAAAACTTGGAAACAACCAAGATGTCTTTCAGTAGGTGAATGAATAAATCAACTGTAGTGCATCCAGACAATGGAATATACTCAAGGTAGATATCATTACTCCCAATTTACAGATGAGAAAACTGAGGATTGGTGAAATGACATGTCCAAGGTTACACAATTATCTGGAAGAGTTGGTATTCTAACTCAGGTCTGTCAGATGCCAAAAGCCTGTGCTCATTCTATTGTACCTAGCTCAGAAAAGGAGTGGTACAATCAGATTCATTTAAAGATTTATTGACTCCAGAATTTTATAATTTTCTAAACATTTTTATTAAATTATAATGTGTATACAGAAAAGCACATGGGTAATAAGGTAATAAATAATCACATACTGAACCTACCCATGTAACCAAAACTCATCAAGAAGCAGAACATTATCTTCCCCCTATTCCCCAGCCCCAAAAGGCCTCCTGTGCTCTTTCCAGCCACTGTTACTGACCAACAAAAACCACTATCCTATTTTGATCACCATATATTAATTTTGCCCATTACTGAACTTTATAGAAGTAGAATTATCAATATATAACATATTATTCTATGTCTTGTAGCTTTTGATCAACATTTTTTGCGTTCCATCCATTTATTGCTTGCAGGTATAGGTCATTCATTTTCATAAGCAGTGCATTATTACATTGTATGGCTATAAAACAATATATGTGTCGATTCTACTATTGATATACGGAGTTTGGAGCTATTACAAATGCACTGCTATAAACATTCTTGTGCATGTCATATGGAAATGTGATTACATTTTTGTTTCAGTAATCTTCATTGGGTAGTTGGAACTGGTGACAGGACAGAGAGGGATAGAGGTAGAGAGAACTGTTGCAAAAGATCAAGCATAAGCTATTCAAGCTAAAGAAAAATATGATAATGGTGGGAATGGAGAGAAAGAAGTAGAACAAAAAGAGATAAAAATGCTTAGATATAGAGATCAATTGGTGCTAGGGAATAAAAGTGACAGAAAAGTTTTAATCCATTTAAAGAGGAAAGAAAGTTGGGTGGGAATATTCATCAGCACAGGGAGTCTACATTTGTTTCAGTATTACTGAGATATAATTAGCATATAACACTGTATAAGTTTAAGGTGTATAGCAGAATAATTTGATTTACATATATAGTAGTCCCCCTCATCTGCAGATTTGCTTTCCATGGTTTCAGTTACCTGTGGTCAGAAAATATTAAATAGAAAATTCCAGAAATAAATAACTCACAAGTTTTAAATTTCATGCCATTCTGAGTAGTGTGATGAAATTTTTTAAATTCAAGTATAGCTGATTTACAATACTATATTAGTTTCAGGTGTACAGCAGTGATTCAGTATTTTTACAGATTATACTCCATTAAAAGTTATTATAAAATAATGGCTACAATTCCCTGTGTTATACAATATACTATATATATTGTTGCTTATCTATTTTATACATAGTAGTTTGATCTCTTAATCTCTTAACCCGTCTTGTCCCTCCACCCTTCCCTCTCCCCAGTGGTAACCACTAGCTTGTCTTCTATATCTCTGAGTCTGTTTCTGTTTTGCTGTATACATTTGTTTGTTTTATTTTTTAGATTCCACAATAGGTGATAACATACAGTATTTGTCTTTCTCTGTCTGACTTATTTCACTAAGTTTAGTATACTCTAGGTCCGTCCTCATTGTTGCAAATGGCAGAATTTCATTTTTTATGGCTGAGTAACATTCCTTATATACCATATCTTCTTTATCCATTTGTCTGATGCACCATCCAGCTTCCTCCTGCCTGGGATGTGACTCATCATCCCTTTGTCCAGTGTGTTCTGTCTGTTGGTCACTTAATAGCCATCTCAGTTATCAGATCAACTGTTGAGGTAATCACAGTGCTTGCATTCAAGTAACCTTTATTTTATTTAGTAATGGCCTCAAAGGACAAGAATAGTGATGCTAGCAATTTGGATATGCCAAAGAGAAGCCATAAAGTGCTTTCTTTAAGTGAAAAGGTGAAAGTTCTTGACTTAATAAGGAAAAAAGAATCATATGCTGAGGTTGCTAAGATCTACTGTAAGAACAAATCTTCTATCCATGAAATTGTGAAGAAGAAAAAAGAAATTCATGCTAGTTTTGCTGTCGTACATCAAACTGCAAAATGTATGCTGATAGTGCATGATAAGTGCATAGTTAAGATGGAAAAGACATTACATTTATACAACAAGATATTTTCAGAGAGAAAAAAAGAGAGTGAGACCAGCCACATAACTTTTATTACATTATGCTGTTATAATTGTTCTATTTTATAATTAGTTATTTTTGCTAATCTCTTACTGGGCCTAATTTGTAAATTAAGCTTTATCATATGTATGTATAGCAAAAAACACAGTATATATAGGTTTCAGTACGATCCATGGTTTTAGGCATCAACTGGGGATCTTGGAACAGTATCCCCCAGAGATAAGGAGGGACTACTGTATTGTGAAATAACTGTCACAATAAGTTTAGTTAACATCCATCATCACATATAGATTTTTAAAAAACAACAATGAAACAAAACAAAAAAAAATTTTTTCCCTGTGATGAGAACTTTCAGAATTTACACTCTAAATAACTTTCATATATACCATACAGCAGTGTTATACATTGTACACAATGTTGTACATTACATCCAAGTACTTATTTCTCTTATAACTGGAAGTTTGTACCTTTTGACTACCTTCCTCCAATTCAACATCCCTGTCCCCTGCCTGTGGTAACTACAAATCTGATCTCTTTTTCTATGAGGTTTTTTTTTCTTTTGGTTCTGCATATAAGTAAGATCATACAGTATTTGTCCTTCTCTGTCTGACTTAGCATAATGCTCTCAAAGTCCATCCATGTTGTCACAAATGGCAGGATTTCCTCCTTTCTGTGGATGAATAATCCATTGTGTGTGCGTGTGTGTGTGTGTGTGTGTGTGTGTGTGTGTGTGTGTGTGTATGTGTGCATAACAACTTCTTTATCCATTCATCTGTCGATGGACACTTAGGATGTTTCCATGTCTTGGCTATTGTAAATAATGCTGCTATAAACACAAGAGTGCATATATTTGGATACAGTGTTTTCATTTTCTTTGGATATACATCCAGAAGTGGAATTACTGGACCATGTGGTGTTCTATTTTTAATTTTTTGAGAAACCTCTATATTGTTTCCCAAAGTGGCTGTAACACTTTACAATCCCATCAACAGTGTACTAGGGTTTCCTTTTCTCCACATCCTCACCAGATTTGATAACTATTTTTTCTTTGATGCTAGCCATTCTAACAGGCATGTAGTGATATCTCACTGTAGTTTTGATTAGCACGTCCCAGTGATTAGTGATGTTGAGCATCTTTACATGTACTTGTTGGCCATTTGTATGTCTTTGGGAAAATGTGTATTCAGGTCCTTTGCCTATTTTTAATTGGATTATTAGTTTTTTTTGCTGTTGAGTTGTATGAGTTCTTTATATATTTTGGATATTAACCCCATATCAAATATATGGTCTACAAATAAGTTTTTCCCATTCTGTAGGTTGTCTTTTCATTTTGTTTATCATTTCTTTTGCTGTGCATAAGTGCTAGTTAGTTAGTAAGTGTTAGCATGGTATATTTTTCTCCATCCATTTATTTTTAATCTTCATGTATCTTTATGTTTAAAGTGGGTCTCTTGTAGACAACATATAGCTGAGTTGTGTTCTTTAATCTACTCTGATAATCTGTCTTTTAACTGGTGAATTTAGATCATTGATATTCAAAGTGATTATTGAGAGTTGTGGCCAAACTTTTGGAGTAAGAAGATACTGAGCTTACCTCCTTACAACGGGCATACTATAACTATTTACAGAGCAACTATCTATGAGAACAAACTGAAGACTGGTAGCAAAGATCTTCCACACTTAAAGATATAAAGAAGGAACCACAACAAGATGGGAGGAAGGGATAGAGATGCACTATAGTCAACACCCACACCCCTGGGTAGGTGTCCCACAAAAAGGGAGGATAATCACAACTGCAGAAATTCTACCCAAGGAGCAAGGGGGTTCAAGCCCCACATCGGGCTCCCCAGCCTGGGGTACTGCACCAGGAAGACAAGTCCCCAGAATGTCTGGCTTTGAAGGCTGGCAGGGTTTGTGTACAGGAGAGCTGGAGGGCTGTAGGAAACAGAGACTCTGTTCCTAAAGGGCACATGTAAACTCTCACATATTCCAAGTCCCAGTGCAGCAGCAGTAACTTGAAAGGAATCTGAGTTACACCCACTTGCTGATTTTGGTGAGCCTCCTGAAGGGCTGGAGGCAAATGGGACTCACCCTGGGGACACAGACATTGTGGAAGCCATTTGGGGGAGCTCATCCTACCAGAAGGACACTGGTGTTGACAAACATAGTTTGGGAGTCTGTCCTCTAGACTGTTAATGCTGGGGGCTTACCTGCCACCAGCAAACTGGCACCAGTCCTGGGCCCCCTTGGCCCTGTAGCCACCTACCTCCAGATCTACTTGGCTGCACAACCAGATGCACCAGGACCTGACCCTGCCCACCAATGGGCAAGAAGCCCAGGATGAGGCAGGGCCTGAAAGCCAACTGGGCCAGGGGCCAACCACACCCATCTGTGCACTCACAGTAGATGGCCCCACTAAAATATAAGGGCCCATATAGCTCACATAGGGGGCACCCTTTGAGCATACAGTTCTGGTGACCAGAGGGGAGTGTGCTGCTGAGTGCAGTAGAACATATCCTACATAAGTCCACTTCTCTAAGATCAGCAAATGTAACCAACCTATGTAACACATAGAAATAAACACAGGAACTTAGGCAAACTGAGATAACAGAAAAATAGGTTCAAAACAAAGGAACAAGACAAAATCCCAGAAGAACTAAGCAAAGTGGGGATAAGCAATCAACTCAATAAAGAGTTCAAAGTAATGATCATAAAGATGATTAATGAATTCAGGAGAAGAATGGATGAACACAGTGAGAAATTTAACACAGAGTTAAAAATATAAAGAAGAACCAAAGAGAGCTGAAGACTGCAATAACTGAAATTAAAAATACTCGAGAAGGAATCAAAAGTAGATTAGATGACACACATAGAGGAACAGATCAGTGAACTGGAAGACAGAATAGTGGAAACACCCAGCTGAACAGAAAAAACAAAAAGAATTGAAAAAAATGAAGATAGTTTAAGAGACCTCTGGGACAACATGAAGCTTACTAACATTTGCATTATAGGCATAGCAGAAGGAAAAGAGACAGAGAAAGGGGCAGATAACTTACTTAAAGAAATAATAGATGAAAATTTCCCTAACCTGTGGAAGAAAACAGACATCCAGGTTGAGGAAGCACAAAGAGTCCCAAACAGGATGAACCCAAAAAGGTCCACACCAAGACACATAATTAAAATGGCAAAAATTAAAGATAAAGACAGAATCTTAAAAGTAGTAAGAGAAAAGCAACTAGTTATGTAGAAGGGAACTCCTATTAGACAACAGCTGACTTTTCAGTGGAAATTTTGCAGGCCAGGAGGGAGTGGCATGATATATTTAAAGTGACGAAAGGGAAAAACCTACAACCAAGAATACTCTACCTGGCAAGGCTATCATTCAGATTTGAAGGAAAAATCAAGAGTTTTACAGACAAGCAAAAGCTAAAAGTGTTCATCACAACAAAACCAGCTTTACCATAAATGTTAAAACCACTCCTCTAAGCAGAAAAAGAAAAGAACACAACTAGAAATATGGAAATTATGAAAGGAAAAAATCACATTGGTAAAGGCAAACATACAGCAAAGATAGTAAATCAACCACTCATAAAGCTAGTAGGAAGGTTAAAAGACAAAAGTAGTAAAATCATCTATGTCTATAATAAGTAGTTACAGGACACACACATGCAAAAAGATGTAAAGTATGATATCAAATACATTAAATATGGATGGGGGAGTAAAACTGCAGGGTTGCTAGAATGCGTTCAAACATAAGAGGTCATCAACTTAAAATAATCATGTATATATAAATATAGGTTGTTATGTATGAACCTCATGGTACCCACAAACCGGAAACCAGCAATAGATACATACATAAAGGAGAAAGGAATCTGAACATATACTAAAGGTAGTTATCAAGTCATAAGGGAAGAGAGTAACAAAAAAGAACTACAAAACCATCCAGAAAACAGTTAACAAAATGACAATAAGAACATACCTATCAAGAATTACTTTACATATAAATGGACAAAATGCTTCAATCAAAAGACATAGAATGGCTGAATGGATAAAAAAACAAGACCCATATATATGCTGCCTACAAGAGACTCACTTCAGATCTAAAGACACACACATGCTGAAAGTGAGGGGATGGAAAAAGGTATTTCATGCAAATGGAAACAAAAAGAAAGCTGAGGTAGCAATACCTATATCAGACAAAATGGACTTTACGACAAAGACTGTAACAAGAGACAAATAAGGACATTACATAATGATAAATAGATCAATCCAACAAGAAGATATAACATTTGTAAATATATATACAACCAAAATAGGAACACCTAAATACATATACCAAATATTAACAGATATAAAGGGGGAAATTGACAGTAACACAATAATAGTAGGGGACATTAACATTTCACTTATATCATGGACAGATCAGCCAGAGAGAAAATCAATAAGGAAACACTGGCCTTAAATGACCTGTTAGACCAGATGTACTTAATACATATATATATAGAACATTCCATCCCCAAGCAGCAGAATATACATTCTTTTCTAGTGCACATGGAACATTCTCTAGGATAGATAACATGCTAGGCTCAAAACAAGTCTCAATAAAGCTAATAAAATTGAAATCATTCAAGCATTTTTCCAACCACAACAGAATGAGACTAGAAATCAAATAAAAGAAAAAAACTGCAAATAATCCAAACATGTGAAGACTAAACAATATACTACTAAACAATCAATACGCCACTGAAGAAATCAAAGAGGAACTCAAAAAATATCTGGTGACAATTAAAAAGAGAAACACAATAATCCAAAAACCTATGGAATGCAACAAAAGCAGCTTTAAGAGGGAAGTTACAGTGACACAAGCCTACCTCAAGAAATAAGAGAAATCTCAAATAAACAATCTAACTTTACACCTAAAGGAACTAGAAAAAGAACAACAAACAAGACCTAGTAGAAGGAAACTTAGTAGAAGGAAAAGAAATAATAAAGATCAGACCAGAAATAAATGAAATAGAGACTAAAAAAAAATAGAAAAGATCAATGAAACTAAAATCTGGTTCTCTGAAAAGATAGACAAAATTGATAAACCTGTAGCCAGACTCATCAAGAAAAAAGAGAGAAGACCCATATAAATAAAATCAGAAAGGAGAGAGAAGTTACAACCAACATCACAGAACTACAAAGGATCATAAGAGATTCCTAAGAACAATTATATGCCAATAAAAATGGGCAACCTAGAAGAAATGGAACAATTCTTAGAAATGTACAATCTCCCAAGACTGAAGAAATAGAAAATATCAACAATTACCAGTAATGAAGTTGAATCTGTAATTTAAAAAAATATTCCCAGTAAACAAAAGTCCTGAACCAGACTACTTCATGTTTGAATTCTGCCAAACATTTAAAGAAGAGTTAACACAAATCCTTCTGAAATTATTCCAAAAAACTGAATAGGAAGGAACACTTCTGAACTCATTCTACAAGGCCAATGTCACCCTGATACCAAAACCAGACAAAGACACCACAAAAATATAAAATTACAGGCCAGTATCACTGATTAATATAGATGCAAAAATCCTCAACAAAATATTAGCAGTCCAAATTCAACAGTACTTTAAAAGGATAATACACCATGATCACGTGGGATTTATTCCAATGATGCAAGGATGGTTCAATATCTGCAAATCAATCAATGTGATACACAACATTCACAATAGAAGAAAAATTGTATAATCATCTCAATAGATGAACTTTTGACAAAATTCAACATCCTTTTATGATAATAACTATCAGCAAAGTGGTTATAGAGGGAACATCCCTCAACATAATTAAAGCCACATATGACAAGCTCACAGCCAACATCATACTCAATGGTGAAAAGCTGACAGCATTTCCTCTAGGATCAGGAACAAGAGAAGGTTGCCCACTCTAGCCACTTTTTCTGAACATAGTATTTGAAGTCCTAGTGACAGCAATCAGACAGGAAAAAGAAATAAAAGAAATCCAAATATTAATGGAAGAAGTAAAACTATCACTGTTTACAGATGACATGATACTATATACAGAAAATCCTAAAGATGCCACCAAAACACTGTTAGAACTAATAAATGAATTCAGTAATATTGTAGGATACAATTTAATATACAGAAATCTGTTGTGTTTCTCTAGGCTAACAATAAATTATCAGAAAGAGAAATTAAGAAAACAATCCCATTTACGATTGCATCAAAAAAATAAAATATTAATACCTAGGAATAAATCTATGCAAAGAGGACTTGCACTTGGAAACCTATAAGACACTTATGAAAGAAAATGAAGATCACACAAACAAATGGATAGATACACTGTGCTCATGGATTGAAAGAATTAATATTGTTAAAATGACCATACTACCCAAGGCAATCTATAGATTTAATGTAATCTCTATCAAAATACCAAAGGCATTTTTCACAGAACTGGAACAAGTAATCATAAAATTTGTATAGAAACACGAAAGACCCTCAATAACCAAAAAATAATCTTGAGAAAGAAGAACAAAGCTGAAGGTATCACAGGCCCTGATTTCAAACTATACTACGAAGCCACAGTAATCAAAACAGTATGGTATTGGCACAAAAACAGACACATAGATCAATGGAACAGAATAGGAAGCCCAAAAATAAACCCGTACGCCTATGCTCAATTAATCTATGACAAATTAGGTAGGACAGACTCATCAATAAATGATGTTGGGAAAACCAGACAGCTACATGTAAAAGAATCAAACTGCTTTCTAACACCATACACAAAAATAAACTCAAACTGGATTAAAGACTTAAATGTAAGACCTGAAACCATAAAACTCCTAGAAGGAAACATAGGCTGTACGCTCTTTGGCATCCATCTTAGCAATATGTTTTGACTATGTCTCCTCAGACAAGGGAAACAAAAGCAAAAATAAACAAATGGAACCTAATCAAACTAAAAAACTTTTGCACAGTGAAGAAAACTATCAACAAAATGAAAATGGAGCCTACTGAATGGGAGAAGATATTTGCAAAATGTATATCTGATAAGGGGTTAATATCCAATATATACAAAATATTTACACAACTCAACATAAAAAAACCTAGTAAAAAATGGGCAGAGGACCTAAATAGACATTATTCCAAAGAAGGCATACAGATGGCCAAGAGACACATGTAGAATACTCAATATTACTAACCATCAGGGAAATGCAAATTAAAATGACAATGAGATACCACCTCACATCTATCTATCAGAATTGCTATAATCAAAAAGACAATAAATACAAGGTTTTGCTAGGATGTGGAGAAAAGGGAGCCCTCATGCACTGTCGGGATTGTAAATTGGTGCAGCCACTATGGAAAATAGTATGGAGTTTCCTCAAAAAGTTAAAAATAGAATTACCATATGATGTAGCAATTCCATTTCTGGGTATTTATCCAAAGAAAACAAAAACAATGATTCCTAAAGTTACATGCTCTTCAATGTTCTTTTCAGTATTATTTACAATAGCCAGGATATGGAAGCAATACGTGTCCATCAATATATGAATGGACAAAGAAGATGTGTTATATATTATAATTGAACATTACTCAGTCATAAGAAATGAAATCTTGCCATTTGTGACAACATGGATGGTCCTAGAGGGTATTATACTAAGTGAAATAAATCAGAGGGAGAAAGACAAATACCACAAGATCTCACTAATATGTGGAATCTAAAAGGCAAAACAAATGAACAAACAACAAAACAGAAACAGAGTCATAGATACAGAGAACAAACAGGTTGTTGCCAGAGTGGAGGGGCTTGTGGAGGTTGGCAAAATATGTGTAGGGGAGATACAAACCTCCAATTATATAATGTGTTATGGGGATGTAATATACAGCATAAAATGTATTGTCATTAATATTGTAATAACTTTGTATGGGGACAGATTGTTACCAGACTTATAGTCATGATCATTTCATAATGTATGCAAATGTCAATCATTATATACTACACCGGAAGCTAATATAATATTGTACATCAACAATATTCAATTAAAAAATCAAAGTGATTATTGATATGGTATTATGTACTATATTAATTACTATTATTGATCTGTTGCCTTTGTTCTTTGTTCCTATTCTTGTCTTCCACTCTTTTTCTGCCTTTTGTTGTTTTAGTTGAGCATTTTATATGATTCTTTTTTCTCTCCTTTCTTAGCATATCAGTTATACTTTTTTAGTGGTTGCCCTAGAGTTTGCAATATACATTTATAACTAATCTAAGTCTACTTTCAAATAACATTTGTATCTTATAATAACAAAATAATCCTTCTTCCTGTCTCTTGTATCATTCTTGTTATTCATTTTACATATAAGCATACATAAGTATATATATAAGATATATACATTAGCATATATAATTGATACATTGTATCTATTTTTCATTTTGAATAAGCTGTTACCTGTTGGATCAATTAAGAAAAATAAAACTTTTAATTTTAGCTTTATTTATTCCTTCTTTGATGCTTTTTCTTTCTTTATGTAGATCCAAGATTTAGACCTATATTATTTACCTTCTCTCCATAGAACTTCTCTTAACATTTCTTGCAAGGTAGATCTACTAGCAACAAATTTCCTCAATTTTTTTTTTTTTTGTCTGAGAAAGTCTTTATTTCTCCTTCACTTTTGAAGAATAATTTTGCTGGGTACAGAATTCTAGGTTGGTAGTTATTTTTTCTCAACACCAAATATTTCACGCCACTCTCATCTCACTTGCATGGTTCTGAAGAGAAATTGGATGTAATTCTTATCTTTGTTCCTCTATAGGTATGGTATTTTTACCCCTTTGACTTTTTTAGGATTTTTCTTTATGGTTTACTTTCTGGAACTTGAAAATGATATGCCTAGGTATAGCTTTTTGGACATTTAACTTGCTCAGTGTTCTTTGAGCTTCCTGCATCTATGGTTTGGTGTCTGACGTTAATTTGGAGAAATTCTCAGTCATTATTGTTTCAAATATTTCTTTTGTTCCTTTTTGTCTTTCTTCTCCTTCTGATATTCCAATTCAAAAGTTGTTCTATAGTCCTTGGATATCTGTTCTGTTTTTATTCAGTCTTTGTTTTCTCTTAGGTTTTTGAGGATTCTATTGGTATATCCTCTAGCACAGAGATCCTCTCTTTGGCCATATCCAGTCTACTAAGGGGCCCATCAAAGGAATTTTTCATTTTTCTTATAGAGTTTTCTTATATCTAGAATTTCTTTTTGATTCTTTCTAGGATTTCCATCCCTCTGTTTACATTGCCCATGTATTCTTGCATATTGTCTACTTCATCTATTAAAGCCCTTAGCATATTAATTACAGTTGTTTTAAATTCCCTGTCTGGTAATTCCAACATCCTTTCCATGTCTGGTTCTATTGCTTGCTCTGTCTCTTCAAACTGTGTTTTTAATTTTTGACTTGCCTTGTAATTTTTTCTTGATAGCTGGACCTGATATACCAGGTTTAAAAAATGTTGCAAATAGGCCTTTAGTAATGTGGTGGTGAAGTGTGGGGGGAGGGGAAGCATTCTATAGTTCTATGATTAGGTCCCAGTCTTTTAATGTGCCTATACCTCTGGACTTTGAACTTCACGAGTGTTTCTCAGTCTTTTTTTCCCTCCTTAGGTAGGAGAGGATGGCTAGAGACAGCTAGATTTGGATATTTCTCTTCCCCTGAGAAGTTCTGATAATACTCCAGCAGGTTAGGCTCTGGTTAATTAGGTTCCGCTGAGGGTAGGCCTTGTTAAGAACAGTTCTCTGGTGTATTTCAGAATGGTTCCTTTTCCCTTCCCTCTGCTGGAAGCCTGAGGGGATTTTCTCTGATAATATGGAAACTGGTTGAGCTCCTGGAGGTAAATCCCACAATACTGTGGGACCCTAGCACAACTGGGTCCCCATGGAGTTTTTAACTTTCGGAGTTTTCTGCGCTCAGACTCCAGCAATTCGTCAATTACAGTTCAGAACTTCCTACGTGGGCACTGGTTCCCTGGTGCTTTCTGCTGGTGAGTCTCTGCTGCAATAATCTGTGAGAGCCTTTATTTGCCTGTCTCTCTAATGTTGGCGGCAAAAGTTTGCCTTGTGTCTTCATTTCTCTTATGGATCCAAGAAGATTTGTTGATGTTTCGGTCTGTTCAGCTTCTTACTTGTTTTAGGATTGTGTGGCAACTTCCCAGCTCCTTAGGAGGAACCAGAAGCAGGAAGTCCAATTATTATATTTTTAAACTCCAGGATTTCCATTTTCTCAGAAGCAATAGTTTCGGAGTTCAATGTTTGATATTTGTTCTGACCCTAAGAGGGCTCCTCACAGCTGTCTTATCCCCCAGCTCTCTCCTGCAAACTAGCCTGCCCACAGCCTAGACTGTATCTTTATTAAAATCCTTGAACCTCCTCCCAGTCCTCCCAATTGCTTTTCACTGCAACCTCCACTGCTCTTGAGACTTTCCTTAGGCTTGTACATCTTCAAGCTTTGTTGCAAACAGAATCATTTCCT
Organism: Balaenoptera acutorostrata; assembly: GCF_949987535.1. Classification (NCBI taxonomy): domain Eukaryota; kingdom Metazoa; phylum Chordata; class Mammalia; order Artiodactyla; family Balaenopteridae; genus Balaenoptera; species Balaenoptera acutorostrata. Next base: position 43,964,985 of record NC_080085.1, read on the forward strand.
TTGGTAAGAGATCAGGATCTATCTGTTTTATGGTTTGCTTCTTTCCCCCACCCCCCAGGCAAAATCCCTGAGCCAATGCTCTGGAGCTAGTGAGGAAATGGCAAGTTTCTCTCTGAGTAACACTCCCACTCCAGGAGCTGATCTCTTGGTGGATGGGGGCAGTTAGTAACCTGAAATCCTCTTGGCTTTCCTCTCCTGCCATATAATTACCACTTAATGAGGCAGGGAAAGGATGATGAAGGCCGCAGCATTCTCAGCATGCCTCATCAAGGCAGAGTCTCCATGCCACGAGTGGGGGTTGGGTGGAAAAAGTGAGATACCACTTTTTGACCACAGTCACCCAGGATTTAGCCTTAGCAACAGGTACCTGAGGGCAGGATGAGAAACGCTGAAGTCTTGCTTCTCGTGGGAAGAAAGCCCTCTGATTGGGAGCTGGGGGAGAGGGAACCCTTTGTTATCAGCTGCAGAAGTCTGGAGTGCAGTTACTCACCTTGCTGTGCTGGGAGGGGGATGGAGGGTGTGGTCTTGGTTCAAATACCACAGAGTCTCACCTTTTTTACTGAATTTTTGCAGCTTTTCTTGAATAGATGTTTCTTCATTTGCTGTTTGCCCTTAGGACCATTTCCAGAGATTTAAATTATTGTTTTTAAAATACTTTACACCAGTTTCACTGGGGAGTGGTCTGGAAGTCAATCTCCACTGAGGAGTTTTAAGCTTGATAATGACATGGTGAGGTTTGAATTTCCTTCTAGTCATTTAGTGTAGGATAGATTAGTAGGGAGAAAGGGTGGAAATTCAGGGAGACCAGTTAGGCGATTGTTGTCATGTTCTAGGCCTGAGATGAAGAAGCCTAAACTAAGGCAATAGCAGGGGGAGAGGGGCTAATAAGTTAGGATTGAAAAGGCTCAGGGATATTGAGTAGCTTAGAAAGAGAAAGAAGCCAAAGATGATCCCCAGGTTTCTGGCTTGGGTGACTGGTGACTAGTGGTGCTATTTTCTGAGATAGGGAAGACAAAATGTAAAGTAGACTTTGGACAGTGGGAATTGATTGAGAATGTAATTGTTGAAATGTGTTAGAGGTGTCTGTTGAACATCCAAGTAGAGTTGAATTGTCGATTGTGTACATAGGTCTGGAATTGAGGAGAGCATCTGGGCTGCAGACATATGTTTGGGAGACAGTCACATGGGAGCAGTGGTGGGCTGGAGCCAGCTTGTAATGGCTCATGAGAGACTGCTAAATTTTCAGGGATTTAATGAGCTGGTTGTCAAACCTAACAGTTATTTAAAATTAAATTATATAAACTTATAATTAAATAAATTTATTAAAAACAAAAGTAAGTACTCAAGACTCACCACTTCCTATTTATTTTATTATTTTCTATGCTCTTGAGGTTATTTACATTTTTGGATTTGTATGGTGGAAATGTTATATGATGGTATGCTATCTTGTATCTCTTCCCATCTCTGTGTTCTGTTGGTAACTTGAAATCCACCATGGTGGAAGTATTTACACAAGGGAAATTAGCAAATACTACAAAGCAAGAAGTTGTTTTTCCCTCAGAGAACCAATGGTTAAATATTTGCCAGCACAACAATGCGTGGGAGCCATTAACAGAAAAGCGTAATTAAAATTATGTGAATGGATGTGATCACCCAGGTAGAGTAAGTACAGAGTGGAATGAATTGGGCTAGGAAGAGAAGCTTCAAAACCTCAAATCAGAATCCCCCCTAATCCCCTCAAATCCTCAAACCGGTAAAAGAAAAAAAAAAAAAAGGAGGAAAGATACACTTTTCTCACTATGTAGCTAAGGCACCCAGTCAGGAAGGCAAAGTGTTAGCAAGTTAGGTTAATCTGTCTCCTGGAGACCAGGCAGAGAGTAAGAAATGAGCAAGTTGCCTGGGCAAAAATATCCTACCCTGAAATCCAAGTCTTGTTAAACTAAACTATAAAAGAAGAGGAATGCCTCCATTGCTTAATTGGGCAGGAGGGGGGAGGGCAGCTGGGAAGAGTCTTCACAAAAGAAAAACAGCTAGCAACATGACTCCTTTATTCACACATTTATACATCTCCACAAGGACTTATTGAGTACCTTCTAGGTTCAAAGCATAGCCTAATGACTGAGAACACAGAGTGGGTAATATGTCCAGATATGAAGTACTGGAAAGTTGTGATGGTCAGAGAAATCTTGGAGGATGTGGGGTTTGAGCTGAAGGTTAGTTAAGAAGTACCTGGAAAGAAGAGCCTGGGAACTCTTCAAAGAAAATGTAACAGAAATAGGAAAGGCCCAGAGACAGCAATAATACTACTTAATACTTAAAGAATTTTTACTCTGTGCCAAGCACCATTCTAAGAGCTTTACATGCACTATCTCATTTAATCCTCAAAACAACCCAATGAAGTAGAGACTATTATTATTACAATTTTATAGACAAGGAACCTGAGGCCACACCACAGGAAAGTGGCTGAAATGGCATTATGAATCCAGACAGTCTGGTTCTAGAGCCTACGTCTTAACTAATACCCTATTTACCTCCTGGAGTGTCCAGGATATTTTCATGAGGGTGTGTGCTGATAGAGGCCCACATGGGGTAACCATGAGATAGGAGAGTTTGATAGGTAAGGAGGGAGCCAACCTCAAAGGGTCTTGTATTCTAGAAACACTCGCAACAATTGTAGAACAAGCATGGCCAACCCAGCTTTAAACCCTGAATCTGCCATTGATTAGTTATGTGACACAGGACAAAGTCAGTGGTGGCCTCCATTTCCTCACCTTTCAAATGGGTATGTCAATGCTAATTCTGTTAGGTTGCCGTGAAGATTAAATGAATAAAAGTTTATAATGTATCCAGCACAGAGTAGGTCAGCATTAATAGAGGCTATGAGTATTACTTTATGACTTGTACAGTACACAACAGAGCTTTCAAAATAATTACTTTAAAGTTTTTTAGTCAGTGAGTCCTCAAAGGCCCATCAAAGTAGAATTTCTAGTGAAAACATTCACTTAAAAAAAAATCGTTTTCTTCTCCTGGTAGCTTGTGGCTCAGACTACTGAAAACCCTACAGCCTTGGGTTGCTGGTGCCTTCCAGTTGGCAAGTATGACCAAAGACTGGCTTAGGCTAGGGAAACTGCCCCACATGTGTACCCACCCTTCCTAGGGGTAGTGATCCCTCTGGGGGTATTACCACTGGGGTGAGGACAGCTAGAAAGGAAGGAGGCTATAGCTCAACTTCTCTTATTGATATTGATCCATATGTCACTGCTAGACTCTGGAGATGTCTGCATTGCCCCATCCCTTTCATCTACACCAGTCCAGTTCTGGAAGATAGGAGTGAATAACTGTGGAAACGCATGGCCCAGGGACCCTGGTGGGACTCTGACCTCCTTTTATTTCCTTGTACACCCTCTTTCCTCTCTAATGAAGTGTCATTTTATTTTTGGGGTCTCCTAAGGAAACTCTTAACTTGCCAAATATCTTCCTGGAAATGCAGTTGTTAGAGGTGCATAATTGGAAGCATGACTAGGATTAACTGCTATTCTCAAGAATCTTGAAACTGTAAATCCTGGTAGTCAGGACTCAAAAATCAGGGAGGAGAGGAGGAGCAAAACCTTTTACTTTTCATGTGTCTGCAAATATCTTAATGTACAGCTGTCACCTAAAATAGAAAACCAAAGAGTTTGCCCCATTCTGGATTCCAAATGTCTGCCATGGGATCTGAAGCACTTCTTAAAGATGACCTCTAACTGGAGTAGAGTGGATTCTTCCCCCTGGGGTTCTGTCTGCAGGCTGTCAAGTAGACCTCTGCTGACCATCTGCAGGAGGGGTTGGGGGAGTTGCATCATTTCCTGTTCAGGCCACAATGACTGCCTTATCCAGCAGGCAAATGAGCACAAATGGTCTCAAATTTCAGAATATTCTCTTTTCTCACAGTGGTCCTGGGGCAGGTAATTCAGATCAGAATAGGGCACCTCAGACCAAGTTGCCTCACCTTTACTACAGTGGCTCAATAATTCTGCTGGCTTCGTCTCTTTCCCATGATTCCCTAAGAGGGCAGTAGACTCTCCAGAGTATCCTAGGAGTTGGATTAAAACTAAGACAGGAAGACAGGATGAAAATTAATGGCAGTTGCTTGGCTAAAGAAATTCTTGGGCCCAACAGGGAGTGTGATGGAGGAGTCTGAATCAGACATTCTTGACTTTTCTCTTTCTCTCACACTTCACAACTACTCTTCCCTTACAACTGGGTCTACCTTCAAATTTTCTCAAAAATTGGCCACGTTTTTATCCTTTTCACCACTACCATTTTGTTCTAAGCCACCATTTACTCACTATAGCCTCCGTACTCACCTCCCTATTTTCCTTACAACAGCCAGAGGGATATTTTCAATTCTCAAGTCAGATCATATCACTCCTCTACGCCAAATCCTCCAATGACTTATTAGCTCATTCAGAGTAACAGTCAAAGGTCTTTTAATGGCCTACAAATCCCTGCATGATCTGTCCCCTCTTCATCTCTATAATATTAGGTCCCACTACTTTGCCTCACACTCACTCTACTTCAGCCACACTTGCTTCCTTGCTGGTCCTTGACATAAGCAAGCTCTGCCTGGAAAAATCTTCTCCCAAATATGCAAATAATTCACTCCCTCACCTCCTTCAGATCTTAATTAAAATAATGTCCTTTTTCAGCGAGACCTTCCCTGACTGCTCTGTTTAAATTTTCAGTCACCCCTATACTCCTTTTGCCTCTTCCTTGTTTTATTTTTCATGTAGTATTTATCAACTTCTAATATACTACATTTATTTTGCTAGTTTGTTTATAGACTGCCTCTCCCCTACAATATCAGCTTCATTAGGGCAAGGATTTTTGCTTTTTCAAAAAACTGTGTATCTTTAGCACCCAGCACAGGGCCTGGCATTAGGTGCTCAATAAATATTCATTAAATGAATTTTCTTAAAATATTCCCATGGTTCAGGAAAATGTTCCTTTCCCTAGTTGGTTCTCAGTTGCCCCCACTGATAACATAAGGGAGTTGGATTGGGAGATCTCTCAGGTCTTTTGCATCTTTAGGACTAAGTTCAGAAATCTGGGTAAAAGCACAGTCTCTAGAGCCAGATTTCTTGGGATCTCTCACCTGCTACCTTCAGACAAGCTACTTCACCTCTCTTGGGCCTCTTAGTTTTCTTATTTGAAAAATGAAGATGATAAAAATAGACCTTGTCTCCAAGGGTTGCTCTGGAGATTAAATAAGATCATCCTTATATAAGCACTTTGACACAGCGCATGACATTCAATAAACATTAACTATTGCCTTTAGGATGATCATTAGCAAGTAGCCACGTTAGCAGACTTCCTTAGGCTCAAAACCAGCTTCAGTCACTGATGGTATGGGAAAAAAAGGAAAACACCCTCCATAACAGAAAACTCACCTGAGTTTCATATACAGCTCATATGAGACTCATATGCATACAGCTGGCCTCATCCCCTTCCCCCACCCCATTACTAAGATAGAAGAACAGCTTGTTCTCTTGTAACCTGATGTCCCTGGGTAAGAGAGGGGCGGGGAGAGAGGCAATGTGTGATTGCCATTGCTCTATCTCATTCTACAGAGAAGCAGGCCAGGGGGCTTGTTCACAATCACCCAGAAACCTGGTCGTGGGTGGTTTCAACCAGGGTGTGTGGAATACGTGTGGTCCCAGGCACAGAGGTTGTGCTATGAAGGCAGAGGATGATGTTCAAAGCCATCATCAGAAAACATGATTTAGACAGCTGGCCTGGTCTTTGGGGCGGGAGATGTGTGGGCTTCTCAGAGTAAGGCATGTTGTGGATAGGCTACCAGAATGGAAACTAGAAAGGATAACCAAAGAATAAGCCTGTTAGTAATGATGATAACATTAATAATAGCTTACATTTCTTGTATATTTACCATGTTCCAGGTGCTTTATAAATGCTTTCATTTAATTCTCCAATCAGCTCAGTGATTCTCAACCTTAGCTGCACATTGGACAACTTGAAAAACAGTATCAGGGCCCAAGCTCCACTGCACCAATTAAATTAAAATTTCTGTCAAAAAATATTCTTAAAAAATCTCTCCAGATAATTATAATGTACAGCCAGGATTGAGAACCATTGCATGAGGCATATATATAACATAGACATTTTACAGGTGAGAAAATTTAAGTTCAGAAAATTTGCTCCAGGTCATCCAGTTAAGAATCAGCACTAGGCTATACTGTCTCATATTCAGTACTACACACTGTGTACCACCCGGGGAAGGCTTGAACTCAGAACTTGGGGCCAGAACTCAATTTTAACAAAACAGGTGCATTGTGATGGGGCCAGGAATAGCTGGGCTTAACCCCTTGCATCACGTGGACATCCCAGGGTCAAGTCTGGGATGACATACTCCAGAGACTGGTCAAGCAGTGTCATGGGCAACTGCTGCTGTTTAGGGATTTCTTTCCTTAGTCAAGATCGTCTCAGTATTGACTCAGTCACCTGCCCTAGTTATATTAGCACAAAGGTATCCAGCTGCCATTTACCTCCCCAGCTTCCTCTACCCATCAGATCCAGGCTGCATGCAACAGCAGCAGTGACATTAGGTGATTATTTCCTTAGCATGGTATGTATACCACTGGAGGGTCACAAGATGATTTAAGAGGTAAAAGGATAAGCATTTTAAAAATTTCAATAGTTGGGGCTTCCCTGGTGGCGCAGTGGTTGAGAGTCTGCCTGCCAGTGCAGGGGACGCGGGTTCGGGCCCTGGTCTGGGAAGATCCCACATGCCGCGGAGCGGCTGGGCCCGTGAGCCACAACTACTGAGCCTGCACGTCTGGAGCCTGTGCCCCGCAACGAGAGGCCGCGACGGTGAGAGGTCCGCGCACTGCGATGAAGAGTGGCCCCCGCTTGCCACAACTGGAGAAGGCCCTCGCATAGAAACGAAGACCCAACACAGCCAAAATAAATAAATAAATAAATAAATAAATAAGTCAGGAGCTCTTTAAAAAAAAAAATTTCAATAGTCATCTTAATGTAACTGAAATATGTATTGGAGATATGTATATGTATATACATACAGCCCATGATTCCACAGATACTGCTTAGAACAAGGCTAAGTTGATTTAAAATATTGAAAAGTGACTTGAGTTAAAGAAAAATATTAAGTAAATAATAACTGTAGAGGTGGTTTGCACAAGAATATGGTTCCAAAATTCAGAACAAGATAGATGAATGGCTGAAGAGGAAAAAACACTGTTTAGAGTCATTTATCTGTTCACTCAATCATTTATTCATTGAACAAACATTTATTGGATAACAAGTATGTACCAGGAATCATGTTAGACACAATATAGATGAATAAGAAATGGTTCTTGCCTTCAAGGAGCTCACATAGAAGTAAATATACAACAGCAATTCAATGTAAATGAGCAAAGAGCATAGTGGGAGTATATGAGGGTGGGCAGGTTAAGGAGACAGGGACAATGGGGATTTGAGAAGATTTCCAAGAAGAGGTGACTTAGCCATGTAAATAGGAGAGGGAGAGGATGCCAAGTTGAGGGCATTAGGAACAAAGCACAGAAGTGAGAAACAGCAGCATGTAAATGTGTAATGGTTGGTTAAGAGGGTAAGGATGAGAGAGGGATTGATTATTCAGTTACTAGAGTGTAAAATACAAGGTGGAGAAGTGGAGAGAGAAGTCTGGGAAGATCTGCTGGGGCTGGATTATTGCACTCCATGAAAATGGGTTTGAGCCTTATTCTTTGGACAAGCTTGGCTTTGTAACTAGTCTAGAAGAGTAGATATTCAAATCCTGGTCGTTACTTTTTTTTTTTTAAACTGTGTGTCCATAGGCCTAGTTGCCCTAATCTTTCTTTTTTTTTTTTAATTAATTTTTTTTTTATTGGGGTATAGTTGTTTTACAGTGTTGTGTTAGATTCAGGTGTAGAGCAAAGTGAATCAGTTATACATATACATATATCCACACTTTTTAAGATTCTTTTTCCATATAGGCCATTACAGAGTATTGAGTAGAGTTCCCTGTGCTATACAGTAGGTCTTTATTAGTTATCTGTTTTATATATAGTACTGTGTATATGTCAATCCCAATCTTCCAATTTATCCCTACCCCCCTTACCCCCAGTAACGATAAGTTTGTTTTCTATATCTGTAACTCTATTTCTGTTTGGTAGATAAGTTCATTTGTACCCCCTTTTTTTTTAGATTCCACATATAAGTGATATCATATGATATTTGTCTTTCTCTCTTTGACTTACTTCATTCAGTATGACAATCTCTAGGTCCATCCATGTTGCTACAAATGTATTTCATTCTTTTTGATGGCTGAGTAATATTCCACTGTATGTATGTACCATATCTTCTTTATCCATTCCTCTGTTGATGGACATTTAGGTTGCTTCCATGTCCTGGCTATTGTAAATAGTGCTGCAATGAACATTGGGGTGCATGTATCTTTCCGAATTATGGTCTTCTCCAGAAGGCATACAGATAGCTAAAAAGCACATGAAAAAATGCCCAACATCACTGATTATTAGAGAAATGCAAATCAAAACTATTGATACAATGAGGTATCACCTCACACCCGTCAGAATGGCTCTCATCAAAAAATCTACAAGCAATAAATGCTGGAGAGGGTGTGGAGTAAAGGGAACCCTCCTACACTGTTGGTGGGAATGTAAACTGGTCCAGCCACTGTGGAGAACAGTATGGAGGGTCCTTTAAAAACTAAAAATAGAGCTACCATACGGTCCAGCAATCCCACTCCTGGGCATATATCCGGAGCAAACCATAATTCGAAAAGATATATGCCCTACTTTTTCTGAGCTTCAGTTTTTTCATTTGTCAAGTGGGAAAATTAATAGTTCTTTAGCATTAATTGTAGAGGGTTAAATGGGATATCATTTATAAATCATTATCCAAAAATGATGCTTGGCACACAAAGTAAGTCCTACTTCTTGACTGTTCTTCCCTGGTTTTCCTCTTTAGAGATGTCCGCAGCATGTGTTTATGAGTCTGTATTACCCTCTCATTTGTCTCCATATTCAACAAACTTTTAAAGAACACCTGCCACGTAGAAGACCTTTCACCTATTTTATTTCACTTAATTTTCACAACAGTCCTGATGACAGGATGACTGTGTGATGAAAAGTCAAGTGAAAACGGCAGGGCTGCTATACCACCCCGACTTCAGCTAGAGCAGCTATGTTTTGCTTTTCCCACAACACTTGAGGTGCAACAGATGCCACATTTCTTTATTTTCTTTCATAGATGAAAACCATCAATAACTGTTTGCCTGAATATGTAGGAGGAAAAGGAGCTGAAAACATACTAGGAATTTGCTCCAGTCACCTCTGCTAGGCTGTGAGTCTGGAGGCATTGTTGGTATTTTTCAGAAGTTAGGTGTTTTGTCTCCCCAGATTCCTTTTTTTTTTTAATTTGGTAAAAAACATATAACATAAAATGTACCATCTTAATCATTTTTAAGTGTACAGTTCAGTAGTGTTAAGTATGTTCACATTTTTGTGAAATAGATATCCATGTTATTTTTTAATCAAAAGTAATACTATATTAATGTGTTAATTTTGTGGTAATTTGCTGGTGTGTAAATTTAAATTCATTCACTTTTCTGTATTTGTGTTACACTTCAAGAAAAATTTTTTCTAAGTGATAATATTGAATAAAACACCAGTGAATGTCTCAGTTAATTTATTGGTGAATAACCCAGTTGGCTGTAGAAATGAGAGATGAAGTTAAGTTTCTTAAACGTAGAGCAAGGACAATAATTTTTAAGTGCTCTATACAATTTATAAAAAGAAAGAGATTAGTTCAATACTCAGACATCTTAACTAGCATAAAAGAGAATAAAGAGGTCTTCTGGTCCAGATAAGATGGCATAGAATCATTGCTCTCTGCTCCTCCCCACTAGGTATAACTATAAATCCTGGAAATAAACCCCTTTGTTCTGTGGTCCTTGAGATTCCCTTCCCCACTGAGAGATACTGGATAGCCAGGGAGTCTTCTGCAAGCGGGATCCCTCTAGAACAAGTGATCCAGCCTGGAAGCTTCTTTGTAACCATGGTCCTGAGAATCCCCTCCCCAACACAAACTGGCCAGGCTGCCCTGGGTGGAGGGATCCAGCAATAACAAGTGGCCCAAGTGCAGAAAGTGTTCTTCTTCATGGAGACTCCCTTTCCCCACTTAGAGGCACCACACAATCTAGCCTGGGGAAGCAACTTCTGCCTCCACAAGCCGAACCAGCACAGACCAATGGGAGCCCAAGAGGTACCAGATAATCCAAGCCAATCAAAGCACAGCAAAGGCTCTGAAGATTAAACTGTTACTGGAATCACGAAACACAGAAATCGGCTAGGACCTACATGCTAAAACTAAACAAGGAGACTGCCTGCTAAAGTGGAGGATTTACATAGGACTAGACTTTCCTAACGCAATAGCCAAAATATCTAGGATACATTAAAAAATCACCTGTCATACCAAGAACCAGGAAAATAACTTTAAAAGGAAAAGCAATCGAATGACGCCAACACGGAGATGAATCATATGTTGGAATTATCTGACAAAGATTTTAAAGAAGCCATTATAAAGATGCTTCAATGAGCGATTATGAGCATGCTAGAAACAAAAGAAAAAATAGAAAATCTCAGCAAGGAAATAGAAGCTATAAAAAAAAACCAAATGCAAACTGAAAAATATATTAATAGAGAAAATATCTCCGGGTAATTATGCTGAATAAAAAAAAGGCAATCCCCAAAAGTTATGTACAGTATGATTCCATTTATGGAAAAAAATTTAAAAGACAAAATCATAGATACTGGGAACAGTTTAGTGGTTGTCAGGACTTAGAGTTTTGGTTCTGGGGAGGGTTGAGAGAGGGAAGTGGGTATGGTTATAAAACGGCAAAACAAGATTTTTGTGGTGATGGAACTATTCTGTATCTTGACTATGATGGTCGATACACAAACCTACACAAATGATAAATTGTATAGAACTAAATATATACTTAAATGAGTACAAGTAATACTGGAGAAATTTGAATGAGATCAGTGTCTCATATCAATGTCAATATCATTGTTGTGGTACTGTACTATAGTTACCATTGGGGGAAACCAAATGAAGGGTCCACAGGATCTCTCTGGATTATTTCTTACAACTCCATGTGACTCTATAATTATCTCAAATTAAAAGTCTAATGAAAAATAAGATAACTTATGTTTTAAATGCTTAATTAAAATAAAATTGATTCTCTGATTTGTGAAATAAAGAAAAATAGAATTTTATTGTAACTGTGGTCTTGCTTCATTTTATGTTACTGTTGGTGTTGGGATAAACTTTGAATACAGAAGCTTTGTTATTATAAGTACAATTTTGAAAATTTCATGTTTGAGCAACTTTGGGGTACACAAACCTAAAGATTTATTGCAGAACTAAGTGTACCTTCAGAGTTAGTATTATATTTAGAAGCCAAAACAGTATTGGTTTTTAACTCATGTATTAGGCTTATTAGATGAACTGCCATATATATCCATTTTTTAAAGTGCAATAAAAATCTAAATGGATTAAATTAGAAAAATTAATATGTCCTATTTGACTTCCCACTCAGCAGTGTTGGCCAGAAATCCAATATCAATTGCTTTGTGGGATCCTTTCATCTCCCTTCGATTATATCAGAATCTTGGGGCTTAGGCACTCCAGGAGGGCCTGGTAATCAGGCTCTGGCAACAAAGATCTCATTGTTCCTCTTTCAGGCTAGTGTGTGCCCTCTCCATCTTGGCAACTCATCCCATCTCCATGATGAATTTAGATGAACGTTCAGTGTGTATCAGAATCACCTAGGAGCTTGTTAAATACGCTACAACCTTGGATTTGTTCCAAACCTCCTGGTTCCATGTTTTGTTTATTAATCCATTCTAGTGAAAAGAGAAAGAGAAAGGTATTTGGACATTAACTTAGTAGTATATTACCCTGCCGTGCACATAAAAATTTTATTTGAATAAAAGGGGGGGGGTACTTCCCTGGCGGCACAGTGGTTAAGAATCCGCCTACCAATGCAGGGGACACAGGTTCAAGCCCTGGTCCGGGGAGATCCCATATGCCACGGAGCAACTAAGCCCATGTGCCACAACTACTGAGACCTAGTTCAGATACTCATTATTTGAACACAACTACTGAAGCCCACACGCTACAACTACCGAAGCCCACATGCCTAGAGGCTGTGCTCCACAACAAGAGAAGCCACCACAATGAGAAGCCCATGCACTGCAATGAAGAGTAGACCCCGCTCGCCACAACTAGAGAAAACCCCCGCACAGCAACGAAGACCCAAAGCAGCCAAATAAATAAATAATTTATAAAAAGAAAAAAAGGGGGTGATCCAATGCCAGAGAAAGCTTGAAAAACATCAGTCCTGATAATGCTAAATATCCGTTTGAATGTAGTGTACTCTTTCTAGTGGATGTTTGGTTGTCTGGCTTAGGGTTTAAGCCTAGCAACCAGGGTCCCTAGGACCCTGAAACGTAAAGATTAGCTGAAAATATTGTTGGAGGAAGTGCTTCACAACTGAGGAAGTGTAATTTTAGAGGTATCTTCAAAATATTTTAACAACTGGTTTAGCATGGGCAATAATCAATCAGAAGAGACATTAGTGCTAGAGCAGGGTTCTGGGAGCCCCTGTTGGGCTGGATCGTGGAGAGGTCTGACAGAATCTTAGGGAAGGGCCCAGAAGAGTGGTGGAAGGAGTTGGAGAGCCTCAGTACTAAATAGCTATTTACTGGCTAGTATGAAAATATTTCAATATTTTTTACAATCAGTATGACTGAAATACTGCATACTAGCTTCATATAAGACCTGGATATATTTATCATTTTCTTCCTCTCTGATGGGGCTACTTGCATACTCTTTGCCATTTTGAACAGTCCTAAAAGGATTTCTGAAAAAAACATTTCCTATCCTGAGGTTACTGTAGAGTTTGTCTTTGTTTGGGTCAATTCAGCCTGGGATAACACTTGGCTAGGTGTTGAGGACACTGAGTATCACCTCTTAAGAAGCTTATACTCAGAGGTGGGGGAATATAAACAAACAACGATCATAGAGTGTTACAAGTGCTATGATAGAGGAAGGGATTCCTAGACCAGCCTGGGGTTGAGGGTTAAGTTTCAGACTAAGCTTCCTGAATGAGATTGTTTGAACTGAGTTCTGAAGCAGAAATAGAAATTACCCAGATGAAAAGAGTTAAGTAATAGAAGGCTGGGGAGAGAACATTTCAGGCAGAGAAAAAAGCGTGGTGTGAACGGAATTCTGAGCATAGGTCTGTATTGATAGAACATGAGATGAAGGACAGGAGACATTGTCGAGGCCTGGATCATGGAATGCTTGAATGGAATGCTAAGGAGCTTGGAATTTATCCTGTACTTACTGGGGTGCCACTGAAGAGTTTTCAGAAGGGTACTAACATAATCATATTTGCCTTTAAGAAAAATCAGTCTTGTTAGTAAGGCTACTATATTGTACAGTGTGAATGATGTTACCTGGAGTATGCAATGTGGCAGCCCTGCTTGGTAGCATTATGAAAGATGGGTTTGAAAGGGTAAGACTAGAAGCAGGACAACTTTTAAAGAGGAGAATTGCAATATTCTAGACAAAAGATAATGAGTATCTGAACTAGGGCAGCAGTAATGAAAAGGAAAAGATGATTCAAGGAAAAGGTAGAAAGTTAAGGTGGCAGGTCCTGGCAGGATTGGATGTAGAGAGGGAGTGACAAAGAGAAATGAAAGATGGTTCTCAGGTTTCTGCGTTGGGTGACTGGATGTTACCATCAACTGAAGATAGGATACCAGATAGAATATGAGAAAGGTTCAGATAGGAAAGACATGAGTGCAGATTTTGAAAGAGAGGTAGAGTTGTACAGTGGGCAGTTGAATATATGTCAGAAGCTTAGGCAGGACCAGCTACATAATTTGCAAGTACCACTGCAAAATTAAAATGCAGAACCACTTGTTCAAAAATTATTAAGAATTTCAAAGGAGGGTGGGGGGGTGGTATGATGAATTGGGCGATTGGGATTGACATGTATACACTGATGTGTATAAAATTGATGACTCCCTCCAGAAAGCAGGCATACAGGGAACTTTCCTCAACATAATAAAGGCCTTATATGACAAACCCACAACCAAAATCGTCCTCAATGGTGAAAAACTGAAACCATTTCCACTAAGATCAGGAACAAGACAAGGTTGTCCACTCTCACCACTATTATTCAACATAGTTTTGGAAGTTTTAGCCATAGCAATCAGAGAAGAAAAAGAAATAAAAGGAATCCAAATTGGAAAAGAAGAAGTAAAGCTGTCACTGTTTGCAGATGAGATGATACTATACATAGAGAATCCTAAAGATGCTACCAGAAAACTGCTAGAGCTAATCAATGAATTTGGTAAAGTAGCAGGATACAAAATTAATGCACAGAAATCTCTTGCATTCCTATACACTAATGATGAAAAATCTGAAAGTTAAATTAAGAAAACACTCCCATTTACCATTGCAACAAAAAGAATAAAATACCTAGGAATAAACCTACCTAAGGAGACAAAAGACCTGTATGCAGAAAATTATAAGACACTGATGAAAAAAATTAAAGATGATACGAACAGATGGAGAGATATACCATGTTCTTGGATTGGAAGAATCAACATTGTGAAAATGACTATACTACCCAAAGCAATCTACAGATTCAATGCAATCCCTATCAAACTACCACTGGCATTTTTCACAGAACTAGAACAAAAAATTTCACAATTTGTATGGAAACAAAAAAGACCCCTAATAGCCAAAGCAATCTTGAGAAAGAAAAACGGAGCTGGAAGAATCAGGCTCTCTGACTTCAGACTATACTACAAAGCTACAGTAATCAAGACAGTATGGTACTGGCACAAAAACAGAAATATAGATCAATGGAACAGGATAGAAAGCCCAGAGATAAACCCACGCACATATGGACACCTTATCTTTGACAGAGGTGGCAAGAATATACAATGGAGAAAAGACAGCCTCTTCAAGAAGTGGTGTTGGGAAAATTGGACAGGTACATGTAAAAGTATGAAATTAGAACACTCCCTAACACCATACACAAAAATAAACTCAAAATGGATTAAAGACCTAAATGTAAGGCCAGACACTCTCAAACTCTTAGAGGAAAACATAGGCAGTACAGTCTATGACATAAATCACAGCAAGATCCTTTTTGACCCACCTCCTAGAGAAATGGAAATAAAAACAAAAATAAACAAATGGGACCTAATGAAACTTAAAAGCTTTTGCACAGCAAAGGAAGCCATAAACAAGACGAAAAGACAACCCTCAGAATGGGAGAAAATATTTGCAAATGAAGCAACTGACAAAGGCTTAATCTCCAAAATTTACAAGCAGCTCATGCAGCTCAATATCTAAAAAACAAACCACCCAATCCAAAAATGGGCAGAAGACCTAAATAGACATTTCTCCAAAGAAGATATACAGATTGCCAACAAACACATGAAAGAATGCTCAACATCATTAATCATTAGAGAAATGCAAATCAAAACTACAATGAGATATCATCTCACACCGGTCAGAATGGCCATCATTAAAAAATCTGCAAACAGTAAATGCTGGAGAGGGTGTGGAGGATATCGAATCCTCTTACACTATTGGTGGGAATGTATATTGATACAGCCACTATGGAGAACAGTATGGAGGTTCCTTAAGAAACTAAAAATAGAACTACCATACGATCCAGCAATCCCACTACTGGGCATATACCCTGAGAAAACCATAATTCAAAAGGAGTCATGTACCACAGTGTTCATTGCAGCTCTATTTACAATAGCCAGGACATGGAAGCAACCTAAGCTTCCATCAACAGATGAATGGGTAAAGAAGATGTGGCACATATATACAATGGAATATTACTCAGCCATAAAAAGATATGAAATTGAGTTATTTGTAATGAGGTGGATGGACCTAGAGTCTGTCATACAGAGTGAAGTAAGTCAGAAAGAGAAAAACAAATACCGTATGCTAACACATATATATGGAATATAAGAAAAAAAAAATGGTCATGATGAACCTAGGGGCAAGATGGGAATAAAGACACAGACCTACTAGAGAATGGACTTGAGGATATGGGGAGGGGAAAGGGTAAGCTGGGACAAAGTGAGAGAGTGGCATGGATATATATACACTACCAAACGTAAAATAGATAGCTAGTGGGAAGCAGCCACATAGCACAGGGAGATCAGCTCAGTGCTTTGTGACCACCTAGAGGGGTGGGATAGGGAGAGTGCGAGGGAAGGAGACGCAAGAGGGAAGAGGTATGGTAACATATGTATATGTATAACTGATTCACTTTGTTATAAAGCAGAAACTAACACACCATTATAAAGCAATTACACTCCAATAAAGATGTTAAATTTTTTTTTTTAATTTTAAAAAAATGAACCTGATACACACTTGAAAATTTCAGCTGGGTTAAAATCCTGAGTTGTCTTTTTCCTACATAGTAAATAATCTATAGGAGGATTGAACATTAATTGATGATCTCTAAAAGAAAGTACTAAAATTTCCTTTCAAGAATATCATAAATATAAACTTTCCAAAATATAACTGTCTTTGCTTCCCTCAACCCATGCCGTCTACCATCCTTGATATGATTGCAATGTTTAACTTACTTTTACATGTCTCTGTCTGATCATTATAATGATATTTTTCTACCTGTCACTCCACCACCACCCCCACCATGATGTGAGAATTGGTGTGAGTTATTTGGGGAAAGTGGGTAAGTTTCCATAGGATAGTGGACACATGATACTACAAGTTTTTTCACCTTGAAATATTAAGCCATGAAATAAAAACAATTGACTGTGAATTCCAGTTTTCTACTTCCTGTGTACATATGTATATGGCCTTTATGTTTTATAGTGACTTGTATTATTTGGTGTAAAAATGTTGTTTTGATTGTTATTAAACTAATGTAGCATTTATGTTCTTTTTAGAATGTAACACATCTGATACCAATTTTATTGGTGACATCTATAACCACATCATAAAAATTTTATGCCTCTTTTGCTGCATATTTATTTTGCTTCCATTTACTCACTCTTATTGTGTATTTATTAAGATAATGGAGGAAAAAGAGGACATATGGCTGCTGGCAATCTCAGCAACTCCATGTTACTTACATTGTTCAATAAACCTAATAATCTTCATGGACTAAAAAAAAAAATTGATGACTAATAAGAATCTTCTGTATAAAAAAATAAATAAAATGAAATTCAAAAATTTAAAAAAAAAAAGAATTTCAAAGCAGTGACAATAGAACATTAAACCAAGTGCAGGATCCTTCTAAGCATGTGGCCCTATGACCTTCCACAGGATGCATGAGGCCAGTCCTGAACTTAGCAGAGAAGTCAGGGTGTTTGGTATGGATTTGGGGATCATTGCCTTATAGATGGTCTTTTAAATCCTGAGAGTGGGCAAGATTAGCTAAAGAGAACTTTTAGAGTGAGAAGAGCAGATAAATTCCAGGGAACACCAACAGTTAAATAATAGAGAGAGGAAAGAAAACCTTCAGTGGCAACTGTGTACACAAGAGAGGTAGAAGTTAAGAGAACAGATTTTGGATTCAGACTGCCTAGGTTCAAATTCTACCCCTGTCACTTTATCTTGATGACCTTAGGTACCTCCATTTCTTTACTTGTAAAAAGATATGACAGCAATAGTATCTATTTTATAAGGTTGTATGAGGATTAAACAAGTTAATATATGTAAATGCCTAGAAAGTTGCTGAGGACATAGAAATATGTATGACTGTTAGCTATAAAATATATTTCTTCTTAGTAATAGTAACAGAAGCAGAAGGAAATCCAAGAAAGAGCAGTGTCCTGGAAGCCAAAGGGGGAGAGGATTTCAAGGAATGTGGTTACTAATATCAAATACAATAGAAAGGGCCAAAAAAGATGACACCTGAAACTTAGCCAATGATGATTAAGAAGGAGGTCATTGTTGAACTTAAAGAGGGAGGGGGCAGTGAGACAAAGTGTGGAAACCAGATTTCAATTGACTGAAGAATGAAATGGAGAGAGAGTGTGTGTAAATTAACCTTTTAAAGTTTGTGAAGAGAGAAAGGAAGGTGGAAGGGGAAAAAGAAGAAGGAAAGAAAAATGTGGGGACATACTAGATTGTTTTAGCATATTTATAGGATGAAGCAGTGGAATGAGAGGTCAAAGATGTTGGAGAAAGAGGATAATTTGGTGGCAAAAGGGCTCAGAGGAGACAGAAGAGATGCCTTATCTTTGAGGCTAGAGAGGAAAAGGCAACAGTGAGTGTACACACAGATGCATTTACCAGCAAGGGGGGTGGCAAGCTGAGAAAGTTTGTCAGATAGCCTCCATTTTTTGTTTTTAAGGATTTTTTAAAATAGTGAAATGTAAGTAGCATACATAAATCATGAGTATATAGCTCAATGAATTATGACAAAGTGAATACCATGTATAACCATCACTTGGGATAAGAAAAAAAACAAAGTCAGCACCCAGGAAGGGCCTCCTACCTGTGTTCCTTCCTATCACACACCCCCTCCACCCTGCTAAAAGTTAAATATGGTGTGATTTTTTAGCATTTCTTTATACCTTTACCACCTAGGTGTGCATCCCTAAACACTGTGGTTAAATTTTTTCTGTCTTGAAATTTATGACTGGATTATATTTCTGAGATTTATCCATGTTGTTTCATGTACCATAATATCTTTATTTTCACAGAGGTATGGCAGTTTATTATATAAATCAGAAAAATTTGTCCTTCCACATTAAAGGGAGTTTAGATTGTGTCTCGTTTTTGGCTGTTATGAATAAAGCTTCATGCCATTTTTGTATATGTTCACACATTTCTGTTCTGTTAATTACCAGGATATACCTATTGGGTCATAGTATAAGTATAGCTTCCATTTCAATTGATAATGCCAAACTGTTTTATGAAGTGCTTGTACCAATGTACATTCCCACCAATAGTGTATAAAAGTTACTATTGATTCATATCTTCTTCTATAATTTGTCATACTTTAAAATTTTATATATACAAATGGGTGTATTTTATGATTATTGATCATTTGGATTTCCTTCTTTGTGAAGTGACGTTTCAAGTCTTTTCCTCACTTTTCTATTGGGCTGTCTGTCTCATCGATGTGTTGGAAATTTTTTAAAATATATATTCTGGATACAAGTCCTTATGGATTACATGTTTTGCAAATATTTTCTCCCTACTCCAAGGTTATGAGGATATTCTCATATATAATTTTCAAAAAGTTTGATAGTTTTGCCACTTGCTTTTTAGGTCTATAATCTACCTGGTGTTGGTATGAAATAGGGTTCCACTTAATTTTGTCTACCATATGGATACCCCATTGTCTCAACACCATTTATCAAAAAAAAAAATCTTCCTTCATCCACTCCTTTCTAATACCATTTTGTCATAAAACAAGTATCCATATATGTGAGAGTGCTTTGGTGTGTTCTAGTGTGTCTCGGTTTACTTGTCTATACTTGTGCCAGTACCACACGACCTTAATGACAATAGCTCTATAAGTCTTGGTATGTGGTAAAGTAAGTTATCCTCCTTTATTTTTCTACATTAAGTGTGCCTTGGATATTTTTGGCCCTTTGCATTACCACATATATTATAGAATCAAGGTTTCATTATCTAAACACACAACCACCAAAAATCCTATTGGGGGAAGAGACCTTCAAGATGGCTGAGGAGTAAGACATGGAGATCACCTTCCTCCCCACAACTACATCAGAAATACATCTACACGTGGAACAACTCCTACAGAACATCTCCTGAACGCAAGCAGAAGACCTCAGACTTCCCAAAAGATGCCCTCAGGCGACCTACATGCAGAGGTGGGGCCAAATCCAAAGCTGAACCCCAGGAGCTGTGTGCACAAAGAAGAGAAAGGGAAATTTCTCCCAGCAGCCTCAGGAGCAGCGGATTAAATCTCCACAATCAACTTGATGTACCCTGCATCTGTGGAATACCTGAATAGACAACAAATCATCCCAAAATTGAGGCAGTGGACTTTGGGAGCAACTGTAGACTTGGGGTTTGCTTTCTGCATCTAATTTGTTTCTGGCTTTATGTTTATCTTAGTTTAGTATTTAGAGTTTATTATCATCGGTAGATTTGCTTATTGATTTGGTTGCTCTCTTCCTTTACATATATATATATATTTTTCCTTTTTCTCTTTTTGTGAGTGTGTATGTGTATGCTTCTTTGTGTGATTTTGTCTGTATAGCTTGGCTTTCATCATTTGTCCTAGGGTCTATCCGTCTTTTTTTTTTTTTTTCTTTTTTAGTATAGTTTCTACCATTTGTTATCATTGGTGGATTTGTTTTTTGGTTTGGTTGCTCTATTCTTTCTTTCTTTCTTTTTTTATTACTTTTAAATTTTTATTTATTGTTAATATTTTTTAAATTTTTTATTTTAATAAATTTATTTTATTTTATTTTTTATTTCTTTCTTCTTTTTTTCTCCCTTTTCTTCTGAGCCATGTGACTGACAGGATCTTGGTGCTTCAGCCGGGTGTCAGGCCTATGCCTCTGAGGTGGGAGAGCTGAGTTCAGGACATTGGTCCACCAGAGACCTCCTAGTTCCACATAATATCAAATGGCAAAAGCTCTCCCAGAGATCTCCATCTCAATGCTAAGACCCAGCTCCACTCAATGACCAGCAAGTTACAGTGCTGGACACCCTATGCCAAACAACTAGCAAGACAGGAACATAACCCCACCGATTAGCACAGAGGATGCCTAAAATCATAATAAGGTCACAGACACCCCAAAACACACCACCAGACGTGGTCCTGCCCACCAGAAAGACAAAGTCCAGGCTCATCCACCAGAACACAGACACCAGTACCCTCCACCAGGAAGCCAACACAACCCACTGAACCAACCTTAGCCACTGGGAGCAGGCACCAAAAACAACAGGAACTATGAACCTGCAGCCTGCAAAAAGGAGACCCCAAACACAGTAAGTTAAGCAAAATGAGAAGACAGAGAAATATGCAGCAGATGAAGGAGCAAGGTAAAAACGCACAAGAACAAACAAATGAAGAGGAAATAGGCAGTCTACCTGAAAAAGAATTCAGAGTAATGATAGTAAAGATGATCAAAAATCTTGGAAATAGAATGGAGAAAATACAAAAAACGTTTAACAAGGACCTAGAAGAAATAAAGAGCAAACAAACAGAGATGAACAACACAATAAATGAAATTTTAAAATCTCTACAAGGGATCAATAGCAGAATAACTGAGGCAGAAAAACAGATAAGTGACCTGGAAGATAAAATAGTGGAAATAACTAATGCAGAGCAGAATAAAGAAAAAAGAATGAAAAGAATTGAGGACAGTCTCAGAGACCTCTGGGACAACATTAAACACACCAACATTCGAATTATAGGGCTCCCAGAAGAGGAAGAGAAAAAGAAAGGGAATGAGAAAATATTTGAAGAGATTATAGTTGAAAACTTCCCTAATATGGGAAAGGAAATAGTCAATCAAGTCCAGGAAGCACAGAGAGTCCCATACACGATAAATCCAAGGAGAAACACGCCAAGACACATATTAATCAAACTATCAAAAATTAAATACAAAGAAAAAATATTAAAAGCAGCAAGGGAAAAGCAACAAACAACATACAAAGGAATCCCCATAAGGTTAACAACTGATCTTTCAGCAGAAACTCTGCAAGCCTGAAGGGAGTGGCAGGACATATTTAAAGTGATGAAAGGGAAAAATGTACAACCAAGATTACTCTACCCAGCAAGGATCTCATTCAGATTTGACGGAGAAATTAAAACCTTTACTGACAAGCAAAAGCTAAGAGAATTCAGCACCACCAAACCAACTTTACAACAAATGCTGAAGGAACTTCTCTAGACAGGAAACACAAGAGAAGGAAAAGACCTACAATAACAAACTCAAAACAATTAAGAAAATGGTAATAGGAACATACATATTGATAACTACCTTAAATGTAAATGGATTAAATGCTCCAACCAAAAGACATAGACTGGCTGAATGGATACAAAAACAAGACCCATACATATGTTGTCTACAAGAGAACCACTTCAGACCTAGGGACACATATAGACTGAAAATGTGGCGATGGAAAAAGATATTCCATCCAAATGGAAATCAAAAGAAAGCTAGAGTAGCAATTCTCATATCAGACAAAATAGACTTTAAAATAAAGACTATTCCAAGAGACAAAGAAGGACACTACATAATGATCAAGGGATCAATCCAGGAAGAAGACATAACAATTGTAAATATTTATGCACCCAACATAGGAGCACCTCAATACATAAGGCAAATGCTAACAGCCAAAAAAGGGGAAATCGACAGTAACACAATCATAGTAGGGGACTTTAACACCCCACTTTCACCAATGGACAGATCATCCAAACTGAAAATAAATAAGGCAACAGAAGCTTTAAATGACACATTAAACAAGATGGACTTAATTGATATTTATAGGACATTCTGTCCAAAAACAACAGAATACACTTTCTTCTCAAGTCCTCATGGAACATTCTCCAGAATAGATCATATCTTGGGTCACAAATCAAGCCTTGGTAAATTTAAGAAAATTGAAATCATATGAAGTATCTTTTCCGACCACAACGCTATGAGACTAGATATCAATTACAGGAAAAAATCTGTAAAAAATACAAACACATGGAGGCTAAACAATACACTACTAAATAACCAAGAGATCACTGAAGAAATCAGAGGAAATAAAAAAATACCTAGAAACAAATGACAATGAAAACACAACGACCCAAAACCTATGGGATGCAGCAAAATCAGTCCTAAGAGAGAAGTTTATAGCAATACAATCCTACCTCAAGAAACAAGAAACATCTCAAATAAACAACCTAATCTTACACCTAAAGCAATTAGAGAAAGAAGAACAAAAAAACCCCAAAGTTAGCAGAAGGAAAGAAATCATAAAGATCAGATCAGAAATAAATGAAAAAGAAATGAAGGAAATGATAGCAAAGATCAATAGAACTAAAAGCTGGTTCTTTGAGAAGATAAACACAATTGGTAAACCATTAGCCAGACTCATCAAGAAAAAAAGGGAGAAGACTCAACTTGATAGCATTAGAAATGAAAAAGGAGAAGTAACAGCTCAATCCTTTTAATTGCTGAATAGTGTTCTACAGCATGGATGTACTGCAGTTTGTTTATCCATTTACCTTGAAGGACAGCTTGGCTGCTAACAGTTTTTTGAAATTATGAATAAAGCTGCTATAAACATTTGCATGCAGGATTTTGTGTGGACATAAATTCTCAAATCATTTGGGTAAATATTTAGGAACAGGATTGCTGGACTGTATGATGAGACTAAGTTTAGCATTGCAAGAAACTGCCAAATTGTCATCCAAAGTGGCTGTATCATTTTACATTCCCACCAGCAATTAATGAGAGCACCTGTTGCTCTTCATCCTCACTAGCAATTGATATTGTCAGGGATTTTATCCATTCTAATAGGTGTGTAGTGATGTCTCGTTTTAATTTGCAGTTCCCTGATAACATATCATTTTGAGTGTATTTTCATATGTTTATTAGCCATCTGTATATCTTCTTTGGTGAGGTATTTGCTCTTTTGTCCATTTTTAAATTGGGTCATTTGTTTTCTTACTGAGTTTTAAGTGTTCCTAATATATTTTGGATCCAAGTCTTTTATCAGATATCAGTTTTGCAAATATTTTCTGTGGTTTGTCTTTTTATTCCCTTAACAGAGTTCTTTACAGAGCAGAAGGTTTTAATTTTGATGAGTTCCAACTTATCAATTTTTTCTTTAATATCATGTGCTTTTGGTGAGATATATAAGAACCCTTGGTCTAATCAAAGGTCACAAAAATTTTCTTTTATATTTTTTTAAGTCTTATAATTTTACATTTAAAATCTAGGCTTATGATCCATTTGAGTTCATATTTATATAAAGTGTGAGGTACAGATCAAGGTTCATTTTTGAATATGTGGATATCCAAATGTTCCAGCACCATTTGTTGAAAAGGCTATCTTTTTCCATTAACTTGCCTTCACATCTTTGTAAAACACCAGTTGACTCTATTTGTATTAGACTATTTCTGGTTCTCTGTTTTGTTCCATTGATCTATGTATCTGCCAATACAATAGTTACCTTGATTTTTATGGCTATATAGTTAGCCTTAACATTTGATTCCTCCAAATATCACACTGGTTTCATTACCATAGTTTAATAGTTAAGCCTTGAAATGAGATACTGTGAGTTCTTCAACTTTGTCCTTTTTCAGAATTGTTTCAGCTATTCTCATTTCCTTACCTTTCAATATGAATTTAAGAATCAGCTTGTTAATATCTAGAAAAAAATCCTGTTGGGATTTTAATTGAGTTTGCATTGAATCTATAGATCAATATTTGGGAGAATTGACCTCTTAACAGTATTGAATTTTCCAATCCATTAATATGGTTTCCAATCCATTAATATAAATATTAATATATTAATATTTATTAATATAATAAATATATACATTTATTTAGTTTTTATTTGATATTTTTCTCAAATGTTTTATAGCTTTCAGTGTACATATCCTGAACATGTTTTGTTAGTTTTTTTTTAACCTAAGAATTTAATTTTTCTGGTGCAATTGTAAATTATACTGGTTTTTTAAAAATAAACTTTGACTTCTGATTGTTCACTTCTAATAATATAGAAATACAATTAGAGACCTTGTTAAACTCATTTATTAGTTCTAGTAGCTTTTTTGTAAATTCCATGGAATTTTCTCATGTTATCTGTTATTTCTTCCTTCATATTCTGTATACCTTTTATTTTTTTTTCTTGCATTATTATGCCAGTTAGGACTTCCAATATGGTGTTAAATAGGAGTGGTGAAAATAAGGATGCTTGTCTTTTCCATGGTCTTAGGGGAAAAGTATTCAATCTTTTATATTAATTATGATTATATCAATAGATGCATGTTATTAGGTTAAAGAAGTTCTTTCTAGTTTTAGTTAGCCATGAGTTTAAAACAGTTTTATTGAGGTATAATTTACATACCACAAAATTCAACTATTGTAAGTATACATTTCAATAATTTTAGTAAATTTATAGAGTTATGCGGCCATCACCAAATCCAGTTTTAGAACATTTACCACCACTCCCCAACCTCAATTTCTTGAATCTCTTTGTAGTCAAGCCCTGCTCCCATTCACAATCCCAGGCAAAACTGCTTTCTTCTCTAATAATGTGCATTTTTCAGGATATTTTATATAAGGAGAGCAGTGCTTGTACTTCCTGAATTTTGCCACTTGTGGTGGTGGGATTCCCCACTCCCAATGCTGTCAGGCCTATCAGTGTCTCTAGGTGGGCAAAGGGAGTCTTCAACTACAGAATACAAAGAATGCTTTCCAGGCTGGCCCACTTGTTGTAGTGGTATTACCCCTGCTGGTGCCACTGGGGCCACTGGGTATCTCTAGGTGAGAGAAGAAACTCTCTGGCTCACAGAAATAAAGATTATTTCCCCTGGCCACCTTTTATTTTTGGAGCTCCCACTTGATCACCCTTACCACTGCTACTGGACCTGACTGGAATTGTCAGCATAACTCCCATTTAATCTGGAGAAAGCATGAACCTGCCTGAGTCACCTTCATCCAATATGTTAGGGTCAGGAGATGCCAGGCTTGGGTGGCCTTCTGTTACTGAGTGAAGAGTTGTAAGATACCCATCTGCTGTATCTTTCCTCCAGCACTGGGGTCTTTAGCCAGTCTACTTTCCTTTCTCCACCATCCAGAGTCCTCCCATGGTTGCCTCTTATGTCATGTTACAGTTGTACTTAACAGAGAGAAATGGGGAGAGATGAGTCTTTGCCATCTTGTCCAATCAAAGTCCCTAGATAATTTACATTTAATTTAACTATCCATATGTTAGGGCTTAAGTCCTTCACTGTTTATGTGTGTGCTTGGTGGTGGTGGTGGGGTTCATGTTCTCTTTGTTCTCTCTGCTCTTCATTTCTGTTTTCTTTTTCCTGCTTTCCTATGGGTTACTTCAAGATTATTTAGAATTCCATTTTGAATTAGCTAGTATTTTTTAGTGCATCTCTTCATATAGATTTTTTAAGTAGTTGCTGTAGATATTATACAATACTGTGCATATTACATATTACATAACTTATCAAAGTCTACAGGTTGTGTAGACATTTTATTAGTTACATTGAGGTATTTCCCTTTAGATTTAATACACCTTCTCCCATTCATACTATAATTTTATCAACTATTTCCTCTATATACATTGAGAATCATATCAGACAATATTATAATTTTTATTCCAACCATCAAACATAATTTAGAAAAGTCAAGAGGAGAAGGAAAGTTTATTACATTTACCCATAATTTTATCCTTCCATTGTTCTTCCTTCCTTTCTGATGTTCTAAGATTCCCTTTTTTATATTTCTTCTATGTTTCAAGAACTTCCTTTAGGCATAGCATAGGCCTACTGATGAAAAATTCTCTTAATTTTCCTTCGCCTGAGAATGTTTTGATTTCTGCTTCATTCCTGAAGCATATGTTCACTGGATTTAGAGATTTGGCCTGATTTTCCATTCTTGTCATTTCACTGTCTTCATTTACCTTTGACGTAGGATTCAAAGTCCTTGCAGGGCCAAAGTCTAGCACAACTAGAGGTATAATTTTCACTGTGTTCTATACTGTGTTCTAGGACTGCCATTCACATATGAGAGAGTACCTCTGGGGTTGCGTAAGGTGCAGTTTCTCAGCCATTGCTGAAAAGAAGAGGGATTGGAGGGGTTTGATGGGTGTGGTGCCAATTTGAATAGGCACTGAACAAATGGGAGAGGAAGCTAACCAAATAAAGAGTTAGCCGAGTGGTGCCGAGGGCCCAACTGAGAAAAGAAGCCATTTGCTTGTGGTGGCTTCAATCTGCACAGCTGTGGTTTTTTTTTGTTTTGTTTTTTGTTTTTAGCAGTCTGGAATAGAGGGTAGTTGGAGGCAGCAGTAAGAGGATAAGTTTAATGAAAGCTTTTGTTGTTTTGCTCTTGTATTTCTTCTAACTGTCATGGTACCTACATTATCTACCCTCACTATAGAAATCAATAGTAACATCCAAACCACAGTTAACAGTATTTGTGGATATATCAGAGTATATCAGGCAGCAAAATAAATCCCTGTTTGGTTGAGTGGAAGGTTGAAAACAGGTGGGGATTACCTAATTGGGCATTCACTCTTCCATCCCTTTCAAATCCCAAAGGCTGGTAGATTACAACCTGGGGACATTGGCTCCTCAACAGTGCTGCTTATTTCAAAGAGTATCAAGATGAAGCCTTGATCATAGCAGCAAATGGGAATGATCAACAGGTTCTGTGGTACCTGGGGCTCTCTTTTCCCCACTCCTTAAACACATTGTGGCTGACACATACTAGGAGAGATAAGGTAAAACCTGTATATGTATATGTATATGTATATGTATATGTATATGTATATGTATATGTAAGTACACATACACATACACACACATTTTAATGGCATTTAAGAATATCAGAGACTTCTCAAATCTTCCAGATAGAAAAGTAAAATTCTCTACAAAGGAAATAATTAAATTGATATCACTTATTAGTAAAATTAAATACAACAATCAAGTAATATTTTTAAGGGACTGGATCTATCATGTTTAAAATACTTTTAACCTATAATTTTATATTCAGTCATTTTTTATTTAAATGTAGTAGAGTAATAAAAATATTTGGGGGCATACAATGTCTCAGAAGGCTTGCCACACAAAGATCCTTGTTGAAGACAATTTTGGAGGAGGTCTTCAAATGAGAGGAGATAAAAAGAGATACTGCAAGAGATATGGGAAGTAAGGGTGATTTAATATCATGGTATAGTTTATTGCTGATGTGAAAAATTAAAAATACTGATTAGAAAGAAGAAAAATCATATCCCTAGTAGCCCAGAACTAAAGTTTTAAACATTATCAAAATGATGGGGAAGGTGTGATGGGATGCAAAGGACATAAGAACATTTTCAAATACTTGTATTGTTAAGAGGAAAATATATTGATAAATTAATAGGGGTAAATAAACGTAGATGTTAAGGGAAACCACAATAAGAACAAAAATAGAATGTATAACTTTTAAACCAGGAAAAGAAAATTCCATCTATCCTATAGAAAGCAGGAAAGAAGAAAAAGATAAATGAGTCAAAAAAAGATTTCCAATGTGGATTTCCTATACAGATCCACTGTGTAGTCATGGGTGACAGTGGCTGAAGTGAAATGGAATTGAGGCATTCAACACAACTGAGAATCTAAGGTGCTGGGTGTCATGTCTGCATGGATTCCATTGCCAGAGATGAGAAATTTTATCTTCCTTTGAGACTTCTGTTGTTGGGATTTCCCATTCTCTACCCTCTTTGTCAAACCATATAATTTATGGGGAATAAGAAAATAGATTTCACCAGAGAGGGCTATTTGGAAAGTATAATCTTCAGGGGAGTACCAAGTCTCAGTTAAGGAGGGCAACAAAGTACATTTTCACGAGCTGAGCTTGCTTTACTGTGCAATGGAGTTCCAGGTAGAACTATGGAAAGGTTTTAAAAGAGGGAAATCAATAATGGGAAGAAAAGTGGATAAGGAATTCATGATTAGAGTACGAATGTAGGAGGAGGGTAGGTGATGGTGTGGGGAGGTGCTTGCCTTTGAGTAGTGTCTGTGTATTAAAGGATGAAAAGCATAGATGAAATTGGTTGTCCACAGACTCTCCAACATTCATGCACATTGTTTTGTACCCAGAATGAGCTGAATTATTAGGTGGAAAACAACCTGATACTAGCACCACTGACACCACCACCACTACTACCTCATCCTTAACTTGCTATGTTAAAAGTGAAGATAAAGCCCCCTCCAGCCCTATTCTTCATTCCATCTCTCTGTTCCTTCTCTCATCTCCCACTTCTCTCTCACATCCCTATATCACATTCATTTTGGACAGTTAGGTGACTAGACCAGATACACTTACTGTAACCATTGGTCAACCCATAGGACTTTAGACAGAGGTTGCCACCTTGTGGTTGGAGACCAATATAACCAAGATGGGATGGGTAAAACAAATGTGACTTGAATTTGGGGTCTCACACTTGAGTGTGCATCAGAATCACCTGGAAGCCTTGTTAAAACAGAGTGCTGGGCCCCACCCCCATAGATTCTGATTCAGTAGGTCTGGGTTGAGACTAGAAAACTTGCATTTCTAACATGTTCCCAGGTGAGGCTACTGTTGCTGCTTCAAGGACCACAGTTTGAAAACCACTGCTTTAGGCAAACCTCATTCAGGATAGAGAGACCTCCATTTAGCCATCCAGGATTGGTAGAATTGGAGTTTGAACCTAGGTCTGTTCAAACTACATGAAATTTTTGCTACACTAGTATTAGGAAGTGCAGATGGTACTGCTTGGGCAGCAGTCTTGTTTGTATTCTTTATATCTGGAAAGGGTAACTACCTAAAAAAGGAAAGAATAGTATCCATTCTTTCTGCATGGATTAGATGTACCATGTTATAATTAACAATTTCCCTACTAT
Organism: Balaenoptera acutorostrata; assembly: GCF_949987535.1. Lineage (NCBI taxonomy): Eukaryota > Metazoa > Chordata > Mammalia > Artiodactyla > Balaenopteridae > Balaenoptera > Balaenoptera acutorostrata. The sequence goes on from NC_080085.1 coordinate 43,994,689, forward strand.
TGGACATTTAGGTTGCTTCCAAATTTTCACAATTATTAAAAATCTTAACTGAACTTCCTTGTTCATAAACCCCTCTCTTGCTATTTACTGATCACCTCTGATGGAATCATTCTAATGTACTTTTATGATGCTAACAGTCTCCCTTCCCATGAGGGGTGAGGATAGGTAGGAGTAAGGGGGATATGGGGGAGAACCATATTCCACCAAAAGTACTGCTATAAGCAAAACTGGACACTGGCTCCTGTTCCTCTGGAGATTAGAGTTCAGCATAATACTCAAACATTAATCAACTAGTCATACAAATAAATGTAAAGTTGTGGCAGAAAAAAATGTTATGAAGGAGAGGTCAACAGTATGGTAGGCAGTGTGATAGTGCTTGGAAATGTTATTCCCATATTATAATAATAAACTTAAAAAAATTGACTACTAACAAATAATAAATTTACGATTAATATTTTGATATAATTTCAAATTTACTCTTGTATACAAGAATTTCAATATATAATGAGGATTTGGGTGTTTGGCCTTAGCTTTGGCTGAATATTGTTTTTGATACCTGGCCAAGCAGCATTTGTCCAAACTCTGAATTAGGTGAACCACTACCACCTAACTAGCACCACCATGCGTCTGTGTGGTGAACAGGTTTTGAGGTAGACCCTTAAGATCCCCATCACCTGGTATTCACACTTCTGTGTAATCCCCTTCGCTTGAATGTGGGCAGAACAGGTGGCTTGCTTTTAACCAGCAGACTATGGCAAAGGTGACAGGATGTCAATCCTGTGAATACATTACATTACATAAGACTCTGTCTTGCTAGCGAACTTATTTTATTTATTTTTATTTTTTGAACTGAAGTATAATTGACTTATTGTATTAGTTTCAGGTATACAACATAATATTTTGATATTTTTATACATTACAACATTATCACCACGATAGGTCTAGTTATCATCTGTCAGTATGCAAAGTTATTACAATATTATTGACTATATTCCCTACACTGTACATTACATCCCCTTGACATTTATTTTATAACTGGAAGTTTGTACTTCTTAATATCTCTCACCTAGTTCACTCATCCCTCCACTTCCCTCACCTCTGGCAGCCACCAGTTTGTTTTCTGTATCTCTATTTCTGTTTTGTTATTTGTTTTATTTTTACATTTCTCATATACGTGAAATCATATGGTATTTGTCTTCCTTTGTCTGACTCATTTCACTTAGTAAAATACACTCTAGGTCCATCAGTGTTGTGGCAAATGGCAAGATTTCATTCTTTTTTGTGGCTAGGTAACATTCCATTTGACCTATTGATGGGCACTTAGTTTGTTTCCATACACTGGCTATTGTAACTAATGCTGCACTGAACATCGGAGTACAAAAAACTTTTTGAATAAGTGGGCTTTGTTTTCTTTGGGTAAATACTCAGAACTGACATTGCTGGATTGTATGATGGATATATTCTTTAATTTGATTTTTTTAATTTTTGATTTATTTTTTTAACATCTTTATTGGAGTATAATTGCTTTACAATGGTGTATTAGTTTCTGCTGTATAACAAAGTGAATCATCTATACCTATACATATGTCCCCATATCTCTTCCCTCTTGCATCACCCTCCCACCCTTGCTATCCCACCCCTCTAGGTGGTCAGAAAGAACCGAGCTGATCTCCCTGTGCTATGTGGCTGCTTCCCACTAGCTATCTATTTTACACTTGGTAGTGTATATATGTCCATGCCACTCTCTCACTTCGTCCCAGCTTACCCTTCCCCCTCCCCGTGTCCTCAAGTCCATTCTCTATGTCTGCGTCTTTATTCCTGTCCTGCCCCTAGGTTCTTCAGAACCATTTTTTTTCTTTTTTAGATTCCATATATGTGTGTTAGTATACGGTATTTGTTTTTCTCTTTCTGACTTCACTCTGTATGACAGACTCTAGGTGCATCCACCTCATTACAAATAACTCAATTTCGTTTCTTTTTATGGCTAAGTAATATTTCATTTTATATATGTGCCACATCCTCTTTATCCATTCATCTGTCGATGGACACTTAGGTTGCTTCCATGTCCTGGCTATTGTAAATAGAGCTGCAATGAACATTGTGGTACATGACTCCTTTTGAATTATGGTTTTCTCAGGGTATATGCCCAGTAGTGGGATTGCTGGATCGTATGGTAGTTCTATTTTTAGTTTCTTAAGGAACCTCCATACTGTTCTCCATAGTGGCTGTATCAATATACATTCCCACCAATAGTGTAAGAGGATTCAATATCCTCCACACCCTCTCCAGCATTTATTGTTTGTAGATTTTTTGATGATGGTCATTCTGACTGGTGTGAGGTGATACCTCATTGTACTTTTGATTCGCATTTCTCTAATGATTAGTGATGCTGAGCATCCTTTCATGTGTTTGTTGGCAATCTGTATATCTTCTTTGGAGAAATGTCTGTTTAGGTCTTCTGCCCATTTTTGGATTGGGTTGTTTGTTTTTTTCATATTGAGCTGCATGAGCTGCCTGTATATTTTGGAGATTAATCCTTGTCAGTTGCTTCTTTTGCAAATATTTCCTCCCATTCTGAGAGTTGTCATGTCCTCTTCTTTATGGTTTCCTTTGCTGTGCAAAATCTTTTAAGTTTCATTAGGTCCCATTTGCTTATTTTTGTTTTTATTTCCATTTCTCTAGGAGGTGGGTCAAAAAAGACCTTGCTGTGATATATGTCATAGAGTGTTCTGCCTACGTTTTCCTCTAAGAGTTTTATAGTGTATGGCCTTATATTTAGGTCTTTAATCCATTTTGAGTTTATTTTTGTGTATGGTGTTAGGGAGTGTTCTAATTTCACTCTTTTACATGTAGCTGTCCAGTTTTCCCAACACCACTTATTGAAGAGGCTGTCTTTTCCCCATTGTATATTCTTGCCTAGTTTATCAAAGATAAGGTGACCATATGTGTGTGGGTTTATCTCTGGGTTTTCCATCCTGTTCCATTGATCTATATTTCTGTTTCTGTGCCAGTACCATACTGTCTTGATTACTGTAGCTTTGTAGTATAGTCTGAACTCATGGAGCCTGATTCCTCCAGCTCCGTTTTTCTTTCTCAAGATTGCTTTGGCTATTTGGAGTCTTTTTTGTTTCCATACAAATTGTGAATTTTTTTGTTCTAGTTCTGTGAAAAATGCCATTGGTAGTTTGATAGGGATTGCATAGAATCTGTAGGTTGCTTTGGGTAGTAGAGTCATTTTCACAGTGTTGATTCTTCCAATCCAAGAACATGGTATATCTCTCCATCTGTTTGTATCATATTTAGTTTCTTTCATCAGTGTCTTATAGTTTAATGCATACAGGTCTTTTGTCTCCCTTGGTAGGTTTATTCCTCGTTATATTATTCTGTTGGTTGCAATGTTAAATGGGAGTGTTTCCTTACTTTCTCTTTCAGATTTTTCATCATTAGTGTAGAGGAATGCAAGAGATTTTTGTGCATTAATTTTGTATCCTGCTACTTTACCAAATTCACTGATTAGCTCTAGTATTTTTCTGGTGGCGTCTTTAGGATTCTCTGTGTATACTATCATGTCATCCGCAAACTGTGACAGTTTTACTTCTTCTTTTCTGATTTGGATTCCTTTTATTTCTTTTTCTTCTCTGATTGCTGTGGCTAAAACTTCCAAAACTATGTTGAATAATAGTGGTGAGTGTGGACAACCTTGTCTTGTTCCTGATCTTAGAGGAAATGGTTTCACTTTTTCACTATTGGAAACGATGTTGGCTGTGGCTTTGTCATATATGGCCTTTATTATGTTGAGGTAAGTTTCCTCTATGCCTACTTACTGGAGAGTTTTTATCATAAATGGGTGTTGAATTTTGTCAAAAGCTTTCTCTGCATCTATTGAGATGATCGTATGGTTTTTCTCCTTCAGCTTGTTAATATGCTGTATCACATTGATTGATTTGCATGTATTGAAGAATCCTTGCATTCGTGGGATAAACCTGACTTGATCATGGTGTATGATGCTTTTAATGTGCTGTTGGATTCTGTTTGCTAGTATTTTGTTGAGGATTTTTGCATCTATGTTCATGAGTGATATTGGCCTGTAGTTTTCTTTTTTTGTGACATCTTTGTCTGGTTTTGGTATCAGGGTTATGGTGGCCTCGTACAATGAGTTTGGGAGTGTTCCTCCCTCTGTTATATTATGGAAGAGTTTGAGGAGGATAGGTGTTAGCTCTTCTCTAAATGTTTCATAGAATTCGTCTGTGAAGCCATCTGTTCCTGGGCTTTTGTTTGTTGAAAAATTTTTAATCACAGTTTCAATTTCAGTGCTTGTGATTGGTCTGTTTATATTTTCTATTTCTTCCTGTTTCAGTCTCGGAAGGTTGTGCTTTTCTAAGAATGTGTCCATTTCTTCCAGGTTGTCCATTGTATTGGCCTAGCGTTGCTTCTAGTAATCTCTCATGATCCTTTGTATTTCTGCAGTGTCAGTTGTTACTTCTCCTTCTTCATTTCTATTGATTTGAGTCTTCTCCCTCTTTTTCTTGATGAGTCTGGCTAATGGTTTACAAATTTTGTTTATCTTCTCAAAGAACCAGCTTTTAGTTTTATTGATCTTTGCTATCGTTTCCAGCTTTTAGTTTTATTGATCTTTGCTATCGTTTCCTTCATTTCTTTTTCATTTATTTCTGATCTGATCTTTGTGATTTCTTTCCTTCTGCTAACTTTGGGTTCTTTTTGTTCTTCTCTCTCTAATTGCTTTAGGTGTAAGGTTAGGTTGTTTATTTGAGATGTTTCTTGTTTCTTGAGGTAGGATTGTATTGCTATAAGCTTCCCTCTTAGGACTGCTTTTGCTGCATCCCATAGGTTTTGGGTCGTCATGTTTTGATTGTCATTTGTTTCTAGGTTTCTTTAAATTTCCTCTTTGATTTCTTCAGTGATCTCTTGGTTATTTAGTAGTGTATTGTTTAGCTTCCATGTGTTTGTATGTTTTACAGATTTTTTTCCTGTAATTGATATCTAGTCTGATAGTGTTGTGATCGGAAAAGATACGTCATATGATTTCAATTTTCTTAAATTTACCAAGGCTTGATTTGTGACCCAAGATATGATCTATCCTGGAGAATGTTCCATGAGCACTTGAGAAGAAAGTGTATTTTGTTGTTTTTGGATGGAATGTCTTATAAATATCAGTTAAATCCATCTTCTTTAATGTGTCATTTAAAGCTTGTGTTGCCTTATTTATTTTCAGTTTGGATGATCTGTCCATTGGTGAAAGTGGGGTGTTAAAGTCCCCTACTATTATTTTGTTACTGTTGATTTTGCCTTTTATAGCTGTTAGCATTTGCCTTATGTATTGAGGTGCTCCTATGTTGGGTGCATATATATTTATAATTGTTTTATCTTCTTCTTGGTTTGATCCCTTGATGATTATGTAGTGTCCTTCCTTGTCTCTTGTAACATTCTTTATTTTAAAGTCTATTTTATCTGATATGAGTATTGCTACTCCAGCTTTCTTTTGATTTCCATTTGGATGGAATATCTTTTTCCATCCCCTCACTTTCAGTCTGTATGTGTCCCTAGGTCTGAAGTGGGTCTCTTATAGACAACATATATATGGGTCTTGTTTTTGTATCCATTCAGCCAGCCTATGTCTTTTGGTTGGAGCATTGAATCCATTTACATTTAAGGTAGTTATCGATATGTATGTTCCTATTACCGTTTTCTTAATTGTTTTGGGTTTGTTATTGTAGATCTTTTCCTTCTCTTATGTTTCCTGCCTAAAGAAGTTCCTTTAGCATTTGTTGTAAAGCTGGTTTGGTGATGCTGAATTGTCTTAGTTTTTTCTTGTCTGTAAAGGTTTTAATTTCTCCGTTGAATCTGAATGAGATCCTTGTTGGGTAGAGTAATGTTGGTTGTAGGTTTTTCCCTTTCATCACTGTAAATATGTCTTGCCACTCTCTTCTGACTTGCAGAGTTTCTGCTGAAAGATCCGTTGTTAACCTTATGGGGATTCCCTTGTGTGTTATTTGTTGCTTTTCCCTTGCTGATTTTAATATTTTTTCTTTGTATTTAATGTTTGATAGTTTGATTAATATGTGTCTTGGCATATTTTCCTTGGATTTATCCTGTGTGGAACTCTGCATTTCCTGGACTTGATTATTTCCTTTCCCATATTAGGGAAGTTTTCAACTATAATCTCTTCAAATATTTTCTCAGTCCCTTTCTTTTTCTCTTCTTCTTCTGGAACCCCTATAATTTGAATGTTTGTGCGTTTAATGTTGTTCCAGAGGTCTCTGAGACTGTCCTCAATTCTTTTCATTCTTTTTTCTTTATTCTGCTCTGCGGTAGTTATTTCTACTATTTTATTTTCCAGGTCACTTCTCTGTTCTTCTGCCTCAGTTATTCTGCTATTGATACCTTCTAGAGAATTTTTAATTTCATTTATTGTGTTGTTCATCATTGTTTGTTTGCTCTTTAGTTCTTCTAGGTCCTTGTTAAACGTTTCTTGTATTTTCTCCATTCTATTTCCAAGATTTTTGATCATCTTTACTATCATTACTCTGAATTCTTTTTCAGGTAGACTGCCTATTTCCTCTTCATTTGTTTGGTCTGGTGGGTTTTTACCTTGCTCCTTCATGTGCTGCATATTTCTCTGTCTTCTCATTTTGCTTAACTTACTGTGTTTGGGGTCTCCTTTTTGCAGGCTGCAGGTTCATAGTTCCTGTTGTTTTTGGTGCCTGCCCCCAGTGGCTAAGGTTGGTTCAGTGGGTTTTGTAGGCTTCCTGCTGGAAGGGACTGGTGCCTGTGTTTTGGTGAATGAGGCTGGTTCTTGTCTTTCTTGTGGGCAGTACCGTTTCCAGTGGTGTGTTTTGGGGTATCTGTGAACTTATTATGATTTTAGGCAGCCTTCCTGCTAATGGGTGTGTTTGTGTTCCTGCCTTGCTAGTTGTTTGGCATGGAGTGTCCAGCACTCTAGCTTGCTGGTTGTTGAGTGGAGCTGGTCTTAGCGTTGAGATGGAGATATCTGGGAGAGCTTTCACCATTTGATATTTCGTGGGGCCAGGAGATCTCTGGTGGACCAATGTCCTGAACTTGGCTCTCCCCACATCAGAGGCTCAGGCCTGACACCCAGCCGGAGCACCAAGCCCCTTTCAGCCACATGGCTTTTGGGAAAGCTGATGTCTTCTGCCAGCACTCAGTAGGTGTTCTGTATGAGTTGTTCCACATGTATTTGTATTTTTGATATATTTATGGGGAGGAAGGTGATCTCCACGTCTTACTCCTCCGCCATCTGGGGTTAAATGAAAGAGGCCCTAAACCATCAGAAGCTATTTCCAGTGTCTAGCTGGGAGATCTGAGTGGCCTGGGCATGGGCACCAGCTCGTCTCTATTTTTTAATTATTGACGAACCTCCATACTGTCTTCCATAGTGGCTGCACCAATTTACATTCCTAGCAAGAGGACATGAGAGTACCCTTTTCTCCACATCTTCATCAATACTTGTTATTTATTGTCTCTTTGATCATAGCCATTTTGATAGGTGTGAGGTGATATCACATTATAATTTTGATTTGCATTTCCATGATGTTTGGTGATATTGCATATTTTCATGTGTCTTTTAGTCATCTGTATGTCCTCTTTGGAAAAAGATCTATTCAAGTCCTCTGCCAACATTTTAATTGGGTTGTTTGTTTTTTTGATGTTGAGTTATATGAGTGCTTTGTATGTTTTGGATATTAACCCCTTATCAAATATCTTCTCCCATTCAGTAGGCTGCCTTTTCATTTTGTTGATAGTTTCCTTTGTTTTGCAAACCTTTTTAGTTTGTTGTAGTACCATTTGTTCATTTTTGGTTTTGTCCCTTGCCTGAGGAGAGAAATCCAGAAATATATTGCTAAGACTGATGTCAAAGTGCATACTGCCTATCTTTTCTTCTAGGAGTTTTATGGTTTCAGGTCCTACATTTAAGTCTTGAATTCATTTAGTTTACTTTTATATATGGTGTGAGAAAAAGTCCAGTTTGATTCTTTTGCATGTAGCTGTCCAGTTTTCCAAACACCATGTATTGAAGAGGTTGTCTTTTCCCCATTGTATATTCCTGCCTCATTTGTCGTGGATTAATTGACCATATACATGTGGGTTAATTTCTGGGCTCTCTGTTCCATTGATCTATATGTCTGTTTTTATGCCAGTACCGTACTATTTTGATTACTATAGCTTTGTAGTAAAGTCTGAAGTCAAGGAGCATTATTCCTCCAGCTCCATTCTTCTTCCTCAAGATTGTTTTGGCTGTTTGGGGTCTTCTGTGTTTCCATACAAATTTTAGAATTATTTATTCTAGTTTTGTGAAAAATGCCATTGTTATTTTCCTAGGGATTGCATTGAATCTGTAGATTGCCTTGGGGAGTATGGTCATTTTAGCAATATTGATTCTTCCAACCTATGAGCACAGTATATCTTTTCAGTTATGTCATCTTCAATTTCTTTCATCACTGTCTTATATTTTTCTGAGTACAGGTCTTTTAACTCATTGGTTAGATTTATTCCTGGGTATTTTATTCTTTTTTATGCAATTATAAATGGTATTGTTTTCTTCATTTTTCTTTCTGATAGTTTGTCGTTATTCTTGAGAAACACAACAGATTTCTGCATGTTAATTTTGTGTCCTGCAACTTTACTAAATTCATTTATTAGTCTAATAGTTTTTTGGGGAGTGTTTGGGGTTTCCTACATATAGCATCGTTGTCATCTGCAAACCGTGACAGTATTACTTTTTCCTTTCCAATTTGGTATTCCTTTTTTTTATTTTTCTTTTTTTCTTCCTTTCTTCCTTCCTTCCTTCCTTCCTTTCTTTCTTTCTTTCTTTCTTTCGCTAGGATTTCCTATACTATGTTGAAAAAAGTGGTGAGAGTGGGAATCCTTGAAATGTCCCGATCTTAGAGGAAATGCTTTCAGCTTTTCACCATTGAGTCAGATGTTGGCTGTAGGTTTATTGTGTTGAGGTATGTTCCCTCTATACCTGCTTTGTGGAGAGTTTTTTTTTTATCATAAATGGATGTTGAATTATGTCAGTAGCTTTTTCTGCATCTATTGAGATTATCATATTATTTTTGTGCTTAATTTTGTTGATGTGATATATCACATTGATTGATTTGTGGATATTGAGCCATCCTTACATCCCTGGATAAATCTCACTTAATCATGGTGTATGATCTTTTTAATGTATTGTTGAATTCAGATTGCTAATATTTTGTTGAAAAATTTTACATCTATGTTCATCAATGATATTGGCTGGTAATTTTCTTTTGTGTGGTGTCTTTATCTGGTTTTGGTATCAGGGTAATGCTGTCCTCATAGAATGAGTTTGAAAGAGTTCCTTCCTCTTTAATTTTTTGGAATAATTTGAAAAGGATATGTGTTAACTCTTTTTTAAATGTTTGGTAGAATTCACCTGTGAAGCCATCTGGTCTTGGCCTTTTGTTTGTTGGGAGATTTTTTAACTTACTGATTCAATTAATTACTGATAATCTATCTGTTCATATTCTCCATATCTTACCAATTCAGTCTTAGGAAATTGTACATTTTGAGGAATTTTTCTATTTCTTCTAGGTTGTCCATTTTATTGATGCATAATTTTTAGTAGGAATCTCTTGTGATCCTTTGTATTTCTGTGGTGTCAGTTGTAACTTCTCTTTCCTTTCTGATTTTATTTATTTAGGACCTTTCTCTTTTTTTCTTGATGAATCTGACTAAAGATTTATCAATTTCTTTCTTTCAAAAGAACCAGCTCTTAGTTTCGTTGATCTTTTCTATTTTTTTAGTTTCTTTTTTATTTAGTTTTGCTCTGATCTTTGTCATTTCTTTCCTTCTTCTAACTTTGGGGGTTTTGTACTTCTTTTTCTAGTTCCTTTGGGTGTAAGGTTAGATTGTTTATTTGAGATTTCTCTTGTTTCCTGAGGTAGGCTTGTAGTGCTATAAGCTTCCCTCTTAGAACTGCTTTTGTTGCATCCCATAGATTTTTGGATCATTGTGTTTCCATTTTCATTTTTCTCCAGATACTTTTTGATTTACTATTTGATTTCTTTAGTGACACATTGGTTGTTTAGCAGCATACTGTTTAGCCTCCATGTGTTTGTGTTTTTGCAGTTTTTTTCTTATAGTTGATTTCTAGTCTCAAACCACTGTGGTCAGAAAAGATGCTTGATATGATTTCGGTCTTTTTAAATTTACTGAGACTTGTTTTGTGGCCTAGCATATGATCTATCCTGGAGAATGTTTCATGTGCACTTGAAAAGAATGTGTATTCTGCTGCTTTGGGATGGAATGTCCTACATATATCTATTAAGTCCATCTGGTCTATGTGTTATTTAAGGCCCATGTTTCCATATGGATTTCCTGTCTGGATGGTCTGTCTATTGATGTAAGTGAGGTGTTAAAGTCCCCTACTATTATGTGTTACTGTCAATTTCTCCCACTATATCTGTTAATATTTGATCTATTTAGGTGTTCCTATTTTGGGTGCATATATATTTACAAATGTTATATCTTCTTGTTGGATTGGTCTCTCTGTAATGTCCTTCTCTGTCTCTTGTGACAGTCTTTGTTGTAAAATCTATTTTATCTGATATAAAGATTGATACCCCACCTTCCCTTTTGTTTCCATTTTCATGAAATACCTTTTTTCCATCCCTTCACTTTCAGTGTGTGTGTCTTTAGATGTGAAGTGAGTGTCTTGTAGGTAGCATATATATGGGTCTTGTTTTGTATCCATCTGGCCACTTTTGATTGGAGCATTGAGTCCATTCACACTTAAAGTAAATCCTGATAGGAACGTACTTATTGTCATTTTCTTAATTGTTTCTTGTTGTTTTTATAGTACTTTTTTGTTCTTTTCTTCTCTTCCCTTGTGATTTGATGACTATTAGTTTTATGTTTGAATTCCTTTCTCTGTTTTTTATATCTCTTACAGAGTTTTGGTTTGTGGTTACCATGAGGTTCATGTATAACAACATATATACAATCACATATATATATGATTATTTTAGGTTGATGATATTTTAAGTTCAAATGCATTCTATAACCCTGCATTTTAATCCCCCATAACACGTTTAATGTTTTGACATCATGTTATTTTTTTATCACTTTAACTACTTATGGTAGATATGAATGATTTTACTATTTTTGTCTCTTAACTTTCTTACTAGCTTTATAAATAGATAATTTACTACCTTTACTGTATGTTTGCCTTTACCAGTGAGATTTTTCCTTTCATAATTTTCATATTTCTAGTTGTGGGGGTCTTTTCTTTTCTGCTTAGAGAAGTCCCTTCAACATTTCTTGTAAAGCTAATTCAATGGTTCTCAACTCTTTTAGCTTTAGCTTGTTGGTAAAACTGTTGATCTTTCCTTCAAATCTGAGTGATAGCCTTGCCAGGTAGAGTATTCTCTGTTGTAGGTTTTTTCCTTTCATCACTTTAAATATATCATACCACTCCCTTCTGGGCTGCAAATTTTCTGCTGAAAGTCAGCTGATAGTCTTACAGGAGTTCTCTTGAATATAACTCATTGCTTTTCTCTTGCTGCTATTAAGATTCTCTCTTTGCTTTTAATTTTTGCCACTTTTTTAGACATCTTTATTGGAGCATAATTGCTTTACAATGTTGTGCTAGTTTCTGCTGTATAAAAAAGTGAATCAGCTATATGTATACATATATCCCCATATCCCCTCCCTCTTGCATCTCCCTCCCTCCCACCCTCCCTATCCCAACCCTCTAGGTGGTCACAAAGCACCGAGCTGATCTCCCTGTGCTAGGCGGCTGCTTCCCACTAGCTATCTATTTTACATTTGGTAGTGTATATATGTCATTGCCACTCTCTCACTTCATCCCAACTTACCATTCCCCCTCCCCGTGTCCTCAAGTCCATTCTTTACATCTGCATCTTTATTCCTGTCCTGCCCCTAGGTTCTTCAGAACCATTTTTTTTTAGATTCCATATATATGTGTTAGCATATGGTATTTGTTTTTCTCTTTCTGACTCACTTCACTCTGTGTGACAGACTCTAGGTCCATCCACCTCACTACAAATAACTCAGTTTCGTTTCTTTTTATGTCTGAGTAATATTCCATTGTATATATGTGCCACATCTTCTTTATCCATTCATCTGTTGATGGACACTTAGGTTGCTTCCATGTCCTGGCCATTGTAAATAGAGCTGCAATGAACATTGTGGTACATGACTCTTTTTGAATTATGGTTTTCTCAGGGTATATGCCCAGTAGTGGGATTTTTTTTTTGCCACTTTTAAAATAAAGTGTCTTGGTGTGGACCTCTTTGGCTTCATCTTGTTTGGGACTCTTTGTGCATCCTGGACCTGGATTCCTGTTTCCTTTTCCAGGATAGGGAAATTTTTAGCTCTTGTTTTTTCAAATAAGTTCTCTGTCTCTTTCTCTCTCTTTTCTCATGCTGGGACCCCTATAATGCAAATGTTAGCATGCTTGGTGTTGTCCCAGAGGTCTCTTAAACTATCCTTTTTTTTAAAAAAAATTTATTTATTTATTCATGGCTGTGTTGGGTCTTCGTTTCTGTGCAAGGGCTTTCTCTAGTTGCAGCAAGCAGGGGCCACTCTTCATCGCGGTGTGCAGGCCTCTCACTATCGCGGCCTCTCTTGTTGCGGAGCACAGGCTCCAGACGCGCAGGCTCAGTAGTTGTGGCTCACGGGCCTAGTTGCTCCGCGGCATGTGGGATCTTCCCGGGCCAGGGCTCGAACCCGTGTCCCCTGCATTGGCAGGCAGATTCTCAACCACTGCGCCAACAGGGAAGCCCCCTTATTTTTTAAAATTGGTTTTTTTGTTCAGCTTGGGTGATTTCCACTACTCTTTCTTCTAGCTCACTGATACGTTCATCTGTACCACCTATCTACTGCTGATTACTTCTAGTGCATTTTTAATTTCAGTTGTATTCTTCAGCTCTGTTTGTTTTTTCTTCATATTTTCCAACTTTTTGTTAAACTTATTGTGTTCACCCAATCTTTCCCCAAGTTCACTAAGCCTCTTTATGATTATAACCTTGTACTCTTTATTGGGTAGATTGCTTATTTCATTTTGTTTAGTGTTTTTTTTTTGAGGTTTGGTGTTACTCCTTAGTTTGGACCATATTCCTTTGTCTCCTCATTTTGCCTAATTCTCTGTTTATTTCTATGTATTAGGTAGGTTAGTTACATTTCCTGATCTTGGAGAAATGGCCTTATGTAGGAGACATCCTATGGGGCTTAGCTGTGCATTCCCCTCTGGTCACCAGAGCTATGTGGTCTAGGGGTTTCCCCCTATGTTGCTTGGGTGGGAAGCTCTGTTGTGGTGGGCCTGACTACTGTATGTGCACTGGTAGGCAGGACTGAACCCTGGCCTGGTTGGCTGCCAGGCCCTGCCTTAAATGGGGCTGCCAACCCACTAGTGGGCAGGGCTGGGTCCCAGCATGGCTTGCTCTGTGGCCCAGAGGGTTCTGGTGCTGGTACTGGATTGCTGGTGGGCAGGGCTGGGGACACAGTGTGACTGGCTGTGGGGCCTGGGTTTCCCAGGGTTTGTGCCAACCTGCTGGTGGGTGAATAAGTCCCTGGTGCTCTTAGGTTAGAGAGAGGACTCCAAAATGATGCTTGCCAGCACCAGTGTCCTCGTGGTAGAATGAATTCCCAAAAGTTGGTACTGCCAGCATCTATGATTTCAGAGGGAGTCCCAGTTGCCACCTGCCTCTCCAGGAGGCTCTCCAAGATCAACAAATGCTTCTGACCTTGGTTACTTTCAAATTACTTCCTCTGTGCTGGAACTTGGAGCACATGAGAATTTTCATGTGCCTTTTAATAGAGTCTGTTTCCTATAGCTCTCCAGCTCTCCTATATGCAAGCCCCACTGGCCTTCAAAGCCAGAAGTTTTGGGGGCTTGTCTTCCCAGTGCAAGACCCCCAAGGTCAGGGAGCCTAATATGGGGCTCAGACTCCTCACTCCTTGGGGAGAACCTTTGCAATTGCCATTATCCTCCCATTTGTGGGTTGCCTACCTGGGGGTGTGGGTCTTGATTATACTGTGTCTCTTTCCCTCCTACCATTCTCATTGTGATTCCTTCTTTATATGTTTAGTTGTGGAAAATATTTTCTGCTAGTCTTCAGTTATTATAGATAGTTGCTTTGTAAATAGTTGTAATTTTGGTGTGTCCTTAGAAGGAGGTGAGTTCAGGATCTTCCTACCCTGCCATCTTGGCCATACCACTAGCTGACTTTTATAGAGTCTCTCTCTCTCTCTCTCTCTCTCTCTCTCTCTCTCTCTCTCTCTCCCTCTCTCTCTCTCTCTCACACCCCCTTCCCCCATTGCTGGCTTGGAAGAAGCAACCTGCCGTGATTCCTAAAGCCACAAGGAAAATAATTCTGCCAACAACTGGACTAAGCTTGGAAGTGGTCCCTTCTCTAGTTGAGCCTCTAGATTAGAGCCCAGCCTTGGCTTAGATTTTAATTTCAGCCTTACAGAGAACCCAGCTAAACTTTGCCTGGATTCTTGACACATAGAAACTGTGAGATAATAAATGTATGTTGTTTTAGGTCATTAAGTTGTGGTAGCATAGTAAACTAATATACCTTCCTCACGGCACTTCAGCCCCTTAACATGTACTCAGCCTTATCATTCTTTTATATGCCACCCCTCTACTTGGAATTTCCCTCCAGTTTCTTCACTATACTTTTGCCTGGCTAACTCCTTTGGGTTTTAGTTTGTCATTCCTTTGGAAAGAATTCTTTAACCTGCATTTTTGAGATTTTCCTTCCTTGAAAATTTTGAGATGGAAAAGTTGACATACTGGTTTTAAGCCATTCTCATAAGATGTGAACAATTTCCAAATAAGATATTTTTTTCTTGAAAGAATAATGAAATTAATCACTAAAAATTAAGTATATACTTAAAGGTTATTTTGTTTAGTATTATGAATGCTAATACCTCAAACAAGTCTACAGTTTAGAATTATAATATATTTGGATCTCTGTTACTTAAAATTTTTTAAGACTTTATAGTTTGAAATTGATATATTATTCTTCCTAAGGTTATCTACTGAGTATTTTAAAATTTGTATTAACCACCAATATTCTCTATTTAACTATTTGAAAGTTCTTAAGTTTTATAGAGGTAAAACTAACAGTTGTTACAACCAGCATTAGTTTTTGTTATATTTTACTTTTGCCATAATAGATATATATTTATTCTTCAACTCATTGATAGAAAGAAGTAAGACATATAGAATATATGACAATACTTTCTCTTCAAATTTCATCTAAAATGCTTATCTATGTTTAAAAGTGAATGATAATTGTGAAAATGACTATACTACCCAAAGCAATCTACAGATTCAATGCAATTCCTATCAAACTACCAATGGCATTTTTCACAGAACTGGAACAAAAAATTTATTTTATTTTTTAAACATCTTTATTGGAGTATAATTGCTTTACAAAAACGGAACTGGAGGAATCAGGCTCCCTGACTTCAGACTATACTACAAACTACAGTAATCAAGACAGTATGGTACTGGCACACAAAGAGAAATATAGATCAGTGGAATAGGATAGAAAGCCCAGAGGTAAACCCATGCACATATGGTCACCCATCTTTGATAAAGAAGGCGAAAATATACAATGGAGAAAGGACAGCCTCTTCAATAAGTGGTACTGGGAAAACTGGACAGCTACATGTAAAAGAATGAAATTAGGACACTTCCTAACACCATACACAAAAATAAACTCAAAATGGATTAAAGACCTAAATGTAAGGCCAGACACTATCAAACTCTTAGAGGAAAATATAGGTAGAACACTCTATGACATAAATCACAGCAAGATCCTTTTTGACCCACCTCCTAGAGAAATGGAAATAAAAACAAAAATAAGCAAATGGGACCTAATGAAACTTAAAAGCTTTTGCACAACAAAGGAAACCATAAACAAGATGAAAAGACAACCCTCAGAATAGGAGAAAATATTTGCAGATGAAGCAACTGACAAAGGATTAATCTCCGAAATTTACAAGCAGCTCATGAAGCTCAATATCAAAAAACAAACAACCCTATCCAAAAATGGGCAGAAGGCCTAAAGAGACATTTCTCCAAAGAAGATATACTGATTGCCAACAAACACATGAAAGGATGCTCAACATCACTAACCATTAGAGAAATGCAAATCAAAACTACAATGAGGTATCACCTCACACCAGTCAGAATGACCATCATCAAAAAGTCTACAAACAATAAATGCTGGAGAGGGTGTGGAGAAAAGGGAACCCTCTTGCACTGTTGGTGGGAATGTAAATTGATACAGCCACTATGGAGAACAGTATGGAGGTTCCTTAAAAAACTAAAAATAGAACTACTACATGACCCAGCAATCCCACTACTGGGCTTATACCCTGGAAAAACCATAATTCAAAAAGAGTCATGTACCACAATGTTCACTGCAGCACTATTTACAATAGCCAGGACATGGAAGCAACCTAAGTGTCCATCATCGGATGAATGGATAAAGAAGATGTGGCACATATATACAATGGAATATTACTCATCCATAGAAAGAAATGAAATTGAGTTATTTGTAGTGAGTTGGATAGACCTAGAGTCTGTCCTACAGAGTGAAGTAAGTCAGAAAGAGAAAAACAAATACCGTATGCTAACACATATATATGGAATCTAAAAAAAAAATGGTTCTGAAGAACCTAGGGGCAGGACAGGAATAAAGACGCAGATGTAGAGAATGGAATTGAGGACACGGGGAGGGAGACGGTTAAGCTGAGCTGAAGTGAGAGAGTGGCATCGACATATATACACTACCAAATGTCAGATAGCTGGTGGGAAGCAGCCGCATAGCACAGGGAGATCAGCTCATGCTTTGTGACCACCTAGAGGGGTGGGATGGGGAGAGTGGGAGTGCGACAGAAGAGGGAGGGGATATGGGGATATATGTATACATATAGCTGATTCACTTTGTTATACAGCAGCAACTAACACAACAATGTAAAGCAATTATACTCCAATAAATATGTTTTAAAAAGTGAATATTAAGATGTTAACAATAAGTCTTACTGACTTCCCTTGTTTATATTACTATCATTATTATGCTAATGAATATGACAGGTTATCACATGATTATTGATTACACACAAGCTTAAGAATGCCAGAGGGCTTCCCTGGTGGCGCAGTGGTTGAGAATCTGCCTGCTAATGCAGGAGACACGGGTTCGAGCCCTGGTCTGGGAAGATCCCACATGCCGCGGAGCGGCTGGGCCCGTGAGCCACAGCTGCTGAGCCTGCGCGTCTGGAGCCTGTGCCCCGCAACGGGAGGGGCCGCGATAGTGAAAGGCCCGCGCACCGCGATGAAGAGCGGTCCCCGCACCGCGATGAAGAGTGGCCCCCACTTGCCGCAACTAGAGAAAGCCCTCGCACGAACCGAAGACCCAGCACAGCCAAAAATATAAATAAATAAAAAAAAAAAAAAAAAAGAATGCCAGAAATTAAGTTTTTGGTAGATTGTATTATATACTCAACATTATTTATTCCTTCCCCACCCTGTAGGCCGAGTATACCTTACTGCCCCATCGTTTTGGGAATTGGCCAGCCATGTGACTTACTTCAGTCAATAGAATGTAAGTAAATGTGGTGTACAGACTCTAGAATTGTCTCCGTGATCCTTACCTGGTGTTCGTGCCCTTTTGCAATCCCTACCCCTTGAGTTTGGGTGGGACTTGTAATATGCCTCTAACTGATGGAATATGGCAAAGGTGATGAAATGTCACTTCCATGATTATATTACATGATATAAGATCTAGTCTTGCTAGCAGATTTACTTTAGAGACTCTTCTTGCTAGCTTCATGAAGTCATCAGCCCTGTTGTCACATTGCAAGGAACTGTGGAGAGGCCTCTAGGAACTGCAAACAGCATCTAGAACTGTGGGCAGCCTCTAGGAGCTGAGGGCAACCCTTAGGAGATGAGGGTAGCCTTCAGCTTACAGCCAGCAAGTAGCTGGTGAACCTTTAAGCAGTGGATCCAGTTAAGCAACGTCCAGACTCCTGACCCACGGGAACTGTGAGACAATGAATGTGTTGTTGTAAGCCGCTAACTTTTTTGTAATTTATCATTTAGCAATAGCTAACTAATATAGTGGATATGGTATACCTCACATCAGAAAAGAAGGTTTAAATACCCTTTCATGGTTTGGCTCTGTCTCCCTCAAGCTTTAGCTTTCCAACAAGAGAAGAGTGGGCCAAAGGGAGTGGCAGTACCTTTAGCTTGGGTCACTGAATGAAAAGATTCATGAGGCCCAGCCAAACAGCAAAGCTGTAACTAACCATTAGCCCTCATGTAAGAATCACAGGGAATGTTTGTTGTAAGCCATCTAAATTTAGGAATTGTTTGTTGCCACAACATAAACTAATTAATTAAAAGTTGAAGAATATATTGGCTATTCAGTCTGCAAATATCAAAGCCAAAGCTAAGGAGTGATGTCATCAAGATGGTGAAGTAGAATACCAAGCCTCTGTCTTCCCACAAAGATCAACAATTACATAGCTATCCACAAACAGAAACAGCTCTGGGAGACCACAAGAGTCCACTGAAGAAACTTCAGCAACACAGTGGAATAAAAAACCTAAGAATAACCACACAAAAAGAGAAGGAACAACAGCTTCATTTTGCCTGCATCATCCCATCCCCCAAGTGACATTACTCAGTGCCAAGAAGTAACTCTCCAGCTAGAAAGAGTTACATTGCTAGGAAAGGGAGAATGGGGTGAGTGACCAGCTTCCCCAGCCTTTCAAGGCACCACATGGAGGACCCATTTCAGTTTTTTCTCACCCAGAGACTGGCAAAGCTGAGACATATAGAGGTGGCAAGGAACAAAAAAGAGAGCAGGGCTACCAGTATTAGCTATGCAGCAGGAGAGTCCATGGTTCCCAGTGGCCTGCTCTATAGAGGACCCAGCAGCCTTTGCCACTAAAGAAACCAATGGCCAGCACAGCCTGTGTGGATCTCCTGCAGATTTCACCATTTTTTGCTCCACAGGTATTCGCATTCACAGATGCCAGCTACCCAAGACCCTCCCAGCTCCCTCTACCCTCTCCTGCTGGAGCCTGAAATCTGTACCAGCAGCCAGCCCAGGCCTCTGTAGCCATGTGAATGCAAGACACTAGTCTAGATGCCTGTGGCTGACCCTAACTGCTATATGAGTGCTTGGGGATAGTCCCTTGAGCTGTTCACTAGCACACAAGCACCCTGTCTCTCATCACTGCTACGTCTGTTCCCATGGCAAGATCCTGTAGTCAAGGTCCTCACAGCTGCTTATGGGTCTAGATTTGGCCTTATATCCAGTCACTGGCCTTATATCCAGGTGAGCCACCAATGGGCTCACCAGCAGCTAGCCTCCCCCATCCCCTAGCTATGCACCTGCATGCCCCTGGCCTGACCCTCATCACCCACATCCACTGTTGGGCACAAACCCATGTGGAGATACTGCAGCCGCTATAGTGCATGCCAACAAACAAGGCCCCTGAAACTGCTGTGGACCTGGCTCTGGTCCTGTCTCCTGTCTTTAGCCTGAACCACTGGTCCCACCTGCTACTAGCCCCTCCAGCTTTGCACCTGCATAACTCTAGCTGATTTCCTTCCCTGGCCTCAACTGCTTTATGTACACTCATGGGAAGACCCTACAGCAACAGGAGCGCATGCCAATACCCAGGTCCTCCACAGCTGCCACTGTGAACCAACACTTGGCCCAGTCCCTTACTGCTGGCCCTGGCCCCCACCATTGTGTGTATGTCTGCAAGCAGCCCCTCCCACTATACAGGCACCTGCAGCTGGCCCCCATAGCCAAGCATGTGCATGCCACCAGCTCCAGCTACCACCACTGCCTGCCCTGGTCTCTAGCTGCTAGACCTGGAGGTACAGCTGAGGACCCCCACAACCCCTGTAGCCACTGCAACCCCCCACAGTGCTCACCACGCATTTATTGATGCTGTGGATCCCAGCAGCCTGAGCTGACAAGAAATCATGACCCCACTCAGACCTGGAGCCACCACATGCCCCTGAATTTGTGCCCTTCACCACCAGATCCAGGGTCACATCATGCTCCATCATGCTCCAATTGCAAGTGAAAGCCTTTCCTTACCAAAGTCAGTCCATAAAGTCTGGAAGGGGTGACTGCATCTTCAAATGTGCAGGAACCTATGCAAGACTACAGGGATCACAAAGAATCAGGGAAATATGACACCACCAAAGGAACATAGTAAACTTCTAGTAACTGACCTTAAAGAAATGGAGTTATGTGAATTGCCTGACAAAGAATTCAAAGTAATTTTTCTAAAGATGCTGAGAGAGCTATAAGAGAACACAGATAAACAATTTAACAAAATCAGGAAAAAATACAAAAACAAAATAAAGTCCAACAAAGAGATAGAAAACATAAAGGAGAACCAAACAAAAATTGTGGAGCTGAGGATACAGTGACTGAAATGAAGAACTCAAAAGAGAGTTTCATCATCAGATTGGACCAAAGAGATCAATGAGCTCAAAGACAGATCATTTGAAATTATTGAGTCAGAGGAACAAAAAGAAAAAAAGAATGAAAAAGTCTATAGGACTTATGGGACATCATTAAAAGAAACAATCTATGGTGTCATTGGAATCCCAGAAAGAGAAGAGAAGGAGAAAGTTTAAATAAATAATGGCTGAGAACTTCCCAAACCTGAGGAGAGATTTGGATATCCAAATTCATGAAGCTAGGAGGCCACCCGATAATATCAATCCAAAACAATCTTTTCTAAGAAACATTATAATAAAACTGTCTAAAATCTAATACAGAAGAGATTTTAAAAGCAGCACGAGAAAAAACTCTCTTATACAAGGGAACCCAGCAGAAACCTTGCAGACCAGGAGAGAATGAGATGATATATTTAAAGTGCTGAAAGAAAAAGCTGCCAACCAAGATGACTTTACCTAGCAACGTTGTCCTTCAGAAATGAAGATGAGATAAAGACTTTCACAAAAAAACAAAAAGTGAGGGAGTTCATCACCACCTAATTTGCCTTACAGGAAACGCTAAAAGGAGTTCTTCAAGCTGAAATGAAAGGATGCTAATGAGTAATATGAAAACATAAGAAAATATATAACAAACTGGTAATGTTAAGTATATAGTCTGATTTAGAAATCTCTAATACTGTAATAAGGTGGTATGTTGACCACATAACTCTAGTATAAAAGTTAAAGGACAAAAGTATTAAAAATAGGGAGGAGATATGGGGATATGTGTATATGTATAGCTGATTCACTTTGTTATAAAGCAGAAACTAACACACCATTGTAAAGCAATTATACTCCAATAAAGATGTTTTAAAAATATCTACAATAATTTGTTAATGGCTACACAATATAAATACATGTTAATTGTGACATCAAAAACATAAAATGGAGGGAGCAAAAGGGTAGAGTTTTTGTATATAATCAATATTAAGTTGTTATTAGCTTAAGTAGACTGTTATATCATAAAATGTTTCCAGTAAGCCTCAGGGTAACCACACACAAAAAATCCTATAATACATGAACACAAAATAAAGAAAAGAGAATCAAAGTACACTACTGTGGAAAAATCATCAATTCAAAAGGAAGACAGTAAGAGAAGAAAAAAGGAGCAAAGGAACTTCAAAACAGCCAGAGAACAATTAATAAGCTTTTAATAGTAAGTTCTTACCTATCAAAAATTACTTTGAATGTAAATAGATTAAATTCTCCAATCAAAAGGCATAAAGTGACTTAATGATTAAGTAAAAACAAGACCCAGCTATATGTTGCCTATAAGAGACTCACTTCAGCTTCAAGGACACACATAGGCTCAAAGTGAAGGGGTGAAAAAGATATTCCACAGAAATGAAAACCAAAAGAGAGCAGGGGTGCTATACTTATATCAGACAAAACAGACTTTATTTTTTTTTATTGAATGAAAGATTTTTTAAATTCTAAAGTGCTTTACAATTTTTATGTTTCACACACATGATTTCATTATAATCCCATAATAACCCTTTTTTTTCCTCTACCCCTATATTGCCCCTCTCTCCTCTGCCTGCACTGGTAACCACTGTTTGTTCTCTATATCTGTGAGTCTGCTTCTTTTTTGTTTTATTCACTAGTTTGTTGTATTTTTTAGATTCCACATATAAGTGATATCATACAGTATTTTTCTTCTCTGTCTTACTTATCTCACTTAGCATAATATCCCCCCAAGTCAATCATGTTGGTGCAAATGGCAAAATTTCATTCTTTAGAGAAAACAGACTTTAAGTCAAAAATTGTAATGAGAAAAAGGGCTCAATTCATCAAGAGGATAACAATTGTAAATATATATGCACCCAACATCAGAGCACCTAAACATATTAAGCAAACACTAACAGATCTGAAGGGAGTAATAGACAACAGTATGATAACAATAGGGACTTCAATACACCAGTTTTGACAATGGATAGATCACCCAGATAGACAATCAATCTGGAAACATTAGACTTGAACTATACTTTAGACCAAATGAACCTAACAGACATATACAAAACATTCCATCCACAATGAGCATAACACACATTCTTCTCAAGTGCACATGGAACATTCTCCAGGATAGATCAGATGTTGTCACAAAACAAGTCTTAGCAAATTTAAAAAGATTGAAAACGTATCAAGTATCTTTTCTGACCACATGATATGAAACTAGAAACAAATAAATAAGGAAAACTGGAAAATTCACAAATATGTGCAAATTAAACAACACACGCCTGAAAAATCAGTGGGTCAAAGATGACCAAAAGGGAAATCAAAAATATGTTGAAATAAATGAAAATGAAAACACAACATACCAAAACATATAGGATGAAGCAAGAGAAGTACTGAAAGGGAAGTTGATAGTTATAATGCCTACATTAAAAAAAAGAAAGATCAAGGAGCTTCAAGATGGTGGAAGAGTAAGACGCAGAGGTCACCTTCCTCTCGACAAATACATCAGAAATACATCTACATGTGGAACAGCTCCTATAGAATACCTACTGAACGCTGGCAGAAGACCTCAGACCTCCCAAAAGGCAAGAAACTCCCCACGTACCTGGGTAGGGCAAAAGAAAAAAGAAAAAACAAAGACAAAAGAATAGGGACAGGACCTGCACCATTGGGAGGGAGCTGTGAGGGAGGAAAGGTTTCCACACACTAGGAAGCCCCTTTGCGGGTGGAGACTGTGGGTGGCGGAGGGGGGAAGCTTCGGAGCCACGGAGGAGAGCGCAGCCACAGGGCTGCGGAGGCCAAAGTGGAGAGATTCCCGCACAGAGGACCGGTGCCGACCAGTACTCACCAGCCCGAGAGGCTTGTCTGCTCACCCGCCGGGGCGGGCAGGGGCTGGGAGCTGAGGCTTGGGCTTCGGAGGTCGGATGGCAGGGAGAGGACTGGGGTTGGCAGCGTGAACACAGCCTGAAGGGGTTAGTGCACCACAGCTAGCCGGGAGGGAGTCTGGGAAAAGGTCTGGAACTGCCAAAGAGGCAAGAGACTTTTTCTTCCCTCTTTGTTTCCTGGTGCGCGAGGAGGGGGGATTAAGAGTGCCACTTAAAGGAGCTCCAGAGACTGGCGCCAGCCGCGGCTATCAGCGTGGACCCCAGAGACGGGCATGGGACGCTAAGGCTGCTGCTGCCGCCACCAAGAAGCCTGTGTGCAAGCACAGGTCACTATACACAACGCCCCTACCGAGAGCCTGTGCAGCCCGCCACTGCCAGGGTCCCATGATCCAGGGACAATTTCCCGGGAGAACGCATGGCGCACCTCAGGCTGCTGCAACGTCACACTGGCCTCTGCTGCCGCAGGCTCGCCCCGCATCCGTACCCCTCCCCCCCCGCCTGAGTGAGCCAGAGCCCCCGAATCAGCTGCTCCTTTAACCCCGTCCTGTCTGAGCAAAGAACAGACGCCCTCAGGCGACCTACACGCAGAGGCAGGTCCAAATCCAAAGCTGAACCCCGGGAGCTGTGCGAACAAAGAAGAGAAAGGGAAATTTCTTCCAGCAGCCTCAGGAGCAGGAGATTAAATCTCCACCATCAACTTGATGTACCCTGCATCTGTGGAATACCTGAATAGACAACGAATCATCCCAAATAAAGGAGGTGGACGTTGGGAGCAAAGATATATATATTTTTCCCTTTCTCTCTTTTATCGGGGGGATGAAAGGCTCTTGGTTCTCCAGCCAGGCGTCAGGGCTGTGCCTCTGAGGTGAGAGAGCCAACTTCAGGACACTGGTCCACGAGAGACCTCCCAGCTGCACGTAATATCAAATGGCGAAAATCTCCCATAGATCTCCATCTCAACACCAAGACCCAGCTTCACTCAAAGATGAGCAAGCTACAGTGCTGGACACCCTATGCCAAACAACTAGCAAGACAGGAACACAACCCCATCCATTAGCAGAGAGGCTGTCTAAAATCATAATAAGGCCACAGACACCCAAAAACACACCACCAGACGTGGAGCTGCCCCCAGAAAGACAAGATCCAGGCTCATCCACCAGAACACAGGCACTAGTCCCCTCCACCAGGAACCCTACACAACCCACTGAACCAACCAGAGCTACTGCGGGCAGACACCAAAAAAAAACGGGAACTACGAAGGTGCAGCCTGTGAAAAGAAGACCCCAAACACAGTAAGTTAAGCAAAATGAGAAGACAGAAAAACACACAGCAGATGAAGGAGCAAGGAAAAAACCCACCAGACCTAAAAAATGAAGAGGAAATAGGCAGGCTACCTGAGAAAGAATTCAGAATAATGATAGAAAAGATGATACAAAATCTTGGAAATAGAATAGAGAAAATGCAAGAAACGTTTAACAAGGACCTAGAAGAACTAAAGAGCAAACAAACAATGATGAACAACACAGTAGATGAAATTAAAAATTCTCTAGAAGGTATCAATAGCAGAATAACTGAGGCAGAAGAACGGATAAGTGACCTGGAAGAAAAAATAGTGGAAATAACTACTGCAGAGCAGAATAAAGAAAAAAGAATGAAAAGAACTGAGGACAGTCTCAGAGACCTCTGGGACAACATTAAATGCACCAACATTCAAATTATAGGGGTCCTAGAAGAAGAAAAAAAGAAAGGGACTGAGAAAATATTTGAAGAGAGTATAGTTGAAAACTTCCCTAATATGGGAAAAGAAATAGTTTATCAAGTCCAGGAAGCACAGAGAGTCCCATACAGGATAAATCCAAGGAGAAACACACCAAGACACATATTAATCAAACTATCAAAAATTAAATACAAAGAAAAAATATTAAAAGCAGCAAGGGATAAACAACAAATAACACACAAGGGAATCCCCATAAGGTTAACACCTGATCTTACAGCAGAAACTCTGCAAGCCAGAAGGGAGTGGCAGGACATATTTAAAGTGATGAAGGAGAAAAACCTACAACCAAGATAACTCTACCCAGCAAGGATCTCATTCAGATTTGATCGAGAAATTAAAACCTTTACAGACAAGCAAAAGCTAAGAGAATTCAGCACCACCAAACCAGCTTTACAACAAATGCTAAAGGAACTTCTCTAGGCAGGAAACACAAGAGAAGGAAAAGACCTACAATAACAAACCTGAAACAATTAAGAAAACGGTAATAGGAACATACATATTGATAACTACCTGAAAGGTAAATGGATTAAATGCTCCAACCAAAAGACATAGACTGGCTGAATGGATACAAACACAAGACCAATATACATGCTGTCCAAAAGAGACCCACTTCAGACCTAGGGACACATACAGACTGAAAGTGAGGGGATGGAAAAAGATATTCCATCCAAATGCAATTCAAAAGAAAGCTGGAGTAGCAATTCTCATATCAGACAAAATAGACTTTAAAATAAAGACTATTACAAGAGACAAAGAAGGACGCTACATAATGATCAGGGGATCGATCAAAGAAGAAGATATAAAAATTGTAAATATTTATGCACCCAACATAGGAGCACCTCAATACATAAGGCAAATACTAACAGCCATAAAAGGGGAGATCGACAGTAACACAATGATAGTAGGGGACTTTAACACCCCACTTTCACCAATGGACAGATTATCCAAAATGAAAATAAATAAGGAAACACAAGCTTTAAATGATACATTAAACAAGATGGACTTAATTGACATTTATAGGACATTCCATCCAAAAACAACAGAATACACATTCTTCTCAAGTGCTCATGGAACAATCTCCAGGATAGATCATACCTGGGTTCACAAATCAAGCCTTGGTAAATTCAAGAAAATTGAAATCATATCAAGTATCTTTTCCGACCACAACGCTATGAGACTAGATATAAATTAGAGGAAAAAATCTGTAAAAAATACAGACACATGCAGGCTAAACAATACACTACTAAATAACCACGAGATCACTGAAGAAATCAAAGAGGACATCAAAAAATACCTACAAAAAAATGACAATGAAAACACAACGACCCAAAACCTATGGGATGCAGCAAAAGCAGTTCTAAGAGGGAAGTTTATAGCAATACAATCCTACCTTAAGAAACAAGAAGCAACTCAAATAAACAACCTAACCTTACACCTAAAGCAATTAGAGAAAGAAGAACAAAAAACTCCAAAGTTAGCAGAAGGAAAGAAATCATAAAGATCAGATCAGAAATAAATGAAAAAGAAATGAAGGAAACGATAGCAAAGATCAATAAAACTAAAAGCTGGTTCTTTGAGAAGATAAACAAAATTGATCAACCATTAGCCAGACTCATCAAGAAAAAAAGGGAGAAGACTCAAATCAATAGAATTAGAAATGAAAAAGGAGAAGTAACAACTGACACTGCAGAAATACAAAGGATCATGAGAGATTACTACAAGCAACACTAGGCCAATACAATGGACAACCTGGAAGAAATGGACAAATTGTTAGAAATGCACAACCTTCTGAGACTGAATCAGGAAGAAATAGAAAATATGCACAGACCTATCACAAGCACTGAAATTGACACTGTGATTAAAAATATTCCAACAAACAAAAGCCCAGGAACAGATGGCTTCACAGGCGAATTCTATCAAACATTTAGAGAAGTGCTAACACCTATCCTTCTCAAACTCTTCCAAAATATAGCAGAGGGAGGAACACTCCCAAATTCATTGTACGAGGCCAGTATCACCCTGATACCAAAACCAGACAAAGATGTCACAAAGAAAGAAAACTACAGGCCAATATCCCTGATGAACATAGATGCAAAAATCCTCAACAAAATACTAGCAAACAAAATCCAACAGCACATTAAAAGGATCATACACCATGATCAAGTGGGGTTTATCCCACGAATGCAAGGATTCTTCAATGTACGCAAATCAATCAATGTGATACACCATATTAACAAATTGAAGGAGAAAAAATATATGATCATCTCAATCAATGCCGAGAAAGCTTTCAACAAAATTCAACACCCATTTATCATTAAAACCCTGCAGAAAGTAGGCATAGAGGGAACTTTCCTCAACATAATAAAGGCCATATATGACAAACCCACAGCCAACATCATCCTCAGTGGTGAAATACTGAAACCATTTACACTAAGATCAGGAACAAGAAAAGGTTGCCCACTCTCACCACTATTATTCAACACAGTTTTGGAAGTTTCAGCCACAGCAATCAGAGAAGAAAAAGAAAGAAAAGGAATCCAAATCGGAAAAGAAGTAAAACTGTCACTGTTTGCAGATGACATGATACTATACATAGAGAATCCTAAAGATGCTACCAGAAAACAACTAGAGCTAATCAATGAATTTGGTAAAGTAGCAGGATATAAAATTAATGCACAGAAATCTCTAGCATTCCTATAGACTAATGATGAAAAATCTGAAAGTGAAATTAAGGAAACACTCCCATTTACCATTGCAACAAAAAGAATAAAATATCTAGGAATAAACATACCTAAGGAGACAAAAGACCTGTATGCAGAAAATTATAGGACACTGATGAAAGAATTTAAAGATGATACAAATAGATGGAGAGATATACCATGTTCTTGGATTGGAAGAATCAACATTGTGAAAATGACTGTACTCCCCAAAGCAATCTACAGATTGAGTGCAATCCCTATCAAACTACCACTGGCATTTTTCACAGAACTAGAACAAAAAATTTCACAATTTGTATGGAAACACAAAAGACCCCGAAAAGCCAAAGCAATCTTGAGAAAGAAAAACAGAGCTGGAAGAATCAGGCTCCCTGACTTCAGACTATACTACAAAGCTACAGTAATCAAGACAGTTTGGTACTAGCACAAAAACAGAAGTATAGATCAATGGAACTGGATAGAAAGCCCAGAGAGAAACCCACGCACATATGGTCACCTTATCTTTGATAAAGGAGGCAAGAATATACAGTGGAGAAAATACAGCCTCTTAAGTATGTGGTTCTGGGAAAATTGGACAGGTACATGTAAAAGTATGAAATGAGAACACTCCCTAACACCATACACAAATATAAACTCAAAATGGATTAAAGACCTAAATGTAAGGCCAGACACTATCAAACTCTTGGAGAAAAACATAGGCAGAACAGTCTATGACATAAATCACAGCAAGATCCTTTTTGACCCACCTCCTAGAGAAATGGAAATAAAAACAAAAATAAACAAATGGGACCTAATGAAACTTAAAAGCTTTTGCACAGCAAAGGAAACCATAAACAAGACGAAAAGACAACTCTCAGAATGGGAGAAAATATTTGCAAATGAAGCAACGGACAAAGGCTTAATCTCCAAAATTTACAAGCAGCTCATGCAGCTCAATATCTAAAAAACAACCCATTACAAAAATGGGGAGAAGACCTAAATAGACATTTCTCCAAAGAAGATATACAGATTGCCAACAAACACATGAAAGAATGCACAGCATCATTAATCATTAGAGAAATGCAAATGAAAACTACAATGAGATATCATCTCACACCGCTTGGAATGGCCATCATCAAAAAATCTAGAAACAATAAATGCTGGAGAGGGTGTGGAGAAAAGGGGACACTCTTGCACTGTTGGTGGGAATGTAAATTGATACAGCCACTATGGAGAACAGTATGGAGGTTCCTTAAAAAACTACAAATAGAACTACCATACGACCCAGCAATCCCACTACTGGGCATATACCCTGAGAAAACCATAGGTCAAAAAGAGTCATGTACCAAAATGTTCATTGCAGCTCTATTTACAATAGCCAGACCATGGAAGCAACCTAAGTGTCCATCAACAGATGAATGGATAAAGAAGATGTGTACATATATACAATGGAACATTACTCAGCCATAAAAAGAAACAAAATTGAGTTATTTGTAGTGAGGTGGATGGACCTAGAGTCTGTCATACAGAGTGTAGTAAGTCAGAAAGAGAAAAACATATACTGTATGCTAACACATATATATGGAATGTAAGAAAAAAAATCGTCATGAAGAACATAGGGGCAAGATGGGAATAAAGACACAGACCTACTAGAGAATGGACTTGAGGATATGGGGAGGGGGAAGGGTAAGCTGGGACAAAGTGAGAGAGTGGCATGGACATATATACACTACCAAACGTAAAATAGATAGCTAGTGGGAAGCAGCTGCGTAGCACAGGGAGATCAGCTTGGTGCTTCGTGACCACCTAGAGGGGTGGGATATGGAGGGTGGGAGGGAGGGAGACGCAAGAGGGAAGAGATATTGGAACATATGTATATGTATAACTGATTCACTTTGTTATAAAGCAGAAACACACTATTGTAAAGCAATTATACTCCAATAAAGATGTTAAAAAAAAACTCTCCAATATTTAATAATTGTGTTGAGGCAGAGAAGCCAGCATAAAATATCTCCAGAATATGAGGCTCACAGTAAAGACTTCATGAATGCATCCCTCTCATAAAATATTACTACCCTCTATTTCTGAAGTGTCTACAATGAGCTAGGTCCATTGTGAAAAGTGTTGGTGGTCTAAATTACTTTCTGTCCTCAAAAAGCCCACAGCCTAAAGCAAGAGAGAGAAAGCATAAATAATTAACTTATCCAAATATCATATACTCTTATAAGTATAATAAAGGGATGTTTCTGAAAGAGGTGAATTCCGAGTTGACATCAAAGGACAAGCTGGAATTAGTTAAATGGGTGAAGTCAGGGGAGGGATTTTCAGGCCGAGGAACCTGTCTTTCTGCAAGCATAGAGGGATGAGACTGCATGACATGTTTGGAGAACTGGCTAGAGCTGAGGATGAATGTGAGGAGGTGTCAGGAGTCCTAGCTGGAGAAGAGAGAGGTCCACAGGAGACAGATCACAAATGGCCTTGTATGCAAGGAGTCAGGACTTTATCCTGTGGGCAGTGAGGCCAATTAGAGGGACCTGGCCTTGTATGCCATTTGGGGGCCAGGTGTGGAGAGTGGTGTTACATGCACCATATATTCAGAGCCTGGAGCCAGGAGGGGGTATTACTTCTTTAATAACCCCAAAAGTATCCGCTTCACAGACCTGACAGTGGAGCTCTAGGTCTCAGAGGGAGGGCAGAGATGGCTCTAGGTCTAAGGGTCTGAGTTCCATTACAGCAAGGTCCAGAAGACATGTGATTTTCCTCATTTTCGGATTGTTCAGTAACAGACATGGTTTAGGCTATGTTTGTCAAAACCGGATTTGTCTGATTCTTACAACAGGCTTACTTAATAGCTACCAGGCTGTGTGAAAGTGACCAAAATTATGTTCTAAATGCATTGCATTATCTAATTTACCCACAGTCTCATTACTCTTCTCTATCTGCCTCTCCTCACTCTTACCATTGCCTACTTTTCTGAAAGAAAAATAAAGCTTTCCTATTTGTAAAAGGTGTTTAAATATATAGTCATGTATGAGACTTCTAAACAGTAGCTATTTAAGCTTAGCCAAAATAAGAGATTTCTGTCAAATAGAAGTTATCATTTATTGTATCTACTAATGGGTTTGGTCTGCTATTTTACCTTTCTCAAACTAAAAAATGTGGACAAATCAGGGTACAGATGATTTTTTCCAGCACTTTGACTTATTCACATTTAACCTAATGCATTTTCAAGTTGGAAAGATTTGTCACTCATGGCCTTTTCCCAAATTATTTCCTCTGTAAAAAATATGACCAACTCAGCACCCAAAGAAGTGAGTTCCATTAATTATCCTTTTTAGATGGAAAATCAGTAGCTGAGAGAAAAATGGAAATTCAAACCATGTTGTTTCACTCAGTTAGCAGCAGTGAGCAAATCCAGGATGAAGGGACATATTTAAGAAACTTAGTTTACAAACAAAGCATGGTCTTTTAAGATTTACATTGCCCAGTAGCAGAGAGGCTTTTGCCAGAACCCTTTAGCCTGTGGCTATGTTTGAACCATGCACAAATTGGGCATTCGTTCCATGTGATATAAGTTAGTTGTCTTTATTAATAGTGGAATTCAACCTTTCTGTCTAAACCATCTTTAAATCCAACTTCTTCAGGGACAGGGGTTTGCCATCCTTTTGCTAGGCATTTTTTAAAAATCCCATTACAAATTCCATTCAGTCAGAAAATAAGAATATCACTGCTAAAAATTAACATAAAAATATTTTAGTTATTACAGTAGCAAAGAGAGTCATGAATTTAACCTATTGCTAATAGTTGTGGAATCAAGGAAAAGTCTGTTTTGTCTTGCTCTACTAGGGTAAAAAATGATTATGTGTGTATATTTCTATAAATAAAGTATTATGTAATTGTCTCATTAGGATGGAAGCCTCATGAAGGTGGACAATTTGCCTGTTTTATTCACTTCTGAATCTCTATTTAATAAAGTGTTTAAAAGTCACAGAGATGTTGTAAGGATTAAATGAGAATTTTTGTTTAAAATTGTATATCTAGCTAGAAAAAAATAGTGGCACATATGTAAAAGTGCCTAACCTAGGGTAGGGAACTCAATGACATTTAAGTTGACACCAAATCTAAAGAGGAAGTTTGAGGAGAAGTAGAAGATTTCCCTAAGCCATCCTCAAATTGGAGCCCAAGTAGTCCACAGGCAAAATAATTCTTTCCCTACTGCTCTGAATGGGGTATATTCTTAGGAATATAGGTGGTCATCTTGCAGGCAGCTAATAGATGGCATTGTTCCCATCAGATGGTAGTACTGAGCCTGCCAGAAAATTCTACTTACCATGAGGACCTCCTTAGTCTGAAACATTTTCTCTGCAAGTCCGAGGAAATCTTGACCTGGTTCACAGAGCAGGATGGGTGAGGAAGGGAACCACCTTTTACTGAGGACCTACTACATGCCTAGCTTTACCAAGGATCTCATTTGTTTCCTACTTTAGCTTTGTAACAACCATTAATATTCATTGAGTACTTACTGTATGCTAGGCACTGTTGTAAGCGCTTTACACGGATTAACTCAATAATTCTTCACACCAACCCAAGGAGGTGTAAGTATTTTTGTTACCTCCAATGGACAGAAGAGGATACCCACACACAGAGAAGTTAAATATGCTCACGGTCACACAACTTGTAAGTGGTGGAGACAGTATTCAAAACCAGGTGGTGTGGGTTCCAGTGTCTAGGCTTTAAACTGCCTCCCTAGAGAAGGATTATTATCCTCATTATTACAGAGGAGCTTAAAGCTCCATAAATGAAGTGACTTACCCAGGTCACCTTAACAGAGCTGTCTGATTCCAAAGCTGAGGGTGCTTTACTTTTCCTTATATGGTTTTGCTTCAATTTCACCTCAATAAAAATAATAAATCTAGCAGCTAACATTTATTGAATGCTTACTGTATGGCAGGCATTATTTTAGGTGCTTCATATGGATTATCTCATTTAATCTTCATAACACTTTGAGGTAGTGCTTTTTATTAGCCCCCTTTTAGAGATGAAGCTTGAGAGGGGTCAAGTAACTTGTATAGGTGACATAGTAAGTTGGTGGACTCAGGATCTAAAACCTGATTTATTTGCCTAAAGAGTTGAAGTCCTTATCTACTCTACCATACTCCTTCCCTAGAAAGATTGCCCTCTTCCCCAATAGGTCCCATCCCTACTATTCCCGCTGAAGTCATGAGATAGAGCTGAGACTACTCTTACTCCTTGTGTTGCTGGGTCTGCCAAGTCTGCATGGGGAAGGATGTAATGACAAGCTCCCTCCCAAAACACAAATGGTGTGGATATTGTATCTTTCAGGCTCAGGCATGAACTACATGCTTACCATCAATTCAGATTTTTGTCAATAGGAATGAGACTGACAGAAATAGGCCAAAGTGTTTTTCTTTTTTAAAAAAGCACTTTTATTGAGAAATAATTCATATACCATACAGCTCACTCATTTAAAGTGTACAATTCAATGGTTTATGGTATATTCACAGAGTTGGGCAACCTTGATGACAATCTAATTTTAGAATATTTTCATCACCCCAGAAAGAAACCCCATGCCCATTAGCAATCATTCCTCATTTTTCCCAGCCCACCAGCCTTTGGCAACCACTAATCTGCTTTCTGCCTCTGTAGGTTTGCCTATTCTAGACATTTCATATAAATGGAATCATACAATATGTGATCTTTTGTGACTGGCTTCTTTCACTTAGCATAACATTTTCAAGGTTCATCCATGTTGTGGCAGGTATCAGTACCTCATTCCTTTTTATGGCTGAATAATATCCCAACAAAGTTTGTTTATCCCTTCCTCAGCTGATGGACATTTAGGTTGTTTCTACTTTATGGCTGTTATGAATAATGCAGCTTTGAACATTTGTGTACATGTTTTTGTTTGAATGCCTGTTTTCAATTCTCTTGGCTATATGCCTAGGAGTGGTATTGCTAAGTCATATGGAAACTCTATGTTTAGCATTTAAAGAAGCTGCCAAATTGTTTTCCAATATGGCCACATCATTTTACATTTTACCCACCAGCAATGTATGTGTT
The DNA here is from genome assembly GCF_949987535.1 of Balaenoptera acutorostrata. Lineage (NCBI taxonomy): Eukaryota > Metazoa > Chordata > Mammalia > Artiodactyla > Balaenopteridae > Balaenoptera > Balaenoptera acutorostrata. Next base: position 44,028,658 of record NC_080085.1, read on the forward strand.
TCAATTTCTCCATATCCTCACCAACACTTGTTATTGTTTGCCTTTTCTATTATAGCCATCATAGTCAGTATGAACTGGTATCTCATTGTGGTTTTGATTTGTATTTCCTTAGTGTTGAGTATTTTTCCCTGTGCTTATTGGTCATTTGCATATATTCTTCAGAGAAACGTCTATTCTGATAAAAAGAAAAAGTCTTTGCCCATTTTTAATTGGTTGTTTTTGCATTGTAAGAGTTCTTTATGTGTTCTGAATAAAAGCCCAATATTAGGTACTTTTCCAGTTATGTGGATTGTCTTTTCACTTTCTTGATGGTATTGTTTGCAGCACGAAAGTTTAAAGTTTTGATGTATTCCAATTTATTGATATTTTTGTCACTTGTGCTTTTGGAGTTCTACTGAAGTAATCATTGCCTAACCCAATGTCAGGAAGATTTATTCCTATGTTTTCTTCTAAGAATTTTGTAATTTTAATGCTTACATTTAGCTTTATAATCCATTTCAAGTTAATTTTGTTGTGTGGTGTAAGGAAGAGATCCAACTTCATTCTTTTCCATGTGGATACCCAGTTGTCCCTGCATCATCTGTTGACAGACTATTCTTTCTCCATTTTATTGTCTTGGCACCATTACTGAAAATTAAGTGACCATAAATATGAGGGTTTATTTCTGTACTCTCAATGTTATTCCATTTATTTTTATGTCTAACCTTGTACATATACGGTCTTGATTACTGTAGCTCTGTAGTGAGATTTGATTTTGAAATTAAGAAGTGTGAGTCCTCCAATTATGTTATATTTAAAGATTGTTTTGACTATTCTGGGCCCCTTGTAATTCCATATGAATTTTAGGTTTGACTTTTCCATTTATGCGAATAAACCAGCTGGGATTCTCATAAGGATTGCACTGAATCTGTGGGTCAATTGGGGAGTATTGTGATCTAAACAATATTAACTCTTCCAATCGATGAACATAGAGTGCCTTTATTGAATTTTAAAAAATTTCTTTCAAAAATGTTTTCAGTTTCAGTATAAAATTCTTATACTTTTGTTAAATGTATTCCTAAGTATTTTATTCTTTTTGATGCTACTATAAATGAAATTGTTTTCAGATTGTTCATTGCTAGTGTATAGAAACAGAAGTGATTTTATATATCAGCCTTGTGTCCTGAGACCTTGCTAAACTCATTTAGGCAGGTAGTTGTGACAATATGAGAAGAGCAAGAATGTGTCTGGGTTGGAAAAGAATGAATTGAGTAAATCAGGACTCGAATGATGGTTACTATGTATTGAGCCTGTTTGTGATAAGCTGGTGCTTCTCAACTTTTAATATGCATATGAATCTCCTGGGAGTCTAGTTAAAATGCAGACTATTATCATTGGGTTTCGAGTGGAGCCTGGGAGTCTGCCTTTCTAACAAACAACCTCTTAGTATATAGCTGGTGGCTATCATTTATTATTTTTAAGCCACAACAGTCTTTATCAATAATGTATGGATGGGGGGGCAAATATGAAAGATTTTCAGGGTCAGAGGAGCTGCCTGGAGTATATTTGGGTCTAAATCTTGAGGTTATCTTGGAAAGCTGATCAGTGACTAAGAGTAAATGTGTGAGACTGAACTATTAGGTAGAAGTCAGATGATACTAGTAGAGAGAACTCAAGATTGGAGGAGGTCTAGAAAGTGGCTCACCTCTGATCAGGATAGACTCCAGAACTGGACTCTGTATACTGCTGAGGTCTACACTTGAGATCATGCCTATTGTTGACTCTTCCTGAATTCTCAGTTATTGTACTGGGAATAATGAATGGTGTAGCATCAGTGCTATCCCTGAGTGGCCAGCATAAGGGTTTAGGGATGTGGGTAAGGCTCTGATCATACGGTTACTTATGAAGGACTATGGATAGGTGACCAAATTCCTTTCCAATACTTTTCAGCAGAATATTTATTAGGGAATTTCCATGACCTTAGTCAAAACACGTGAGATAATTTTTTTTTGTCCTTAGCACCTTTTATTGAAGTATGACCCTTGATGACAATCTGGCAGGCATATCAATGTCAGCCAAGAAGGGAGTGGTGGAGGACACAAATGCAGAAACAATAAGATTCAGAAAAATAATAGCTTCACATGGGATAGATGACCCCCCCCAACATTTGTACAACAAACAAACACTGGTTCTTTCTCTATAGAAATTGCCCCCTGCCCCACCCCCTCTAAAGACCTACTAATCTTCAAAGAATACAATATGCTGTTACAGAAATATTATTGGCATAGACAACTCCTTTGGCAAAGACAGAGGGAGACATCAAGCTCCAGACAGGAGGAAGTGGCCAGAAATGTGCCCAGCTTCCTCCATTTGGGGCCTGCTACTGGCAGAGCAGCACCTTTAGGGAGGCTGGGGTTAAGGCTGTGGCTCTGGTGCCCCTCGGCAGCTTTTTGGCACATGAGGTGAAATGGAAAACAGAACCTGAACCTGGCCTTGAAAGAGGCTTTTCATCTTTTCACCCTCTCCGTTCCTCAGCTTCCAGTCTCTCACTTTCTAGGGCTTTTTTTTTTTTTCAGTGTCTCTGTCCTTTTTCTCTTGGCTTCCCCTTGAGCATTTACTGCTCTACCCTGGCTGAGCCTGCAGCTGGTGGGACTCAAGGAGACTCAATTACCCAAAGCCCCTTACACTGATTCCTCTCTAAATTTCAACCACTGTGCTTACACATTACCCACTGTGGCCTGTACGGGGAAATCCCTTGCCCTGCCTTCCAAACTGCTACTCCCTGGCAGGCCTTGGTGGAGGGCTGAGCACAGGAAATGAGAACAGGCAAGAGATACTGCATCTCAAGTAATACCGGTGGCTTTGCAGTGCTATCACTCATGATGGGCCTGCCACGTCAGCATTGTGGGGCATCTGTGCCTGTCTGGTCATTCACCTTTGCCGAGCTTCACTGCTCAATATAGTATTAAGTGCTTTGGAAACTGTCCCTCCGTGTGAAAATGAGCATTCTTGTACTCTGATCCCAACTTTAAAATAATTGGAGGTGGGATAAGGAACACAAATAACAAAGTCAATAGTACTTTTAGTCTGATAAACTTAAGATACAATCATTCTAATGCTGACTAGAAAAGCCCAGAGCATGGTCATGGTGTCCAGGTAAGTGGCTATTTTTTTCCCTGGGCTATATTCCCAAAAAGCTGTTCTGGCAAAAAAAAAAAATATATTAGAATGATGGGCTACATTGGCCTCATCCTCCCCAATACAGGACATCTCCGCCTGCTCACTGTTTAAGAGCCTGTTTACAAAAAAAAAAAAAAAAAAAAATGATGGCAACCACAGCCTCTATTCAAAGCATTCCCCCATCTCATGCAACCTTGGCTTAGGTAAACCTAGCCCTTTATAAGCCATCAGCCTTCCTGAATAGAGCAGAATCCTCCACTTGATGGGAGAATGGCAGGTTGACATTTTAACAGTGGTTCTGACAGCAGCAGTGTACTAAGAGCATACTCAGGGCACCCCTCCCCACAGGACACCCTGCTGGCCAAGATTCTTCCATTGTTTCCAAATACAATGAAGAGGAAACGGAAGCTAGCAACCAGTATTTGTAGCAGCAGCAAAGTTCCTTGGCAAATTCTTTGGTTGAATGAGGCACCCCTGCTGCTACAGTTAACCTCCAAGGACCCTGAGGAACTGAGCAGTAACTAGAAGCGATGCCAATGCCGGGTTGGCTGCACAGGGCTGTGCAATACCAAGCATGGGCCCCAGTTAGCAAGGAACAGAAGACTGAGCTGGGTAACAGGGCAGCATTTGGCCACAACTCCCTTCCTGCCATCACCCACCTGAGGGCTTTTCCAGGATAGAAACTGGCTACCGGTGGCCACAGCAGCAGCATTCATTATTTGTGTGCCTAAGATCCGGGCTGGATTATAACTTGCTCTGGGGGGCTGGCCCTGGCTGGAGCTTCCAGCTACCATGAATTTCGGTTCCTCGAGCCAGGCCACAGGATAAGAAAACAATTAGATAGAGGAGCTCTTCCTGAGCTCACCTCTACGCCTTCCTTAGCTTGGAAATGGTAGAGAAATGGGTGAACCTTTGTCCCTTTCAGATTTCTTTGGTTTCAAGAAAAAATAAGAAGCAGTTGAAGCCTGTTGGGGAACTCTAAGCTCATGGTCATCCAGACTTCAAGGGAAGTATATGGCCAGGCCACAGTGGGGAAACTCTGAGTTTGAAGTGAGAACTCCTTCCTTAGACACTTGTTAGCTATGGTGGGAAGAATTCAAGGCCTTGGCACTTGCTTACCTAGCCATGGTGAATTCAGGCTGATCTGCAGACAATGCTTTCCTTCTGGGCTAACTTTTCCCTCTCCAACTCCCCTCTTCTTACCTTATTAGTTAAAAAAGAAAAAAAAAACCATCAAGACATAAAAATAAATAAAATCAAAAGGCCATTTAAAATATAACAACAACCCCCTCCCCCCAATAATAAAACATGTATCCAGAAGTCAGCTTTAGTAGAGCTATTCATGGCCCATAGTGTCAAGCCCTTAGGGTAGGCACCTGTAACTCCCAGCAGTGAGAAGGCAAGATGAAACAGGAAGTGGTAGGCCAAAGTCTTAGGACAGGAGGAGGGCCACACTAGCTGGGGCTGAAGATAGGCCTCCTCCCCCTCAACTAGATAATGGGGAAGGCAGGGGTAGAGCCAGTTTGTTTAAGCATAGCTCCTTCTAGCAGGGTATCAGGCGATTCCCAACCTTTGCTCACATTCTGTTAAATGTCATTCCTCCTTCTGTGCTTCCTACTGCAAAGCTGGGGTGAGGCCCTGAAGCTGGTGGTAGGTGAATGCCCTCAAGACAGCCAGATCTCTGTGGGAAATGGCTGGGCCACGAGCCCTGGGGAAGAGTGGAGCTGCACAGGCAACTTCTCTCTGAGAGAGACTTCAAAGGCTGATGATGGTGTGGGTGGGTGGCTGAGTACATGATGTTCCTGGTGTCCTAGTACAAAGAATAACGAAGGCACTTTGTTGGTCCTGTGTGTGGTGAATGCTTGGCCGTGCAAACTGTGGGAAGGAAAGTGTGGTTGTATGATCACACTTTGCTGCAGCTCCTGCTTCTTGCTTCTACTCCCTTGGGTAGAAGCTTGGGGCCTCCCCAGGTCCTCTTAGCTGGTTGGGAACACTGCTAGGTTAAGGGGCAGTGAGAGACGTCCAGGGTAGAGAATATGGAACAAACTGCTAACTAACTAACTGTTATCTACTTGCTAACAAAGTGCTAACAAGGACTGAAAGCGCTTCCCATTATGGCGGGGCAGGGATGGTGTAGGCAGTCTGCTGGTGGAATTAGAAATTACTGGGCCCCAGGAGTAGGCTCTCCCTGAGACATTTGAGTTGCTCTTCCCCGAGCTTGATCTTCTCTTCCAGCTCTCGCTGTTCAATGATGAGAGCAGATTTCATCTTCACAAAGTGCTGGTAATCTTGGAGCTGGTCCTGAGGCAGATAGCGGGAGACCATACCAAACACCAGCTTCTCCCGGCGCTCCATGTGCTCCTTCAGCTCCTTGGCATCTGCCAACTGCCCTGTCAGCTGCTGCTTCTTCTCTATCAGCACCAACTGGGGAAGCAGAAGACCAATAAGGGCTATATCCCAATGACCAGTCATCTGCCCGACCCAGTGCTCCACCAGTGATGCTCCCACAAAGCCACTAGCCCCTCTGCTCAGTGATCAGTCCTAGATTTCTTGCCCTGAAGTCCACCTTCATGCAAAAGCCTTTCTTTCCTGTAGCAAGGGGAGGATAAACATGACAGCAATTCTGGATGGGGGATGAGCAATCACCTCTTTCTATCGCTAAACTGTTGTTAATCTGTGGACCACCACTGGGATTGGGGTGGGGGAAGGCTCTGACAAAGCCAGCTCGTACACCTTCCATCTGGTAAAAAAAACCATCGCTGTGACGAGGCTTCCAAAACAGTGTGTGTCTCTGTGTGAGTGTGTGTGTGTGTGTGTGTGTGTGTGTATCCATGTGTGTATGCACAAGCATATGTGCCTTTCACTGTGGGTTCAAATTTGTATCCAAGAACCACTTGGATAGAAAAAGGTAATGCCATTTGGGTTCAGGAATTACGCAGAGCGTCCCAACCTATGAAATTGACAGACTCCCAATCTCAACTACTTGCTACTATTACTACTACTACTACTGGCAGCTAGCAATGATTTAGTGTTTATCTTGTTCCAGGCTCTGTTTTAAGTCATTAACATGGATTATCCAATTTAAGTTTCACAACCCCATGAGGTAGGTAGTGTGTTTACCCTATTTTTGAAGGGATGGAGACAGAGCGAGGTTAAGTGAATTGCCCACAATCACACAGTTACTTAGTGGTAAAGCCAGAATTTCCACTTAAAAGCCAGTGCCCACACTATTCACACTATGCTCTGCTGCCTCCAGACTAGCCAAACTTGAAAGAGGGATCCCTGGGAAGAAGCAGATAGCACTTCCCTCCATCCACACCCCGGAGACCTCAACCCTACCTTCTCCTGGTTGGCCTCTGAATCGATGCTGTTGAGAGCATTTTCCACACGGGCCAGTCGACCAGAGAGTGACAGCAACAGGTTGACTACTTTGTCCAGGTCCCCAATAAACAAACGGTATTTTTCAAACTCATTGGATTTGCAGACGGCTTTTAGGTTGGTCTCCACCTCCTCCCCAAGGGCAGAATTGGCAGTGATGTCCTCCAGCAATCCTCGCTGGGCCTCCTGCAGGACAGAAAGTTTTCTGCCAATGCTTTCGATGAGCTGAATCTAGGAGAAATAAACAGGAGAAGCAAAGGGTGAGAATGGGGACTGACAGAAACGGATCTGTGCCTGGAACCTCTGTTTTGAGATCTAAATAACCGAAGGCGGGCTCTACGCTAGTCACTGGAAACAAAGGAAACCTGAGCAAGTCGTGAGCAGTTCCAGTTTTCTGGACAGGCACCTTCTTTCCCATCTCTTCAGATCTGCTAGGAATCTCTGTCACCACCAAACTTCTTGGCATTAGATGAGTGGTACCCATTGGCTAGTTCTCGTTTGCCAAATGTAACTTACTAAATACTTGCTGAGGCTATTTAATAAACAGGAATGCTTGTGAGAGCATAGGTAAGAAAAGCACTGCCATCAAGTGTTTGCCTATCACTTCATTCATTCTCCTTCAATCCATTTCAGTACCTCTGATGTTGATGACACTGTGCTAGATCTTCCCCCACTCAGCTTGGCTTTTGAGGCCTTTTGGATGAAAGTGTGAGTCCTGGAGTCACAATGACTAGGTTTGACTGCTAGCTCTGCCACTTCCTAGCTGTGTGACCTTAGGTGAATTTCTTTATGGAGTTTTACTTTCTTTATCTGCAGAATGGGGTAACTGCAGTACCTACTTCACTGAATTGTAATAAGGGTTCAATGAGATAATGCATGCCAAGGGTTTAGCACAGACTAAGTGCTCAATAAAAGCAGCTGCTATGATTATGATTCAGTCTGGCCTCACCCTACCATTCTAATCTCACTCCTCAGAACCTCTGAGGATTAGCCCCTCATGCTGTGTTCACAACCCTCATTCTTATATTCCTGATTTGCTTATGCAGTTCTGCCAGCTCTTTATCTCTTCCTTCACTTTGGCTATTCCCATTCTTTCTTCAGAGCCCAGCTTTGCCCCTACCCTCCCTGCTGGAAGCCCCTGCCCCCATAACTCCTCTCTCAATGATCTTTTTCCTTTCTAAACTCTCCAGTCTTTTAGAATGAGAACCCTTGAGTGTAATTTGAGGTTGTTCACTTTCTGTTTCCTGTGTGTGCATCTGATCCCTCTCCTACCACTGATTGTGAGTTTCTCAAGGGAAGGACTGCTTGTGTCTTCTGATTTGTCTCCCCTATAGGTGTAGCCAGTTGTGGGACTGCACTCACAGGAAGGTAGTGTGGTAGAGTGCAGTTTTAGAGTCAGAGATGCCTGGATTCCAATTCCACCTCCTCCAAACTGTGTGACCTTGGGCAAGATACTCAATCCCACTGAGACTTCTGTTTCCTCATCTGTAAATTGGAGAAGTGCCCCCCCACCAACCCTCCATTGTTGTGAGGGTTAGATGAGATCATAGAAGTACTTAGTATTGTGCCTGGCACATTAAGTGCTCAATATATGTATATTGATGCTGTTACTACTACTACTACTACTACTACTACTATTACTACTACTACTACCACCACCACCACCACCACCACCACCACCTGGCACTCTGAGCTAATGGATACCTGTCTAGCTGCAAGGTCCTGACAAGAATAGACCTGTCCCAGGTTGCTCCCTGCCTTTGCAGTCAGTATTGCATTATGGTCAATGGCATGGACTCTAGTGCCAGACTACCTGGGTTTGAACCCCGGCTCTGCCACAAAGTAATGGTGTAAACCTGAGCAAGTTACTCAACCTCTCTGTGCCTCAATTTCACCATCTAAAAGATGGGGTAACAATATTACTTACCTCATAGTGTTGTTATGAGAATGAAATGAGTTAATACATACTACATGCTTAGAATAGTGTCTTCTATATAGGAAGTATGCTTCAGTGTTTTATTACTATTCCTGCTCAGGCACTCTGGGAGCATAAGCTTGTAGTTATGTAGAGTATGTTCTTTTCTCGTCCTTTATTTAGAGATGTCCGAGGTGACAAAGGACAAGAGAGCCTGCTCTGGGTCTGGGCCAGGTGTCATAATTCAGAACTGGTCAAAAGTCAGGAGCTCACCATGATCTTAGTGTAAAGTGTAATAGGTTTACATTTAGGGAAATTTCCAAAACCCACTGGAAATTAAGGATCAATGATATGAACGAGGCAACACAATTAGATGCCAAGAAGCTCCAAGTTATATCCGCACCCTCTGCTTTCCCAAACAAAACTCAGTGCCAGGGACAAGGGAGGGCTGGGGGCCAAATGATCAACTTGGAAAATCACCTACCTACCCCCAGCTCTTAGGTCCCATAGATCTGGAAGGAAGAAAGTGGACAGAGCCCTTTGTTTCTGAGCACTTGGGCTTTATAACCTGAACTTCAACTCTGGGGAAAGGGTAGTGGATAGAGCTGTAGAGTCATCACAGACCCAGCTAGAGCTGAGTGGCTTTTCTGGGATATTACAAATTGGTGACCTTCCTCACCTATTTTCCTCAGAGACAAAAACTGTCTTAGCCCACCCACAATCACTTCAAGTCACTATCTGCTGTTCTGTGCTTTGCCATTTCTGATCATGTCTCTCTTCTCCTCATCAGACATTTATTAGGTTTGCTCCTAATAAAAAAACCCTGAGTGAGCCAGGAGCAGCCCTGTCATACTTAGGAAACATGGAATCCAAGGAAGCAGGCACCTGGATCAATAAAACTTTGATGCCACCATGCTTCCTATTCTTTCCCTGACATTTTGCTTCAGATTGGAAAGTGGTGGGGGTCTCTTGCAAATGGCCTTGAGCTTTTTGTACAGGTCATGTCCTGAATAAGAAATATGGGCAGAAGAGCAATTTGCATTGAGTTCAGATGTCTACAAAGTGGTAAATTGGGCCTTTGAGGTTGCCATGGAAACCCTATTTGCTTATGAAATAAAAGGGGTAAGTGCAGGGAGGGCAAAGTGATTCCAGGAATTTGATTAGAAACCCAGGCTAGTGGTACTTAGAGGAAGAAAGGGGAGGCTTCAGAACAACATCATCTCCATTTATCTATTTTAGTACTTTTAAGAGATGATTGACTATCCTTGCAAATAAATATTAAAGTTGACTGGCCTATAATTTTTCCTTTTCTTTCTTGGCCAGTCTGCTCTCTCTTTGAAAGTTACACAGAATAAAATCAATGGCTGCCATTGGTTAGAGCTCACTGGCAAAAACTCTTGATGTGCCTTGGGTAGCGAGTTACTTACAAGGCTGGCTTATTTCAGAGTAGAGAGTCAGACAGTCTTGACTTTGAGTCCTGGATCAACACTTAGTCTGTAACCCTGGGCAATCTGGTCCTCTCAACTGGTAAAAAGAAGACAGTAATGTCTATCTTATAGAGTTGGTTTTAGGATTTGAGAGACACTGTGATGATGATGATGATTACTATACTATTATTTCTATTATTGACTGGATCACAGAGAGACTGGAGTTGCATTTGTGAGAAACCCAGACAGGCTATTTGATTTCCATATTGAAAATACAGGAATGTACCAAGATATTCTGGAGAGTGTAGAGGGCAGGTCAACCTCCAGACACTCTCAAGCTAAATGCAGTAAATCTCTAAGGCATGCCAAAAACTTCACCTTTTTTTGAGCCAGTTCGTGGTCAATTTCCTCCTCTCCCAGGCCCATCTCTGCCATCTCGGGTTGGTCTTTCAACTTGTTCAGCAGCTCTGCTTTGGCCACAGAAATATTGTAATAAGCTGAATAAGAGGTAGGGATCCCTGGGGCACCCTGAGGAGGTGAGAAGTGCTGAAACTCTTGTCTGTGGAAACAAAAAATGACCATTTGAGCACCTCTGTTGACAGCCTGCTGACCTTTCTGCTTCTTAATTTCCCCATTTATAAAATGGGACCCTGCTTCACCAAGGAGTTATAAAATAAGGAAATAATGGACGGGGAGGCACTGTTCAAACATAAACAGGCCATGTGAAGGCTCTCTAGAAACCAAGTCAAGGCCAACTTTAAGAACTTAGAAGGCTATTTCTACATCCCTGACTTCCACAGTTGGGGGGACTTCTTTAGAGATCAATGGGTTTGGTCATTAACACCCCAATAAAATCCAAAAAAACTAGCAGGCCCCTAAAGTTCCAGGCTTCTCATCATCAATGATTCCCCTTGGTTCAGGGTTCCAGTATATGGATCCCGCGGGAGGGGTTAGGTGGTAGGGACATGTCTGAGACCTTAGCTATTTGTCCTCTAAGACTGTTGGGCTCCATCCTACCCATCCTGGATGCCAGCCCGACCTGGCTCTATCTAGTCTGCTTGCTTACAAAGGCACCCCATGGCTTTCCTGGACACGCTCATCATTTCGCCTTTCCTGGTGGTGCCACTCCTGCTTGAAATAACCCCTCCACTGCATCTCTCCCACAGCAAAGAGGTCACCCATGACCTCAGCAGTGGTCACCGCGTTGGAGGCTGAGTTTAGCACCCCTGCCAGAGAGACCTGTCACGGCCCACCACATCTCTCATGAACTCTTCTGAGATTGCCTGAGCTGGGGCAGGCCTTTGGCCTGAGAAGGGATAACATCTCTCAACTTCTGGCCTATCCCCAATGGTCCCAGCCTCCTCCATGGTTGCAGAATGAAATGGGGGGAAATGGAACCAGTGGTGCCCAGGGGCTTGACCAGTGTAACAGCAGACCCTGTTGTCTTGGGTTCACTGAAGCCTGCGGGGTTGAGGTGCTGCTTCTCGGAGCCCCAGCCCATGAAAGAGAACTGCTCCTCAGGAAAGAAGTAGCTCTGGCTCCATGCTGGCTTAGGTTTGGACTCTTCTGCCATCAAAGCTTCTGGTCTAATGTGAGGAAAGAAATGAAATGCTTCCATGTTAGGGTTCAGTGATGGAGGGGCAAATAATTCCGCCTATGGTTTATGTAAGGGGGAGACCCACCCCCACTATGTTCTTGTTGCCACCCAGCCATCCCTACCCTCCACCTGTCTGTGTCACTGCCCCTTCACTAACCTCTAGCTGTTTGAAAGGAAAAATAGGAGAAACTCATTAGTCATTTTTGCAGCTATTTGCAGCTCTAAGATAAAGGTCAAAAATAATGGGTAAAAGGCTCCACAGCTATTTACTGATTCATGCTATGCTGTCTCCTAATTCATCACACAAAAGAAATTTGGGCATGCCAATATCGCTCATCCTAGGTATTCATTTTACATGGAGGTTTTTAAGCTGATAGCACTGATAAAAGAGCACTACTAGCTAACATTCACATAGTGCTTACTCTGCCCAGGAGCTGTCCTAAGATATGTGTGTGTGTGTGTGTGTGTGTGTGTGTGTGTAAATATAGACATAAAATGTAATGCTCATGACAACCATTTTATGGATAAGGAACATGAGGCACTGAGAGGTAAAGTGACTTTCCCGGGATCACGACAGTAAATGGCAGACCTGTGATTTAGACCTAGGTGACCTAACTCCAGAATCTGTGCTTTTCGCCACTATACTATACTAGTAGCCAAAGGGTCAACTTGACATCACATAAAACCCTGCGTGTAAGGAATTTTCTGGCTGGACTGTATCTATGTTAGCAGAGAAGAGAGAACATTCTGGAGGAAATATAAATGTATGAATTTAGGGAATTCCTACCTATAAGAAAAATATTTAGGGGCATGTGTGCGAGTTGAAAGAAAGTACTGAAAGAAAGCACAGAATTTTTTTTAAAAAAAGGATGTGGCTATCTGTCAATTATATCTCAATAAAACTGGAGAAAAATTTTGAAAAAGGATGTGCTAATTAGAGACTCAGTTCCCTAGCAGACATGGCCCTGTACTATATTATAGTGTATCATATCAGGCACTGTGTTCTAGGGCTCCTTTCCTCATACTCTCCATTAATAGGGCAGAGGTTATAGGAGATCCATGAGAACATAATTTGACCTTGATAATGAACTTTGTTGCAAAAATAAGATTCCTTCTCCAGAGCACTGAGAGAAAATGCATAGAGTCCATAAAGCAAACTATACCTGTAACTGAATCAGAGTTATCAGATTTAACCAATGCTCAATAATTTCACTCACCTGCTTCTACATGTATCCTGACATTTTGTAACTAAAGAGTATGTGGGTTACAGAGAGACTCTAGTTTAACATGGCTGAAATTAGGATGTCTTTTTTTTTTTTTGCATTTTAGATTCAAAATATTACACATCTACTTGCCCTTAACACTACTTTCCCTTACAAAACCTTAAAGGCACTTCCTGCTGGGTAGAACCCTGTGCTCTCTGAGGGTCTGGAATAGGATCTTCTTGAGGAGCCCAGAGATCCTGGGGTGATGTAGTTGGCACAGTGAGCCAGACTATCTGGGTTCTGGCTACCTGTGATCTTCTGCAACTTAATTTATATCCCTGTGCCTCACTTTTCTCATCTAAAAACTGTAGGAAACTAATGGTATCTATTTCATAGGCTTGTTGTAAAGATTAAATCAGTCAATACACAAATGTGCTTAGAACAATACTTGGCACATAGTAAAGAGGCAAAAAATATTAGCTATGTCGGGAATGATGTTTTTCCTTAAATCTCCATCACTCAAAGAAGCATCTATAATTGATTTTTTGCAGCCACAAGCCAGGCTTGTGTGCAAACAAATGTTTCCCCTTGCATCCCATAGTCATTAAGAAAAAAAAAAATCTGTGGAACAAGTTACAAGATCTCTAGTAATAGCAATTTCCTTCTCTCTGGACAAGGTGCCAAGATGAATGGAGGTACATAAAGAAGGAAGGACTAGGAGGCTGAAAGGGGTAAGCCTGGGGCCTGTAACTACTACCTCTGGTACACATTGCCTTCTAGGGGGCAGGAGGTCTAAGTAAAGGCCTGGCTACTGCAGGAATCAGATCTCCCTGAGAGAGGCTGCCTAGGATGGCAAAAGAAGCATGGATTTTGGAGTAAGATCTGGCTTTGAGTCTTTTCTGTGTAATTCTGAGTTAGGTAGTCCCTTATTTTACTCAGCTTTAGTTTCCGCATCTGTCAAATGGGGATAATAATGGCCCATAGGGCCGTTGGGAGAATTCAATGAAATAATAGATATGAAATGACTAGCAGTGTCTGACACATATCAAATGCTTAATACGTGATCATTCATTCATTTATTCATTCTTTCTTCAGAAATAGTAAGTGCCTACTATGTGCTAGGTTGCCTCCCCTTCTCTCTGCTGTGATAGGTAACAATCCACAGTCACTTTCCACAAATGTTTTCTAATTACAATAAGAATACTCCCCAGCTAGATGGGCAGCTTGAGAAGCAGCCACTAGGGATCTGACAAGAAATTCTCATAGTGTCTGGGAGCCAGGCCCTATAAGTGCTGTGCCTGTGGCACCTTAGGCTGGAAAACTTGTCAACTAGCTCCAGATAGCCAAGTAATGGATTTGTCCGTCAGTAAAAGACACAATAACAAGGTACTTCTAATAGCAACAAGTCTCAGACAAGTTCCTTCTGTGAAGGTATTTAAAGAAAGCACTGAAAGGATAGACACCTGCCCCTCATCCCCATCCCCAGCAGACAGTGGGTGGAGCTCTCTACAGGAGGATTGGCAGAGCCGAAAGCCAAAGCTCTTTTGTTTTGGAGCAAAGAGGACAACCACACATTGTGGGGCACACCAATGAGCATTGGCACAGTGAAGGGAACAGTTCTGTGGCCAGAGTACACTCCTTCTTCGGCCTCTCTGCCCAGACAGCTGACCCTGTCAACTACCACTTTTGGTACTACCATTTGCCCACTGAAGCAAATGCAAAGAGGCAGAGGAAACAAGGGTGGGGGTGATGGAGAAAGTGGAGGATGAAAAGAATGCCTTTGGCTGTTGTAAGGAATGGTCAGGGCATAAAGCATCCAACCCCAGGAACACCTTTGATGCTGGGGGTGGGGGAAGAGTTTAGAAGCTCAGACAGATCCTAGAGCAGAGGCAGGTCAGGTTGTGAGCTGGCCTCTTGTTCTAGAGAGCAAGCAGCAGAAAAGGCAGAAAAGGACCTGAGCCAGGCTTCTGGAAAAGGCCACAAGGCAATAAGGGTTTAATGCCTTATTGCTCAGGGGCCAGAAACTGATGCATACCTTAAAGACAAACTAGAAAAAAATAAATATAGTACCTTGATAGTGATATTTAGGGATAAGAACATCAATGACATTTACTGAGTACCTACTATGTGCTAAATATGGGGCTATGTCTTTTACGTGGGTTATCCTCATATTCACAACAACCATGTATCATCATGCCCATTTTCCAGGTGAGAAAACTGAGGCTGGAAGTAGTTTAATTGACCAGCCCAAGGTCACGCAGCTGGCAAATGGTGAAGGTGGAATTCAAACTCATGCTGCCACCTCTTCAGGGACCTAACATCTTTCATAAGCACTTACTTGGGGGAATCAGTGGTCTCCTGCTCTGATGTTCTCCAAAGCCCACCAATGCCATAATAGCAAGGGGGCAGAGCCTTCTCAGCTTGAGATCCCAAATGGCCCCTTACTGGAGGCAGGAAATCGCTGGAATGGAGAGCAAAAGACTCTTGCTCTGCTGGAAGGCTTTGTGAGCTCTGCCTTGAAGCCTCCAGGTGGCCAAAGCCCAGCGGTTGGGGCTGCTCCAGGACCTCCTCAGGATTGAGGGCACTGGAACCAGTGGTTTCTGAACTGAAATACTGGGGTGGCAACTCTTCCTCCTCCCCCTCCTCCTCCTCCTCCACCCCCTCTTCCTCTTCTTCCTCTTCCTCCTCCTCTTCCTCCTCCTCTGGCTGCTGCTTTTGCTGCTTCTGCTGCTGTTGCTGCTGCTGCTGGGCTGCACGAAAGAGCCTGTACTTCTCCCAGTTGGGAGGAGGAGGGCGAGGAGGAGGAAAGGCCTTCTTCCTGGCACCCAGAGGATCTGGCTGGATCTCATCAACTTTGGTAAAGAGCTCCTTCCTATGCTGCCCCCAGGCCCGGGAGCTCTGAGGATCCAAGCTGATGTGGCTCTCTGAGAAGGCCCGGCTGCGCAGTGGGCGGGGCATGGAGGCTAGGGAGCTCTCCTCTTCATAAACGGAGGTTTCCTCTGGTTTTTTTGAGGAGTGCTTGAAGTCTCCAAGGAGGTCAAGAGAAGAGATTGCTCGGTAGCTTGACAAGTCCAGTGCTGGGTTCTCAAAGCAAGGATGGAAGGGGGTTGCCCATGAAAAGCTAGCCTTGGAATGAGCCATTTCCCTGCAAAACAGCAGATAAAGGTTGTATAAAGCAAGCACGTTGCAGATGGTCCCATAATTTTGGATAACATCATTTACATAAAATTTAAAATGGCCACAACACAATATAATATCGGTAGTAAGTGTAGTAATAATAATATATGATATAGAATATTGATAGCTAACACTGAGTGCATACTAAGTGCCAGACACTGTTTTAAGTGCTTTCCATGTCTTAACTTATTTAATGCTCACAATAACCCTAGGAAGTAGCTATTATTATTGTCCTGATTTTATAGCTGGGGAAACTGAGGCATGGGCAGGTTAAGTCATTGCTCAGGGTCATAAAGCTGGTAAGTGGCAGAGCTAGGATTTGAACATGGAGAGTCTAGCTCCAAAGTCTGGATATACACACCACCCCACTCAGATTGAATGTGCTGTGTTCTGGGGCTTGCAAGTGTGGTTATCTTGCTACATCTGTTGTTTTTGTTTTGTTTTTAATTATGAAACATTTCAAATGTTTAAAAACATACAGAGATTGTTATAATAAATATTCATGTTCCCACCTACTGCCCACAATTAGCACATTTTAATACTTTACCATCTATGCTTCATGAATTTCTAAAATAATAATATCCTTTGTTTCACTCCCCACTTCTATTCCCCTGCTGCCTCTCTACATGCAAGCTATATCATGAATTTGGCATGTATACTTTCTGTCCATGTTCTTATACTTGTACCAAAAAACATCGAGCAGGCCATTCACAAATATCTGCTGTTTTGGATTTAAAATATATCCTTCTAATGCAATTCCAATCAGAATTCTCACCAGGACTTTTTAACTTTTTATAGAATTTTTGTGTTAACTTGCAAAATAAAGCAGGATATGGTAGTCCCCATTTGTCCGCTGTTTCACTTTCCAAGGTTTCAGCTACCTGTAGTCAACCACAGTCCAAAAAATAGTAAATGAAAAATTCCCGAAATAAACAATTCGTAAGTTTTAAAGTGCACACTATTCTGAGTAGTGTGATGAAATCTCCCGCCATCCTGCTCCATCCTGCCCAGGACTTAAATCATCCCTTTGTCCAGCGGATCCCACCCATTAGTCACTTAGTAGCTGTCTAGGTTATCAGATGGACTGTCACAGTGTCACAGTGCTTGTGTTCAAGTAACCCTTAGTTTACTTAATACTGGCCCCAAGGCCTAAGAGTAGAGATGCTGGCAATTTAGATCTGCCAAAGAGAAGCCGTAAAGTGCTTCCTTTAAGTGAAAAGGTGAACGTTCTTGACTTAATAAGGAAAGGGAAAAAATCATATGCTGAGGTTGCTAAGATCTATGGTAAGAACGAATCTTCTATCCATCAAATCATGAAGAAGGAAAAAGAAATTCGTGCCTGCTGTCATACCTCAAACTGCAAAAGTTACAGCCAGAGTGCATGATATGGGCTCAGGTAAGATGGAAAGGCATTAAATTTGTGGATGGAAGACATGAACAGAAAGCATGTTCCCACTGACAGCAACGTGTTGCGCCAGAAAACATGGAGCCTATACGAAGACTTCAGCAAGGGATCCCCTGAAACAAGTGACTTCAGCCATTTACTCCAAGTAAGGGATGGTTACAAAGATTTAGGAATAGGTTCGGACTGAACAACAGGAAAGTTACTGGAAAGGCTGCATCTGTCAATGAAGAAGCCACTGCCACGTTTCTGGCAGAGTTGAGGAAGTTGATCAAGGAGAGAGACAGAATTCATATAACTTTTATTATAGTATATTGTTATAATGTTCTATTATATTATTAGTTATTACTGTTAATCTCTTACTCTACCTAATTCACAAATTAAACTTTATCATCGGTATGTATGTATTTTAAAAAAAACATAGTATATATAGGGTTCAGTACTATCTGTGGTTTCAGGCATCCACTGGGGGTCTTGGAATATATCTCCCACAGATACATGGGGACTACTGTATAATAAAAAACATATTTTGCTACAGAAGAAATGGGGGGTAAGTAAGGCATAAAACATAATATAAAGCAATTATAATTAAAACTGTTTTACTGACTAATAGAACATAATTGAAAGTCCAGAAACATATCAAACTACTTCTTATAAAAATGTCATATATAATTCACCTTCCATAACAAGAAGATAAAGATTATTTAATAGATATTTTTGAGACAATTGCAGAGCAGTGTTATTTGGAGCTGCACCATATATTATATACCAAAATAAATTTCAGATTCAAGAGTTAAGAGTGTGTGTGTGTGTGTGTGTGTGTATAAAATTTTAATATGTGTTATATGTGTATATATGTGTATATATATTATATACTTATAAGAAAAAACTGGGCTTCCCTGGTGGCGCAGTGGTTGGGAGTCTGCCTGCTAATGCGGGGGGCGCGGGTTCGGGCCCTGGTCTGGGAGGATCCCGCGTGCCGCGGAGCGGCTGGGCCCGTGAGCCACAGTTGCTGGGCCTGCGCGTCTGGAGCCTGTGCCCCGCGACGGGGGGGGCCGCGGTGGAGAGGGGCCCGCGCACCGCGATGAAGAGCGGTCCCCGCACCGCGATGAAGAGTGGCCCCCGCTTGCCGCGGCTGGAGAGAGCCCTCGCACGAACCGAAGACCCAACACAGCCAAAAATAATAAATAAATAAATAAATAAATAAATAAATAAATAAGAAAATCCTTTAAAAAAAAAATCCTTATAAAAAAAAAAAAAAAAGAAAAAACTATCAGAAAACTTAAAAACTATGACTTGTGAGGTGAAATAAGACTCTCATCTCGTAAGTAATAGAAAAGTATATGCAAGGAAAACAAGTCCAGGTTTATTTAAATATGTATAAAAAGTTAAACTTCTGTATAATAAAGAGGGACCAAAGCAAAGGACATCTCTTTAATCTCTGAGTTTAAAGAGTTAAGCCCTCTAAGCCAGAAGATCTGGTTTCCTGCTGTAGTCTGTGAGCAATCAGCATCATGCTAAGTACTGCCTAGTGACAGGAAATTCCAGCAGTTCAATTAAATCATCAGACAGAATATCCATTCAGTAGTCACGTTGAAGACTGAGAATATTTCCTCAAAAAATAATAATACACATAATGGTGGCCCAGGTCAGATAGAATGGAAAGCAAAATCTCCTTCATTCCCCTCATCTGCAGTCCCCATCCTGGCTAGCTCATCCCTCATGTGGATCAGAAATTCATAGCCACACATCCCCATTCTCTTCTCATTTGGACCTTAGCCCACCTATAGCTCCTTAAGATTATAATAATCCCTTGTGTACAAACTGTTCCACCTGGCATTTCCCCCCTCAGGAAACAAACAAACAAGGTGGTGAGTGGGAAGTAATAGGATGATAAATGCTATCAGGCAGAGAGGCCTTTCCTGACCACCTTATCTAAAGTAGAGACAACTTATCCTTAATTATCATTTTTCTATTTTGCCTTTCTCAGAGCATACATCCCCACAAGGGCAGAGATCTTGCGTGTCTCATTCATCTGGTACCTACTGCCTGGCACACAGGACGCATTCAATAAATATTTAATAACTGAGCTAATTCCCAAAAAAACCCCAAGGACCATGATACTCATATCATAAAAAAAGTTGAATTAAAGGCAAAAAGCAATAAACAAGACAAAGAAGGGCACTATAATATTAATGATTAGAAAACACAATTAAGATCTAATTACCCTGAATCTTTATGTACCAAATAACATAGCATCAAAATTCATAAAGCAAATATATAGAAAATGCAAAGGTAGAAAAAGCAGAAACAAAATATAAGACCTTTTCAGCTGATGACAATACTGTATCTAGTCACAATACAATAACACTAGAAATTAATAGCAAAATGAAAAACAAATACTTTTAGCACACAGAAAATAAAAGGGAGAAAATATCCCCCACTCTAAGTCAAAGAGGAGATCTAATCTAAAATTGTAGACTACCTAGAAAATAACAACAATGAAAATATCAGAAGCAAGAGGATGTGGTTGATTAAAGCAATGGTTAAAGGAAAATTGATAGTCTTAAATACTTATATTAATACATAAAAACAAATTAAAATAAATGAATTATGCTTTCAACAAAAGAAGTTAAGAGCCACAAAAATAGACCTAAGCAAAGCAGAAATAAAACTAATGGCAGGGCTTCCCTGGTGGCGCAGTGGTTGAGAATCTGCCTGCTAATGCAGGGGACACGGGTTCGAGCCCTGGTCTGGGAAGATCCCACATGCCACGGAGCAGCTGGGCCCGTGAGCCACAATTGCTGAGCCTGCGCGTCTGGAGCCTGTGCCCCGCGACGGGAGGGGCCGCGATAGAGAAAGGCCCGCGCACCGCGATGAAGAGCGGTCCCCGCACCGCGATGAAGAGTGGCCCCCGCTTGCCGCAACTGGAGAAAGCCCTCTCACGAACCGAAGACCCAACACAGCCAAAAATAAATAAATAAAATAAATAAATAAATAAATAAAAATAAGAAAATCCTTTAAAAAAAAAAAAAAAGAAAACAGGAGAGAAAAAGTTAAAAAAAAAAAACTAATGGCAGAAGTTAATACACTAGAAAACAAATGATAGAACTAATAATTAAAGCCAAAAGCTTTCTTCAAAAGAAAATATAAAACCATAAAACAGATAAACCACTTGCTAATCTAATTAAAAACCCTAAATGCACAAAATTAGAAATGGAGAAATAACCACAGTTGCAAAGTAAATGAAAAGAGTAAGAGAACACTTTGCTCTACTCTATGAAAACAGATTTGAAAACTTAGTTTTCTAGGAAAAAATAATTACCAAAACTAATTGCAGAAGAACGAGAATATCTAAACCACCAGTTATCATAGGAAAAAATTTGATAAATTTGACCAAAAAAACAGCACACTCCCATGGTCTTGTGTTAATTCCACCAACCTTCAAGGAACAGACAACCTCAATGTTATTTACGCTTTCTAGATTCTGGAATCTAGAGAATAGGGGGAGAAGAAAAGAATCCTGCATAACATCAATACCAAAACCCAGCAACTAGAACATACATAAAGGAAAACCAGAGACCATTCTCATCGAAGAATACTAATGCAAAACTCACTGTTTTTGGCATTTAAAAACATAAATATTAGAACATTAGTAGATATAAGTAATTTATTAATAAACTACCAACACATATTAAAGGTGAATGCTCAAAAAAATTCTTTCTGAGAAGGGTGCGGGATCCAAAAAGTTGGAAACCATTGGTCTGAGGCAGTTGTTCCTAATCGAAGTGGCTCTTAATTTGGAATTACCTGAAGATGTTGTTTAAAATGCAAATTCCTCAGCTCCACTTCTATCAATAGAAATTGAGATTTAGTACCTCTGTGGTGGAGCCCAGGAATCTACATTTTAAACAATTTCCCCAAGGGATTCTAATACCAGTGATTCAGGGATCATACTATGGAAACAAAGGTCCAGGGTGAAAAAGATGGGAGTGTTGTGGTTTGGAGGGAGAGGTTTGGGGATAGAGTTATTTGTTCCAGTTAGGTTGGTTTCCAATCTGCACAGTATGTGTCCCACCCCTCAGCACACACATTCCTACCTTCTGTCCTTGCCTCTCCTGTTCTTCCCCACCTTCATCTCTAATCTAGATCTTATGAGATGCAGGTGGTGAAAGCAACGTCTCCAAAGCCTCAAGTTGGGCCAATGTCCTGCAGCTGTGGTGAGAAAAACCCTGCTCCATGAGAGTCATCAAATTTACCACTCTTTCCTTGCCAGGGCACAGGGAAGGCAACAGAGCAGAGCGCAAAGAACACAGTGTTAGAAAGACTTGGGTCTGAATTTCAGTAAAATTTAAAAATCTGCCTCCAGAGCCAAAAGCTGCATGACCTTGAGGAAAGTATTTAATTTACCTCAGTTTCAGTAAAATGTCTATCTTAACAAAGCTTCTGTGAGGATTAACCATATAAAATAAAAAGGACCTAGCAATGATGCTGGGTACATGGAAAAGTGATTAATAAATGACAGAACTATGCTTATTATTAGAGTGAAGTCCTTACTCAGGGCCACTGCATATGGTTGTGCAAACTGTGCAGTGTACAGCCTTCACTGCTGTATGCTTCAGCCCTGCTCCTTGTTCCCATCAAGGGAGTTGAACTGCACTGTCCCCTGGTTAATGTTCAGCCCTGCTCAATAGCCAAGAAACCAAGAGACCTGGGGTCCCAGCTCAGCTACATGGCTGCCGAGCCAGGAGGTCCTAGATAACCAAGGATTTTAATCTTAGGCTCATTCACTCACTCTTCTCATCTACTAAAAGGGAGAGAGAATAAAAAGCAAGTTTAGGCTTAAAAGCAGTGTGACAATCAACAAGACTAGATATTCTATGTTGTCTTGTTTAGGTACTAATCACTTATGTCAGCGTTACAGAATTTACCTCTAAGTAGCCAACTCCAGAACCAGTTGGAAGAAAAGAGCACACCCTTCTAGGGACATTCAGTACCCTGATTTATGGCACTGTGACACTATCCTGAGGCACTAGGCTCTAGCAAGGCAACCTGGAAATTGCTATTCTCTGCATCAATCCTAATTTCAAAAGCACTGCTCTCCCACCGACACAGCTTGTGTAAGGGCAGCCTGAACCTTGCAGAGTCATTTACATCAGGGGAGCAGAACTAGGCAAGACTCCAGAAAAGGGGAAGAACTGCCCTCGATGGGACCAGCTGGGCCCATGTGTGTACAAGTCATCCAAGCTGTCATTCAATATTACACTGTGCAAGGTGACCAGATCTCAGGGGAGCAAAACCCGTAGCCCTTGCTTTCCAGGCACTAATAGCTGAAGCAGACTGGTGAATGGGAGGCTTCCATTGAAGTGTGTCAGGCTCAAGCCAAGGATATTGGTCTCTAGAGGCCCTAGTTTCAACGGGCTCAAGCCTCCTATATGCACAGAAATTTAAATCTACAACTCTTCTTTGGGATGAAGTAAGGATTCTTCTCTAGAGTGGAGGTTAAGGAGCTAAATTAAGGGAAAAGAACTATGGTTTCTTACTTCTTACTTACTATGTGTCACGCACTGTTGTAGGCACTTTCATGTAGGTATTTCTATTAATCTTCACACCAGCTCATTGAAGTAATTACCATTATTGCCAGTTTGCAGGTGAGGATCCTGAGGCTTAGAGAGGGTCATTAATTTTCCCAGCTAGTAAGAAGTAGTAGTGTCCAGACTAGAACTTGCCTTATCTGGCTCCAAGGGAAATCCCACTGAAGCAAGGACTCCTGAGTTAAGGCAAAAGGTACTTGCACTACATTCATCCCCAAGGTGTTCTCAAAGACTTTAGCTCCTTGCTGAAGAGAGGGGAGGAAGCATGAAAGCTAAGACTGAGAAAGGGCTTTGTTGACACCAGCAAGGAGCCTACATCTCAAAAACAAAAGCAAATCGTGTGCCAAGTCCTGGGCTGTTCTTCTCTTTTCCTCTTGGCACAGGTTGCCTGTTCTTCTGATGAATAGATTTTCCCCTTTTGTTACAATCTTTTTGGGGGGGGGAGGGGCTCATAGTAATTGAAAATGAAAACCAGTATTTTCAGAGACTGAAAAATCTCCTCCCGCCTCCTCCTTAGGCCTTTTGAAGTTTTCTTGTTTGGAATTTTTATTTTTAACCTCACCACAATAGCTTGGCATTCCAGGATCTCAGCAGCAAGAGTGCACAGTCCCAGCCCCTCTCCCCTTCCCCTTTCCTCGGCAGCCAAAAGATAAGACTGCTCCAAGAGAAACAGCCACTCCCAGCTTATTGCTGAAGGAAATATTTGCAAGATCCAGGAAGTGAGATACAAGGAGGCTACACAGGGAGGGGAGAAGGGCCCAGAGAGCTTGTTGTTGCCACCCTTCTCCGTCTCTGGGGCCACAGAACTTCAAGCAAGGAACAATTAGTCTGGCAACAGCAAAATACAAGTGGCAGGACTCACTCTGAGCCTTCTACAGCCCCCAGGAGCCTGCTGCAAAGTGTCCTTTGAAGAGATCAGAGAAGTCCTTGCTATATTGGGGCTGTCCTGGGTGAAGCTTAGATTCCTCTCTCCAATGACTCCAACTTGGAGTTTCCAAGAAGGTCTTCCCATTACTCCTCTGAACCCTGCATAGTGTCACAGACATGGTGCTAAGGGATGGTAATGACCACTCTTGTTTACTCAGAGTCCACCATGTGTCAGGCACAGCACTGGACAGTTAACAGACTCCATCTCGTTTCACCCTGAAGACAATCTTCCAGCCTGAGTATTCTCTTGCCCACGTTAGAAATGAGACTCAGGGAGGTTAAACAACTGAGGGAACATAAAGAGAATAAGCAGCCAGGAGGAGTTACAACTAAGGTCCATCTGACTCTAATGCCCATGCTTTTACCAGCACAACATGCTGCCTCTTCAGCATTCTCATAACCTTCTCAAGAGATTTAATAAAAGACATTTTAGGGGCACGTAACACATTGTGGAGGGGCCTGGAGGGTTTGATATCCATGAGAACAATTTAATGGAGGATCAGGCTGGCCGAGGTTATTGAGGCTCTATTCTCTAATAGGCAGTGGTTCTGAAACTTGAACATGCATCAGAATCACCTGGAAGGCTTATTAAAACACAGTTGGCTTAGTCCTACCCCCAGAATTTCTAATTTGTTAGGTCTGGGGCAGGGTGGAGAATTTTTATTTCTAACAATTCCCAGGATGATGATGGTATTGCTGGTCCCAGATCACACTTTGAGACCCACTGCTCTAAACAGTCATTATCTACCAGGTTCCCAACTCATCAGGGTATCTTAAGAGGTATAAAGCCATTAAAAAAAAAAACTCTCAAGGACTTCCCTGGTGGTACAGTGGTTAAGGATCCACCTGCCAATGCAGGGGATACGGGTTCGAGCCCTGGTCCGGGAAGATCCCACATGCCGCAGAGCAACTAAGCCCACGCACCACGACTACTGGGCCTGCGTTCTAGAGCCCATGAGCCACAACTACTGAGCCCATGTGCTGCAACTACTGGAGCCTGCGTGCCTAGAGCTCGTGCTCTGCAACAAGGGAAGCCACCGCAATGAGAAGAATGAGAAGCCCATGCACCGCAAGGAAGAGTAGCCCCCGCTCACTGCAACTAGAGAAAGCCCATGCACAGCAACAAAGACCCAATGCAGCCAAAAAAAAAAAAAAAAACTCTCAAAACGAAATGCATTTTAATGAACTATATACATACCACCCATGTAACAAGTGCAATGAAGATTTACAAAATAAAATAATGGGAGGTCCATAAAGCTCTGGGAATCCTGATGCTATTTAATGAAATTCGGTGCCCCACCATCATTAAACAATGGATGTGCCAGAGGAAGAGAGCAATTTTTGTATATTTGAGTCCTCATATATACCAGATGTTAATGTACTAAATTTCGAAGACCTAAAATACAGTGGAATAGACTTAATACCAAAGTTATAAAGAACATGATTTTATCTCAGTTTAAAAGGCATTCTGGGTGCTCAATTATGAATGACAATTATTATCATAGAGTAGTTCTTTGGCATGCACGTATTTAACATTTGAGGTTTTAACCCTTTGAGAGTAGCCCTAAAGATCCATGAAGTGTAATAGCTGGTCATTTTGCAAAGGGTATGAATTTGACTTGCAAGGCCTCACAATACTGGTTTGTAGGGCAAGTCACCAAGCAAAGGAGGGAGCCTAGTCAACCACTTGGCATTCCCATCTCAATGTGGCTTGATAGGTCTCTATTTGTTAACAAGGTACATAGGTGTGCAGTAACCATGGTAGAGAGAATATGTGCTTCTCTGTGAATAATGGCACTGAAATGCAAACTATTTGCAAACTAGTGCCGATGATGGAAGTGAAGAGAAATGTAACGGTCTTGAGAAAGTAATGGTTCTGAGTCAGATAATAAAATGTTCATTAGTGGGGGTGGAGAGGTTCTCTGTTGTAGTAATGGTAACAAATTTGAAGATTCACAAATGTCTGGTGATGCACCCCCTCAGAAGTGTCAAGTTCTCACAGATTTAGATAAGCAGAAGTGCCGGTTGATGGAGAATTCTAGCAAAACAAATTCTAGCTAACAGAGAGATCAAGCATGTCTGGTAAGTAACACTGTCTGTCATTGGTATGGGGATTTTTCTAAAGCCCTTGATCTTTAACTTTGCAGGCCTAAATCAAACCAATGTGGGCTGCCTCTTCTTCAGATTTTCTTTTTTATTATGAATTCCAGCAACTTGACATGTACCCAAAGAACACCATGTGCATTCAACTCCAACTATTTACATTTTACCAGATGCCTTTCTGAATCTTCTTTGTGCAAGGCTACTATCAGATTCAACATGTGAGTTTAGAATTTATCCTTTTTTGTTGTTAATATTATTACAAATACCCATTTCTGTGTAAGACCCAATATTTGTATAACTGTCACTGTTAATGGCTATATTCTATTCCATCATGATGATATATTAGATTGGTAAATATTTTCCATGATTATAAATAGCACTACTTTAAATATCTTTAAAAAATTACTTTTTCCTTTTTAGGTTATTTCCTTGGGGGTATGCTGGATCAAGGAGTATGTACAAACAGTTTTGCAACTCTTGTCACATATTTCTAGACTGTCTTTTAGGAAAACTGAACCAATTTATACTGCTCCCCAAAACACATACTGTTTCCTTAAGTCTTGTCAAGATAGGGTTTTGTAATTTCTATTTATAATTTCCATTAATTGTTGATAATTTAATAAGCAGGTTGTGATACCTTGATGTTGTTTTTATTTGCACTTCTTTAATTGGTAGAGAGGTTGTACTTTTCCAGGAAGTGATTTTACTGCCTTTATTTCCTCATGTGTAAATTGGCTGTTCATTTTCCTTGTCCTTTTGTGAAGCTGAATTTGAAAGCCGACCTTCTACATCTGTATCCATTCTTTATATTTTTCGGACAGTCAACTGTTATCTGTGATGCTGACCCCAGACATTTTCCTCATTCTGCTATTTAGCTTTTTATTACATTTTGTTGTACAAAGGTTTCTTCCCCCAACTTTTAAATATTTGAAACCATCCATCTTTTCTTTGATGATATCCTCCGTTTAACAGGCACAAATTTATCTTCCATCCATAGCTGGAATGAATATGCTGTTCCATTGGTCTGCTTTCTGAAATTTACTACAGAGTATTGTATGCACTGTGGCTCTAAGTTAATTATTCTCCATATTGATACCTACAGTTCCCAACATTTATTGAAGACAGATGATTGCTTTCCGCAGTTCACGGTTGCATCCAGTGTGCTCTATAGTCTTACTATCTGTTCCTAGAATCTCTCTTTTTTATTTAATTTCACTGTTTGACTTTTTATCAACCCACTATCATATGGTTTTAATGACTGTCACTTTATGACAGACTTTAAAATCTGATAGGGTAAGTCTACCACCATTACCTTTTTTTTTAACATCTTTATTAGAGTATAATTGCTTTACAATGGTGTGTTAGTTTCTGCTGTATAACAAAGTGAATCAGCTGTACATAAACATATATCCCCATATCTCCTCCCTCTTGCGTCTCCCTCCCACCCTCCCTATCCCACCCCTCTAGGTGGACACAAAGCACCGAGCTGATATCCCTGTGCTATGTGGCTGCTTCCCACTAGCTATCTATTTTACATTTGGTAGCGTATATATGTCCATGCCACTCTCTCACTTAGTCCCAGCTTGCCCTTCCTCCTCCCCGTGTCCTCAAGTCCATTCTCTACGTCTGGGTCTTTATACCTGTCCTGCTCCTAGGTTCTTCAGAACCATTTTTTTTTTTTTTAGATTCCATATATAAGTGTTAGCATACGGTATTTGTTTTTCTCCTTCTGACTTACTTCACTGTGTATGAGAGTCTCTAGGTCCATCCACCTCACTACAAATAACTCAATTTTGTTTGTTTTTATGGCTGAGTAATATTCCACTGTATATATGTGTCACATCTTCTTTATCCATTCATCTGTCAATGGACACTTAGATTGCTTCCATGTCCTGGCTATTGTAAATAGAGCTGCAATGAACATTGTGGTATGTGACTCTTTTTGAATGATGGTTTTCCCAGGGTATATGCCCAGTAGTGGGATTGCTGGGTCATATGGTAGTTCTATTTTTAGTTTTTTAAGGAACCTCCATACTGTTCTCCATAGTGGCTGTATCAATTTACATTCCCACCAACAGTGCAAGAGGGTTCGCTTTTCTCCATACCCTCTCCAGCATTTGTTGTTTGTAGATTTTCTGATGATGCCCATTCTAACTGGTGTGAGGTGATACCTCATTGTAGTTTTGGTTTGCATTTCTCTAATAATTAGTGATGTTAAGCAGGTTTTCATGTGCCTCTTGGCCATCTGTATGTCTTCTTTGGAGAAATGTCTGTTTAGGTCTTCTGCCTATTTTTGGATTGGGTTGTTTGTTTTTTTTAATATTGAGCTGCATGAGCTGTTTATATATTTTGGAGATTAATCCTTTGTCCGTTGATTCGTTTGCTAATATTTTCTCCCATTCTGAGGGTTGTCTTTTCATTTTGTTTGTAGTTTCCTTTGCTGTGCAAAAGCTTTTAAGTTTCATTAGGTCCCATTTGTTTATTTTTGTTTTTATTTCCATTACTCTAGGAGGTGGGTCAAAAAGGATCTTGCTGTGATGTATGTCATAGAGTGTTCTGCCTATGTTTTCCTCTAAGAGTTGTACAGTGTCTGGCCTTACATTTAGGTCCTTAATCCATTTTGAGTTTATTTTTGTGTATGGTGTTAGCGAGTGTTCTCATTTCATTCTTTTACATGTAGCTGTCCAGTTTTCCCAGCACAACTTATTGAAGAGACTGTCTTTTCTCCATTGTATATCCTTGCCTCCTCTGTCATAGATTAGTTGACCATAGGTGCGTGGGTTTATCTCTGGGCTTTCTATCCTGTTACATTGATCTATGTTTCTGTTTTTGTGCCAGTACCATATTGTCTTGATTACTGTAGCTTTGTAGTATAGGCTGAAGTCAGGGAGTCTAGTTCCTCCAGCTCCGTTTGTTTCCCTCAAGACTGCTTTGGCTATTCGGGGTCTTTTGTGTCTCCATACAAATTTTAAGATTTTTTGTTCCAGTTCTGTAAAAAAAATGCCATTGGTAATTTGGTAGGGATTGCATTGAATCTGTAGATTGCTTTGGGTCATATAGTCATCTTCACAATGTTGATTCTTCCAATCCAAGAACATGGTATATCTCTCTATCTGTTGGTATCATCTTTAATTTCTTTCATCAGTGTCTTATAGTTTTCTGCATACAGGTCTTTTGTCTCCCTAGGTAGGTTTATTCCTAGGTATTTTATTCTTTTTGTTGCAATGGTAAATGGGAGTGTTTCCTTAATTTCTCTTTCAGATTTCTCATCATTAGTGTATAGGAATGCAAGAGATTTCTGTGTATTAATTTTATATCCTGCTACTTTACCAAATTCATTGATTAGCTCTAGTAGTTTTCTGGTAGCATCTTTGGGATTCTGTATGTATCGTATCATGTCATCTGCAAACAGTGACAGTTTTACTTCTTCTTTTCCGATTTGGATTCCTTTTTTCTTTTTCTTCTCTGATTGCTGTGGCTAAAACTTCCAAAGCTATGTTGAATAATAGTGGTGAGAGTGGGCAACCTTGTCTTGTTCCTGATCTTAGTGGAAATTGTTTCAGTTTTTCAGCATTGAGAACGATGTTGGCTGAACCACCATTACCTTTTTAAATAAATGTATTCTTTGGTCTTCCTGCCCACTTATTCTTTCAGATAAATTTCACGGTGAATTTGATAAGTTCTACAAAGTATACCACAGTGACTCTAATTGGTAGTGCATTACATCTATATATTATTAACTTAGGGAGTATTGTAATCATTACTATATTAGTCTTCCCAAATTGAAGCAGAGTATAGCTATGCATTTCTTCATGTCTTTATTTCTCCCATTAGTTTTATAATTTTCCTTGAATAGGTTTTGTGTACCCAGGATTAAATTAATATCCAAGTATTTAAATTCACTTTGTCACACTCTTTGACAAATCCTTTCATGCCTCTGAAGGTTGCATTCTTCTTAGCTGGTAAAGCCTTCCTGAAAAGTGTACTATTTCTAATAAAATGAGATTCAATTCTGAATTATCCGTTTTCTTTTACTCAATTGGCAAATAGGAAATGTGTACTGGATATTCCACACTCTGCTCATGATGTGGTATGATAAAAAGAAGGAAGAGAGCCCTAGGCTGCGAACTGAAAAACCTGGGTAGTAGCCTAGTTTTGTCACGTACTTGCTGTATAATCCCAGAAGTAATGGGCTCTGGAGTCAGATGCCTGTTTGACCTTGGGCAAGTGACTTTAATCTATCTGTGAGTATGTTTCCTCATCTGTAAAACTGGGTCAATAAATGGTAACTATTTCATAGGGTCATGATTAGTAATAAATAAATTAATTCATGTGAAATGCTTAGAGCAGTGCCTGACACCCAGTAAACACTTAATAAATGTTAGTTATTATACCTTTTGTTGTTGTTGTTGTTAATAATAGTATAATAATACCTTTCCTGAGTCTCAGCTTCCTTATCAGTCAAATGGGAAAAATAAGGCTTCACAGAGTTTCTGTGAGGATTAACTCTGGTCATATATATATATAAATATAAATACTCTACACATTCTAAAGGTCTGTGCAAAGTAGAAAAATGGAAACTATCGCAGGAGGCAATTATAAGTATGGAAAACCAAATGAGATAATCTAGAAAATAATTTCTTTGGGCTTTTAAATGCTTCACATTTATGTAGCTTTTTCTCCCAGCAGATCTACTCACCAGTGTTTTTCTCCCTCCTGCTGATATCAAAATGCGTTTGCATTCTCTGCATGCAAACTAAATAACTGTGGAGGGAGACAACCAAGAGTGTAACTACCTGGAATTAAAATTCGTAGCAGGCTTCCAGGCAGAGAGTGGCTCAAGAATATACATTTGATTTTCCCACCTACACCCATCATTCCAGTTGTGACAGAAATGACGTAAGAAATGTTAAAAATGTGTGTGTAGTGGGAGGAAGGTGAGCAGAAGCTCCATCAGGATTTCTCCTCTTTAAATGTCATCTCTGCCCTTGACCTTTCCTAGGCCTTCTCATCTTCCTTGAGATCATAAACTATGATCTGCTGCCTCCATATTCAGCATAAATATTCTTTCCCTTTCCTTTGACCTCTCCTTTCTGTTTTTAAACTTAAACCAGTTTCCCAAATCCTGATCAAACCATCACTTAAACCAGAGGTTCTCATATTTAGCTTGCATCAGAATTGCCTGAAGCGCTTCTTAAAACACATATCTCTGGGCCATGTCCCAGTTTCTGAATCAGTAGGTCTGGGTG
This sequence comes from Balaenoptera acutorostrata, assembly GCF_949987535.1. Taxonomy (NCBI): domain Eukaryota; kingdom Metazoa; phylum Chordata; class Mammalia; order Artiodactyla; family Balaenopteridae; genus Balaenoptera; species Balaenoptera acutorostrata. The sequence continues at coordinate 44,059,791 of NC_080085.1, forward strand.
GGGTCCAATAATTTGCATTTCTACTTCAGTTCTTAGGTGATACTGAGGTAGCTGGTCCTAGGACCACATTTTGAGAACCACTAACTTAAACCTTACCTCCCTCTCTAACTACCACCCCATTTCTCCCCTTCCTTTTCCTAGCCAACTTCTTTTTAAACATTTTAAAATGTATAAATGTCTTTTCAAGCACTCTTCTTTTAAATCCTTTTCCAAATCACACAGTAACACATAATCATTGTATTAAAATTAATGAAAAGAAACTGAAACCCTCCTACTTTGCTGGTGGAAGTGTAAAACGGTACAGCTACTTTGGAAAACAGTTAGGCAGTTCCTTAAAAAGTTAACAGAGTTATCATATGGCCCAGAAATTCTACTCCTAAATATATACCCAAGAGAATTGAAAACATATGTCCACATAGAAATTTGTATGTGAATGGTCATAGCAGCATTATTCACAAAAAAAGTAGAAACAACCCAAATGTCCATTAATGGATGAATGGATAAATAAAATGTGGTATGTCCATACAATGGAATATTACTTGGCAAAAAATGGAATGAAATACTGATATATGCTACAACAAAGATGAACTGCTAAAGCTTGCTAAGTAAAAGAAGCCAGACACAAAAGCCCACATATTGTATGATTCCATTTATATGAAAGGTACAGAATAGGCAAATCCATAGAGACAGAAAGTAGATTAGTGGTTGCTTGAGGCTGAGTGTGGAATAGAGAGTGACTGGAAATGAGCAAAAGGGATCTTTTTAGGGAGACGGACATGTTCTAAAATTGGATTGTGGTGATGATTGCATAGCATGCAAATTTACCAAAACTCACTTAAAAGGTAAATTTAGGATGTGTAAAACTGTGTGCATTTCTTCTCTATGCATCCCCTTTACAGACCATCATGCCATCTACTTTCTATGCCCACCATTTTACTAAGTTTGCTTTCTCGAAGGTCACTTGTGCGTCCAAACCGTCAAAGCCAATATCAGTCCTCTCCTTATCGTCTGTGATGGTACACTGGCATACTTCTCCTTCTTACCACTCCAGATGCTTGCCCCTTCAATCCCCTTTGCTGGCTATTCTTCTTCATCCTACCCCCGCTGGCTGGGTGATCAACAGGGCTCCTCAAAAGCATCCCCTTGTCTTCCTCACTAACTTTAAATTCAACATATCCCAACTCAAACTTATTATCTCCACCACACCAGGTCCCCTTGTCACCTGCCCCCACTACATCAATAATTTTCTCTTTCTAAAGTCACTGGGGCAGAAAATTATTTTTGGCTTAACTCCTTTCATTCCCAAGTTCTTTCTACTTTTCTCTCAAAAGTTGTCACGTATTTGTGAGCAAATTATCTGAACCAACAATTCATATGGGAATCAATGCAAATATTAAATAAATACATGAAAAATGTTCAAACCAGAATAATCAAAGTAAGCAAATTAAAATTATAATATGTACCATTTATACCTATTGCATTAGAAAAAGAAAACTTTCCATGATGGCAAATTTTAGGGGAAACTGGTATTCTCATATATTGTTAATGGCAGAGTAAAACACCTCCAGGGAAAGCAGTTTGGTGAAATATATCAAGAACAATAAGAATGCTAATTTTCTTTCAACAATTAATCCCAACTCTGTATAATTGTTTTTAATGAGATAATTCAAAATGAGAAAAAGGTTATAGCTGCTCAAGATTTTTCAGCAGCATTACTTTATAATAGCAAGAAATTGGAAACAACCTAATTATCCACCAATTTGGGAATGATTAAGCAAATTAGGGCACATTAAGCTGGTGAAATATTATACAGCCATTAAAATTTATAACTATTGAGGAAGCCTTTATAGCAACAGGAAAAATTGTTCACCAAGTAATGCTTAGTGGGGAATAAAGAAGCAGGACACACAAAATCACATCTACATAGTTATTATAATCATGACCCCCCCCACACCCGCAAATCTCTACACCTATAGATAAAGGCTGGCAGGGAAATGAAAACAATCAGGGTGTTAGGGTGGTAAGAGTAAGGATACTTTTTCTATGGTTCTGAAGAACCTAGGGGCAGGACAGGAATAAAGACGCAGATGTAGAGAATGGACTTGAGGACACGGGAAGGGGGAAGGGTAAGCTGGGACAAAGTGAGAGAGTGGCATGGATTTACATATATTACCAAATGTAAAATAGATAGATAGCTAGTGGGAAGCAGCCGCATAGCACAGGGAGATCAGCTCGGTGCTTTGTGACCACCTAGAGGGGTGGGATAGGGAGGGTGGGAGGGAGGGAGACGCAAGAGGCAAGAGATATGGGGATATATGTATATGTATAGCTGATTCACTTTGTTACACAGCAGAAACTAACACAACATTGTAAAGCAATTATACTCCAATAAAGATGTTAAAAAAAAGATACTTTTTCTTCTGTTTTTAATTTCCTGTAATATTGCCTTTGCAATAAACATTTCCCCCAAAATATCCACATATTTATCTATCCCTTCTGTTACATTCCCATTGCACCCCCACCTTCCCAATCCAAGGCCACACTCATTCATGCCTGGATCACTGCCCCTAATTGGTCTCTTTTCAACCCATCTAGACTGCAAATGCTGCCAAATTATCTAAAGTGCCATATTTACCATGTCACTTACCTGATCAATAACCTTCAATTGCTTCCATATTTGCCATCCTACCTAGTTTTCAAGGCCTAACTATCCTGGTGCAATACTTCACTCTTTACCCTTTTTCTCTACTGTTACTGTTGCTGCTGCTGCTCCTCTTCCTCCTCCTCCTTTATTACAACTAACATTTACTGAGGGTTTATGGTGCCAGATTTTGTCCTAAATGCTTTACATATATTAACTCAATTATTCCACACAACAGTCACAGGAGGTAAGCACTCTTACCCCATTTCACAAATAAGGAAACCAATGGGGTGGGGTGAAAGAGAGGAGCTGCGCGGGGGGCGGGGGGAGAGAAAGCCACCTGCCAAATTCACACAGCTAGAGCACAGAAGAACCTGGATTTGAACCCAGGCAGACTGACTTCAAGGCCAGAACTTTTTTTTTTATTGAAGTACAGTTGATTTACAATGTTGTGCCAATCTCTGCTGTACAGCAAACTGACTCAATTATGCACATATATACATTCTTTTTTTATATTCTTTTCCATTATGGTTTATCCCATGAGACTGGGTATAGTTCCCTTTGCTATACAGTAGGACCTTGTTTATCCATTCTAAATGTAATAGTTTGCATCTACCAACCCCAAACTCCCACTCCATCCCTCTCCCTCCTCACCTCCCCCTTGGCAAACACAAGTCTGTTCTCTATGTCTTTGAGTCTGTTTTTGTTTTGTAGAGAGGTTCATTTGTGCCGTATTTTAGATTCCACATATAAGTGATATAATATGGTATTTGTCTTTCTCTGTCTGACTTACTTCACTTAGTATGATAATCTCTAGTTGCATCCATGTTGCTGCAAATGGCATTATTTCATTCTTTTTTATGGCTGAGTAGTATTCCATTGTATATATATACCACATCTTCTTTATCCATTCATCTGTTGATGGACACTTAGGCTGTTTCCATGTTTTGGCTATTGTGAAGAGTGCTGCTATAAACATAGGGGCGCATGTATCCTTTTGAATTATAGTTTTGTCCGGATATATTCCCAGGAGTGGGATTCCTGAATCATATGGTAATTCTATTTTTAGTTTTCTGAGAAACCTCCATACTGTTCTCCATAGTGCCTGTACCAACTTACATTCCCACCAACAGTGTAGGAGGGTTCCCTTTTCTCCACACCCTCTCCAGCATTTGTTATTTGTAGACTTTTTAATGATAAGGCCAGAACTCTTAACAACCAGCAGGGTTTATTCCTCCAATACAGCCTGCTTAGTTTCCCCTCTGGGCCTTTCCTCCTGTAGGCCCCAGCCTTTAGTTTTCTTACCCTCCAGTGAACTTAAATAGGGCACAATGATACTTATCATGTGTTGGCCCCTTACCATGTGCCAGGCTTTTCTTGTTTAAACCATGTATTTGACACTTTTTCATCTTATAGCAACTAGCCTGAGTTGAAAACCTGGCTTGTCCCTTTAGTATCTGTGAGACCTTGAGTATGTTACTTAGCTCCTCTGAACCTCAGATTCTTTATCTGAGTCATCAGTTCTCAAAGTGTGATCCCAGGACCAGCTGCATCAGCATCACCTGGGGAGCTTGTTAGACATACACATTTTGAGCCCCACTCCACACCTACTGGATCACACTCCCTGGGGGCGGGGTGGGAGCTACCATGTATCTGGGATTTTTTTTTTTTAACAAGCCCTCCAGGTATTTCTAATGCACATTCAAGTTCAAGAATCACTGTCCTAGTTATAATAATGCCTTCCTGACAGTTTGGGGGAAGATAAAACAGGATATGTGTAACTTAGCTAGTGGCACATAGGTTGTTTTGCAAGTGGTAATTTATTATTACTGCTACTTAACTTTGTGTGGATTAGTCTTCCTTGCTCAAGCTGGGGATGGGCAGGCATTATGCTTCCTGATGCTCTTCCTCTAATATTTCCCTGCTTGCCTAGAAACAGGCAGTACATATACTAGGTTTTAAATAAAGTCCTCTTCCTTGACTGGCTGATTAGTAAGACAGCCATTTTGGAGAAGCACCATAGCATAGTATAGTGTCTCTGAAGCTAGACTACCTGGGTCTAGTCAACTTACTAGCGGTGGGACTTTAGGCAACTGAATTTATCTATCTGTGTTTCACTTTCTTCTCTCGGTCAAATGAAGAAACTAACGGTACCTACCCCTTAAGGTTATGGTGGTAAATAAATATTTGTAAAGCGCTTTGAATGGTGCCTAGAATAGAGTACCGTGCTCAAGAAATGTTAGTTGGCATTATTATTTTTGTGTCATTTCACCTATTCAGTGGTGGAGGAGGCTCTGTTTCTTCATTTGGCAAGCAAATGACAAATACATCTTGAGCAACTTCTCTGTGTCAGGCACCGTGCTAGGCATGGAGAATACATCCATGACCAAGGTGTGGTCTCCTTTCTTGACAGTCTCAGTCTATTAGGGGAAACTGAGCAGACCCACTAGACTGAGATGATTTCTCCAAGAACAGTGGGGAATCAAGGCCAGCCATAGAATCCCACAGTATCCCCACCCAGGCCTTAGGTTCCTGAGACATGATACTGAGGGGTCCATTTGAAGGGTTTCCTTAGGGATCCTAATTGAAGCAGTTATAATGGAAAAAGCATGAACTTTGGGGCCAGACAAACCTGGGTCTGAGTCCTGGCTCCATCACTTACTAGCTGTGCGACCTCAACTAAGTTATATAACCTCTCTGGACCTCATCTATAAAATAGGTAGTAAAATTAACTCTTGTGGAGAATAAATGAGATTATGGGTATAAAAAGATCCAACCCAGTGACTGACACTTAGTGATCAGTAAATGTTGGCTTCCTCTCTTTCCATTGCCAACTAGAAAACCGATAGGTTTCCCAGACTTTGGAGTCAAAAGAAAGCCCAAATTATTCCTGACTATACCACCAAATCACAGGGGATAATATAGGCCCCTGGAAAGAACCCTGGGCTTTTCAGAGGTCAGGGGATCCAGATTCTAGCCCTCTCCCTAGGTGCCCCCACAGAGGCACAGCTAAGAGCCATCTGCCCTGTCCCTCCTTTATTCCTGGAGTTTGAGTTAAAGAATCAATATAATTTATGGGCCTCTTGTCCTGGAGAAGAACTGGCTGAAAGAGTATATCAAACAATTTCACAAAAGAGGGGTTCCAACCAGACTGATGGAGAGCAACCTGGAGGAGGGAACTGTCTCCTCCGCATGGTCACCTATGACAGGTGGGCTCACGTCTTTGGAGCATAAGTGCCAGGTGCCATGTTCCCCACATCACAGGAACAGATTCTCCACTCTGGGCATTCTTTTTTCCTTAAGGGCTCTGCAGAAGCAACTCTTTCCCCTCTAGCCCAAGCCATACATACCATTTGTAAAAATGTCCCTGACTTCTTTTAGGAATTCTACCCTATTGTTAGCATGATCTGCCTTGGGTTTTTAATGAACAGACCTTAAGCTCTCAACAAGCCCTATAAAAAGAAAGGTGGCAGAACCCAAGAAACGCTCTGAGGCAAAGGCACAGCAGTAGCTGGACAGTCTTACCTCCTCTCTGGCCCCTCCAACCACCCAGTGGCTGCTGGGAAGGCAAGCATAGTTTATGCCTTCCATCTGTGTTTTAGCATGGTCTGGTCCCCATGTCCTTGTGCCTGGGCACCTGCCTCAGGCCTCTGAGCTGATGGGCACAATGTCCCACAATACTCCTGACTACGTATTCCAAAATGTGCTACCCATCAGTTTGGTCTATAGCCCAGCTGCCTAGTGGGCAGGCTGGATTACATCTTACAGCATCAAGGCCTTTGTACTGACACCAGACAAGGTTCCTCAAAGGAAACGGAGCAAATAGAAAACCTTACCAGTTTCCACAGAAGCCTCAGAGGTACTAACTCACCCCAACTCCCAGAGCGGTCACTTACCTCCCTGACTGGCTGGTCTTCCTGTTTCCTGTTACTGGTTTCCATTTGTCCCCAGGAAAGTCCTGCAAAGCAAAATCCTGATAAGTTAGGGAGCTCTGGGCAGCCAGGTATATAGATGGCTTCAGAAAGGTAAAGAGGTCAGGAGCCTGTCCTGAGCCAGGCCCACCCCCTCTTCCCCGCCCCCGCAGCTGGTTCCTTCTACTCTCCCATACAGGCTACAGAACTATGTACCTAGAGGGCTGCCTTTCTGTCAGGAGGCCTGCTGGGCTGCTGGGGGCATGCAGAGTCTAAGACAGCACTCAAGGACCTGGACAATGTGGTCTAGAAGCTCTGAGTTTCCCTCTCTTTCTCCACTCCCCTCCCAAACCACGTTAAAAACCAGTTTAGCATGTTCGCTGTTTGTTCTGGCTCTTGTAAAGAAACTCTCTTTGTTCGTTCTTCCCAGTGAACCCGCTCGTTCCTCTCGCCTCTTCCACCATAGAAAGCATCTTCTTGGAAGCCGCAGCCCTTGAGGGGGGCTTGGAGGCCTAAAGTTCCTGCTGCTGCAACCCTATCCCAGCCCACCCTGTACTGCAGGGGCCCTTCCTCCTCGTTCCAGATCCGCTGACAGTGGCTGAGGTGGGCTTATTTCTGGGGAGCACTCATCCCCCATATTACAGGAGGAGACTCTTCACCCTGGGCATATTGTCCTTAAGGGCTTTGCCCAAGCATTCTTTTCCCTGCAGCCCAAGCCACATATGCCATTTGTAAAAATGTCCCTGCCTTCCTATTCTAGCTCCAAGCCTAATGCAAATTTGCCTTTGACATTCTCCCTGATTTCAGCATTCCGTACCCTCTACCTAGTGACTCAGAACTTAGCCCAACGGGAATGCACAGTTTTCCCTAAACCTCACTGATCTTCCAAAGTCCTGCTTTCTCCAATGCTATTATTGGTCCCATTCAAAGTTTTATTAACTTTGCCTCAGTAAAAAAAAAAAATTTTACTACCTTTTGGGGGTAAGACACCTGGTTGTCAGTCATTCTGGCTAAGATACTTGTTATTTGAGGGTAGTTATGTCACCTCCCTGAACCTCAGCTTCCTGTCTGGCAAATAAGGACTAGGCTATCTAGCCTTGCTGGATTCCCAGGAGTGAGGATAAAATGGGATGTGTACAGAGAATGCTTAGCACAGCACTCGGCACATAGGAGGCTCTGGATGTTAGTAGCCATGGAAACGATGAGGTTTCACAGCTTTCACAAGACCAGAGAAGTCCCTGCCTGTACCTGTCATGTGAGAGCAGCAAAAACCACTTGTTTAACTTAGATTCTGCCTTGATGCCCTTGTAAGATGTCCCTGCTTTCAAAGACACTATTACTCGTTTTGCCACAGTGGGAGCCAGGATTTCCTGTCCATGCCCTGTCTAACCCTGTGGAAAGGGCTCAGTAAACAGAAGTGGCCCAACCAAAGTCCTGTCCCAACTCTCAATCTCCTCAAGTCCCCAGTATCACATTACTTTTTTTTTTTCACTGAGCCACTTAGGTTGCTGTAAATTGTCTGCACTCTTTGAATCAAAGAGGCAGATATCCCCACGGCTCGTTGCAGATGGAGATTGATTGTGGTAGGAACTTGTTGCCCTAGTGGAAGTTATACTGCTAGGAGGCATCCTGCCAGAGTGGGGAGGGCCTGGGCTTTGCAATCAGCTTTTGGAGAGGCAGTGTAGCACAACTAGGAGCTTGGCCTCTGAGGCCACACTACATGGATTCAAATCCCACACTGAGTGTGACCTCAGGCCAACTACCGAGTTTCTCTTAGCTCATTTCCCCCAGCTATTTAACAGTGATCATAATAATAACAGTATCTATTTCTTGATTGCTCTGAGGACGACATGAGTTGATACACGTAAAGCGCCTGGAACAGCACATGGTACGCCGTAGACACTCAAATGTTAATTATCATTATGTTGTTCAAATCCTAGCTTCACCACTTGCAAGATGTGTGATCTCACTGAGCCTCAGCTTTCTCAGCTGTAAAATGGGGATCCTATTATAATGTATCCCATATAGTTGTTAAATGAAATACTTTGATAATATATGCAGAACTAACTGGCATGAAGCATGAGGGATTTAGGTGTGTGCTGATTTTAGTTCTCTTAACAGCACCAAAGAGGAGCCAATTGGCTCCACAACCTCTTCCAGGGGCCATAAAGAGCAGGATCTCAACCCTACTTCAGAGAGCCACCATCGCAAGTACCTTAGCCACCTGAGCTGGGGTATCCTAACCCATGCTACAAGTTTTCCCCATGTCTGGGGGGAGGGTGAGCTCAGGTGGCAGGGGTAGAAATGGGCATGAAGTGGCTTCTGGACGGCTGTTCACATGTCTGAAAGCCTAGCATCTAAGCAAACCTACTTATCTAATCTAACAGACATTAGGAACCCAATGTGTCCTTCCCTCAGAGCACAAAAGGAGAGGCATGGTATGGGCACAGGCACACCTGCATTGCTGCTGTCAGCTGCTGCAACCTGCAAATTTCACCTCCTTCCCTTATGGAGTTACTAGCCCTAGGATGACCGTTCTGCAGTCATCTGCTTACCCCACCCCCACCCCCTACTTTAGCCCCTTTTCTCCATTGTCTACTTGCAGGTCCTTCTTTCAGCAAAAGTTTCTCAAGGTAAGCCCAAATCTCCCTTTATTCCAAAAGATAATAACTCACCTTTAAAAAATGATTACTATCTGGTAGTCACTGTTCTAAGTGCCTTGCACATGTTACATCATTTAATCCTCTCAACCAACTTATGAAGTAGGTACTGTTATCATTCCCATTTTTTTAGATGGGAATGCTTAGGAATTCAAACCCAGGTAGTCTGGTTTCGGCATCATGCCCTTAAACCATTATTTTATATTTCCTCTCCTTTTTCCCCCCCTACATTTTATTATGAATATTTTCAAACACTTAGAAAAGTTGAACAAGTTTAAAATGAACACCTATATATCCACCATTGTATAGTTTCTACAGTTAGTATTTTACTATATTTGCCTTATCACGTATCTATTCACTCCTCTATCCATCCACAAATCCATCTTAAATTCTTGATGCATTTCAAAGTACAACTTTATCCCCATACATTTGAAAACTTAAATGGAATGGACAAATTCCTTGAAAGGCAAACTACCAAAGCTCACTCAAGAAGAAATAGATAACTCAGATAACCCTATGTCTATTAAAGAAATTGAATTTGTTGTCAAAAATCTTTCCACAAAGAAAACTCTAGGCCCAGATGGCTTCAATGATGAATTCTACCAAACATTCAAGCAAAAAGTAATACCAGTTCTATGCAAACTCTTCTGGAAAATAGGAGAGAAGAGAACAATTCCCAACTCATTTGGTGAGGCCAGTATCTTGATATGAAAACCAGACTCGGACATCACGAGAAAACTACAGACTGAAATCCCTGATATACATAGACAAAAATCCTTAACAAAATACTAGCAAATCAAATCTGGTAATATATAAAAAGGATAAGACGTCATGACCAAGTGGGATTTATTCTGGCAATGCTAGGCTGGTTCTTATTTCAAAAATCAATTAATGTAATTCACCACATCAATAGACTAAAAGAGAAAAACTGTATGACCATCTTAATACACACAGAAAAAGCACTTGAAAAAAATTCAATATCCACTCTTGATAAAAGCTCTCCCAACAAACTAGGAGTAAAAGGGAATTTCTTCAACCTGTTATAAGGCATCTACAAAAAAAGCTACAGCTAACATCAAACTTAATAGTGAAAAACTGGGAACAAAGTAACAATATCTGCTCTCACCACTTCTACTGAACACTGTATTGGAGGTCCTAGACAGTGCAATAGGGGCCTCCTCTCCTAATAAAGCCATACACAGTGGAAATGAAGACAAAATTATTTATATTTACAGATGACACGATTGTCTATGTAGAAAATGTTTTAAAATCTACCAAGAAAAGTGAGTTTGGCAAGGTTGCAGGATACAAGGAAAATATACAAAATTAAATTGCATTTCTACATAATAGTAAAGAATTTTAACTTGACCTTAAGAAAACAATAGTATCTACAATGGCAGTGAAAACATGAAATCTTAAGGATAAATATAACAAAATATGTGCAACATCTGTATGCTGAAAACTAGAAAATAAGTTGTGTAAATCAATATACTTCAAAAACTCAAGCATACATATCATTTAAAGTTCGATATTTGTTTACAGTATTTTAGGCAAAACGTACTTCCAGTGAAATGCACAAACATTAAGTATACATCTGTTAAGGTTTGGCAAATGTATACACCTGTGTAACTCAAACTCTTATCAAGATATACATCATCACCCAACAAAGTTCCCTCATGCCTTTTCCTAGTCAATCTCTGTGCTGCCTGCCACAGGCAACCACTGTTTTGAAAATTTTTCCCATAGAATAGCTGTTTTAGAACTTTATATAAAGGAATAGTAGAGTATGTACTCTTCTGTGTAAGGCTTCTTTTACCCCTAAGTTTCGTTTCTTCAAAGAATATGTATTGAGCAATTTCATACAGTAAGTCTTTCAGAAGTCTAGGCCTATGCAAAAACAGTTCAACACAGGAACTAACTTCTGGTTTGAATGCACCAGCCAAAAGGTGGCACTAGGGAAGACACGGGGAAGGAATCTGGCGGTAAGCTGGCAACAGCATAGGGAGTCCTCCCACAAATACCCTGAAGGATGGTGGTGGCTTGTATTAGAGTTGTAGGTCATAACCAGGGTATAGCAACAGCCAGTTTAGACCTGGGTTTCTGCAAACAAAGCCTGGGAGACATGTGCAAGTTTTTCAGCTCCAAATATATTTTAAAGCAGGAAATGGAAGGGAATACATGCTGTTTTGGATCAGGCACTGAGCCTGGCACTCTGTGTTACACAATCTCATTTGATCCACCCAACTAATTCATGATGCAGCCATTACTTTCCTCCACTTTAGAGATGAGGTAATAAGACTTTATTTAGTACTGGCCATTTTATGAGGTAAAAATTCTTTTCTTTTTCCCTTTAAAAAAAATCACATAACTACAACTTTCAGTGGCTGGATGACTTGCTTAAGGTCACTCAGATACCAATTATACAGTCAGGATATAAAGCCCAGTTCTGTTCATTTTGTGAGGCAAAAGTTATTTTATTGGGCTTCCCTGGTGGCACAGTGGTTGAGAATCTGCCTGCCAATGCAGGGGACACGGGTTCGAGCCCTGGTCTGGGAAGATCCCACATGCAGCAGAGCAGCTGGGCCCGTGAGCCACAATTACTGAGCCTGCGCATCTGGAGCCTGTGCTCCGCAACAAGAGAGGCCGCGACAGTGAGAGGCCCGCGCACCGCGATGAAGAGTGGCCCCCACTTGCCACAACTAGAGAAAGCCCTCGCAGAGAAACAAAGACCCAACACAGCCATAAATAAATAAATAAATAAATAAAAATTTTTTAAAAAAGTTATTTTATTCTACCTCTCAAGATGAGGTAAGTGCAATTTTGATCACTGAATGTCTTGCCCAAGGTTAGTAAGCTACCACCTGGTGGACCCAGCACTATATAATTTTAAGATATTATAATTGTTATGTTTTCGAATGATTTACCTAGCTTTCTCCTCACAAAGAGAATAATGAAGCTCACCCATCCAAGAGCCAAGTCCTCACCTGCACTGTTGGATTCCTGGGTTTCCAAGTGTTGCCAGGTGCCAAGCTGCTGTCCTCAAGGGTACCGTGCTGGGGATTATGATAGCAAGCTGAACACCGGATGCACTGGTGGTGGTGGCACCGGCAGTTGTAGCAGTTTGGCATCATATTTCTCTTTCGCAAAGCAGGGCAGACTTCCCCAGAACAATAAATGCAAGGGTCATGGACTACAGCTCCCTGGACATTGCAGGAGTAAGAGCACGTCCTGCAGTAATCAAAATCACCACAGTGTAGTGGCTTACAACACATGGATTGTTCTAGACCTTTGCTTGCAAAACATTCTTTGTAAGTGGTAGTTTCTGACTGAAGGGGTGACATGGAATGATATGATTGGTCTGTGGCATGATAGGGTTGGTCTGTGGAGTGATATGATTGGTCCATGGGATGGCGCCTCAATTCCCTATAGCTGGAGCTCATTGGCTGGAAGTTTTGGTCAACAGGTTTTGGTCTCTGAGTAAAAGTCTTGCTATGAGTGGTTAAACCTGGCAAATGAGATGTAGATTTGCTACTCTCTTCAAAGAACTTTCTTCTGTCTGCAAAGGGCAAGAGGATGGCTTCCTCCCCAGCTTGGGCAGTAGAAGCCTTCAATTCCTTGTCACCTGGGTTGGAAGAGTTTTCCACGGCTAGTGCCACGTGTGGCTGCAGGTTGTGCTCTGGCGACCATCTCCAGTGACCTCCACGGACTCCGCGGTGAACATTTGTTTTTTCAGAGTCTGAGGAGGATGGGTCAGATGCCTTCCACCAGGTGTTCAGGCTCAAAGAGGACTGGCCAGGTCTCTGGCTAGGGCTCATTCGTCCCTCCAAGGCCGTCCTAGATTCATGGCCCTCAGGGGCTTGGCTGAGGCACTCTGAAGACCTAGCCCTGAGTATCATGCTCTTGTTGAAGAGCTTGTCTCTGGGGCTAGGTGGTTTTTTATACGAAGACAGAAGAGATGAGTTAGAGGCAGGAAGTGGAGGACTTTCTAGGCGCTCCTCGGTCTCTTCCACTGGCTCCTTGGTGTCACACAGCTGTGACAAGGGACTCTTGCCTTTCTGGAGCTGGGCCTTCCTCCTCTGAATTTCATTACGTAGATTGGTAGCAAAACGCTCGCTCTTGCGCCGGTTTTGTATTGAGCGGCCCCGGGTCCCTCCATTTCGCCTACCACCCACCCGGCCACACTCCTTGGGCTCGCTGTCCCCTTCTTCAGTTGCCTCTGTGCGGCCAGCTACTTTAGTGGTTTGTTGAACAAGGGAGCCAGAGGCAGAGGACTGCTGGCTGGCCAATTCACTGTCAGCTCTGCTTGCTCTGTTTGGGTCCTGGAAACTTCTTTCTGGAGGGTGTCCATCAGCTTCTCCATGTGGGGAACTGCTTGGGCTCTGATGCCCCGAACCCAGAAGTCTATCATCCACTGGCCTGGTCTTTCTCTCTTTGCTGGGCTGGTCCTGGGTTCCTCCTGCAGCAGGGCATGGGCTTTTCTTGCCTGTGTGGCTACTGTGCAAAGGGGATAGAGTCCACTCCTGCCCATCCTGCCCAGCTGGAAGCTCCTTCCCCTTGCTGTCCCTAGTATCAAGGTGCACATGCTGCAAGTGGGACACCAGTAGCTGTTCAGGGGCACTATGGCGATGTCCTGTGAGGTGTGGAGGGCTGCCAAAAGAAGAAGCCTTAGCTAGTTCTGCTGAAGCCTGGTTGAGTGGGCTGGAATCTGTGCTGGAAGCTTTGTCATATGCTTTTGGGAATCCAACAGCTTTGGCCGAGGCCTCCATCAGTAGATGCTCAGAGCCCTTCTGGCTGGATTCAGGAAGTTGGCTGAGCTCACAGTTCTGATGGCCCTCATTTGTCACTTGGTCTTGCCCGCTGAGGCAGCAGAACCTGTTAGGGTTCCTTGGGGATAGCATGGTGTCCAAGCTAGGTTTCTCCTGTTGCAAGGAGTCCACAAGCTCAGAAGCCCTGCTCTGCTCTCCATTGAGGAGTTGGGCTCTGGAGGCCTGAAGACTGTCTCGCCTCACTGGAGGTTGTGGTGGACCCCTGGCAGCCTTGGCAGGCCCTGAGTGGTGGACCTCCTGTGGACGGGATGATATCTGGGAGCTAGGAGTCAGGTGGCCCCCACTGGTACGCCGGCCACCTCCTGAGGTCTCGGCCACATTAAGCTGGCCATTAGGGGCCTTAGTTGGCCCTGGGCCTTGCATGATGCAGTCCACAGAGCCTGGCTCCTCTGGCCTAAGGGAAAGGGCACAGTCAGAGGCATTTGAGCTGGCCGAGAAGGAGCTATAGGCTGAGTCACGCTGATTGGGGTATGTGCTCTGGTCAATGGGCAAGAGGTGGCCCTCATAGGTGGCTTGGCCTGGTTGCTCCAGGCTCTCCATGCTGCCAATGGAGCTGCTTTTCTCAGTGCTGCAGTGCCGGGAGAGTGGACACCACTGCACACACACGTCACTGCAAGACACAGGACACACCAGTTAGTTACGTCACCAGATCCCTTTCCCACCTTGGCCAGCCCTGCCATGGGAGAGGCACCCATGTCACAAGTGAGAGAGAGATAAGGCAAAAGAGGAAGGAAGGGAAACAGGGGAACAGATGGACACTGGGGGTACCACAGAAATGTGGTAAAATGGGAGACAAGATGATATGTGGAAGAAGGATAGGGCAAGATCCCAAAGACTAACAGTGTGAGAACTCCACTGAGGGTTGTGCTCTGTTTCTCTGCCTTCAGTGAGTCTAGAATTGCTTCTGGACTATTGCTGTCCCCAGGGAGTCAGCTATAGCTCTCTGCTAGGAGAAACAAGCACAGACTATTAGCATCTGAGAGGGGCCCGAAAAGGCTGATTTAATTTCAGCCAGCCCATTTTGTAAATCAGTGGTTCTCAAATTTGAGCATGTATCAGAATCACCCAGAGGGCTCATCAAAACACAGGTGACTAGGTCTCATGCCCAGAGTTTTAGGTCTGGGTGGATCCTGAGAATTTTACTTCTGACAAGTTCCTGGGTGATGCTGGTGCTCTTGGTTCAGGGACCATGCTTTTGAGAATCATTGGTGTCAAGCAAGCCCTGCAAAGGGAAGTGATCGTGAGGATGTGATTTTCTCAAGATCGCCCAGCTCTAGTTCATGGCCCAGACAGGGCCAGAATTTAGGCGTCCCCCTGTTCTTTTCTTGGTAATAGTAATCCTCACCATTTACTGAGGACCTACAATGTGCCAGGCACTTTACAATGTCTCATTTCAAACTGAAGGGAAGAGATTATTATCTCCACTTGACAAATGAGAAAACTGAAGCTGAGAGAGGGAAAGTAAACTGACAAGCTCACACAGCAGCTAAAGAAGCAGACCTGGAATTTGAACCCAGGCCTCTATGAGTCTAATGTCCTAGGTCTTCTGCTACACTGTCTGTTAAATGTAAATAATAGTAATATCTGTATCAGAGGGTTGCTTTGTGGGTGAAATCAGATAATAAAAGTGAAGCTCTTGTCGCAGCCTGGGCAGCTAGCGAAGGTTCAATACCTGGAGCTGCTGCTCTCTTGGTTGTTGTTTTCATGGCTATTGTTATCAGCATCCTCTCTACTACGACTTTTGATACTACAGTGGTCCCTGCCCACCCAGGCCGCCCTCATCCCCCATGGCAAAGCCAAACAGGGGAGAACAAAGAAGCGACTAGGACCAGACACAATCTTGAATTTTAAGTACCATTTCCCACACACAAAGCCAAACTGAGCCAAGTCATGCCAGTAACACCCTGTGACTAGAAACCCAGGAGGTTGCAGGCTGCCCTCAGAAAGGCCACAGCTCCAAACACCAGAGCTGAGCGGTGGCGGGAGCCCACAAGATCCCCCAGGTCAGCCTTTCCTAATTCTTGCTCCCTGCCTTGTCCCTTAGCCACTCCACTTACTTGACCTCTGGGCTAGGAATCCATCAATTACTCCTTGGCAAGGGGATCTGCTACCCAACCCACCACCCTTCCTGCTGAAAACCGCCACGCCCCCACTCAAACAGAAGCCAAGCTCAGAATATATTTCTGTGTATTCTCCCAGAACAAAACTGCCTCCGCCTCTTCCCTGAGCCCCTGGCTTCCGATGCCAGATAAAGACACCGAGTCAGGGCAAACTCAACCCTTAGCTTCCCTGAGCCTCCTCAACAGAAATCCCTTCTCAGAGGGAAGATCTTGTTGTGGAAGGGAAAAGGCAGCTGAGGCCAGCAGCTTTGCTGGCTCTGGGCTTGCTGAGAAAGTTCTCCGAGTCTGCTGGGCAGCTGTTTCAACCACAGACCATGCCAAGCACCCTAAATTGAGAGATCCTCATTGCAGGTGGACCCTGTTATTCAGGGAGGTTCCCATTCTGAAAGCTTTGGTTCTGTGACAGAGCTGGGATGAGAGGAACAATGGATGAGGTCACCATGAGTCACTGTAGCTAGAGAAGAGAACCAGAACCCAGTTCCAGGGCCACCGATATCAGAGACCAGGACGATGCAGAGGAGCCAGGGAAAGAGACTGCAAAGGAAACAAGGCGAAAAGGAGGAGAGAGTGGTGTTTTGCAAGTCAAGTGAGGTCAGTATTTCAAGGAAACATTTTCTAAAAGGAAAGCGACTGTCCCGAAGTCACAGACAGTTCTCAGTAGACGAGGACCAGAAGCCAGGCACTCTGGAACCCCACCCCATTTTCCGGGATAGCACTCTGGGCTCTACAGCCTCCAACGGGGACTAGAGCAGAGGAGAAGGAGTGGCTGGGTGATCTAGCCTCTACCCCATCTTGAGGGGAGGGTTCTAGACTTACCTCGTGTTGCAGCCGGAATGCCAGGACAAGCTGAAGGCTTCAGAAGGGAAATGCATGTTGGTGGCCGCTTCAGGGCATCCCTCCAGCAGCTTGGCCACATGCCATGAATGTGGCCTACTGACGGGGGCGTTCCTCCTACAGTAAGAAAGGGGCAGGAAGTCAACTTAGGGAACCAGAGGTGAAATCACTTCCCAGGCAGCTTCCGCCCCCACCCCCTCTTTCCCTTAAATGAAGTAGAACATCTTGCAAGGAGCTGGTGTAGGAATCTTACTGGCCACCCCCTCAGCTCTCAGTACTCAAATCTCCTTCACCCCAAGGACAATCCCTGGAGATACAGAAAGTTAGCGTCACAGGGCTCTTTTGCTCATGGGTGTATCCCAAGCGTGTACAGCAGTGCCGGACGCATAGTAGATGCTCAATAAATATTTGTGGAATAAGTGAGTGCTGCTGCCCAATGAACAGTGCGCCCACCCTAAGTTTTCTCTGAGAAAAAATTCATTCTGGCCAGTCTTCCCATTTTTCTCTAAGAAAGGGATAGGTAAATGACTGAGAAGTTTGAGCAAGTCAACACTAATTGGCTGCCAATTTTTGGCTTATTCATTTGATCAGCATTTGTTGTATGTGTCTTGTGTACCATCTGTACATAGCTCTGGGGATACAGAGATCAATCAAATATGGCTTTGCCCTTGAGAACTTACAGATTAGTGAGAGAGAAAGACCTAATTCAAATAAAGCATGGTAAAGGCATTCAGAGAGTGAAGGATAAGATGGGCACAGAGGTGAGGTCCCCAAGTTTGTAGGCAAAAGGGTGGCAAGGAGCCCCAACTCCTGCCAGGGAGAATAGAACGAGATGATGGATGGTGTGCTAGGCTGACAGGGGAGACCGGCTGTTCAGCAGGACAGGGGTGAGTGAATAAAGGGAAATGGGCCTGAGGCCAAGGCTCTGGATACAACCACAGCGTCTGCCTGGTGCTGGAGGCTGCAGCCACAACTCTTGCATTGACTGGCTTCTACAGGACCCATCCCTGTGCTCTGGTATATTTCACATGAATAGATGCCACCCTTGCAAGTGGGGAAGAATGGGATGGGGAAGAGCATGTATGGGGCATGGGTAGTGCCAGAAGATAAAGAGATGATTGATACGAGAGAGAATGAGGGGAGGGGGGAGAATAAGAGAGAGGGGAAAGGGAGGAGGGAAGGGGGAAGGAGAGAGAGAGAGAGGGGAAGGGAGGGGAGGGGAGAGAAGGGGAGGGGAGAGGAAACAAGGAGAGAAAGATAGACGTCAGAAGGGCCAGACAGATGACAGAGATAAGAGGGAGAGATGGTACAGAGAAAAATAAGTGACAGAAAGGGAGAAAAGTCTGAGAAAGACTATAAGGAACTACACAGAGAGAAATGGATGATAGAGAACAAGATAATGACAGAGTAAGAGAAACAGACGATAAATAAAGGAGATGATGGAGAGGTAAATAGATGATAGCTTATTTACTAATTTATTCATTCATTTACTGTGGCAGATTCCATACTAGACACACTGAGGGAGCAGAGTTGACTAAGATAAGGGCCCGTGTTTTCAACACGCTTGTTATAGAGGGGGATAAATCAGCTCTCTACCTCCCAGGAGCAGTAGTAGACAGACTCAAGCTGATTCCATCCTAGCTGGGAATGCCCCTCACCCCAGCGGAAACACAGAATATCCCAGCTGTGCAGAGCTCTAGAGGGCTAAGGCCTAAAAAGGTAGTCCTGAGGAGAATGACCTTGCTGGGGAAAACATGTGTTGAGCGGTAACAGGCCAGACACAGAGAAGGAGGTGTAAGAGGAAGGGCAGGGGAAGCTGCCTACCAAAGGTCAGGAACCAGAGCCACAGGTCAGTAGCAGTGGCTAAAACTTATGGGAAGGAAAGGAGGTGAGGCCCCCACATTTAACCACACTGTTCTATTATGGATTCAGAGTGCCCAGCAGGGAGGCTCAAGGCACTAGAAGACCTTGTGGGGAGGCACCTGCTCCAGAGTTTCACACACAAAACCATGATGCTAGAAACCTCTCCAGCGGCTGTTACCCAGAAGTCATCCATTAACAACGATTTATAAAGCATCTCACAGATGTACTATGTACTAGTACGTGCTAGGTACCATGTGTATCTACTATGTACCACATTTCTAGGCACTGAGGATACAGTGGAGAGCACGGCATCTCTCTTATTTTGGGCCCTTCTTCCACATCCAGCATTCCTGAAGTTGAGTGCAGAGTTTAAAACCTGGGCAGTCAGCCTTGATACCACCTTCTCCCCAACCATCCAGTCTCTTACTGAATTCTACTGAGCCTTCTTTTACAGTATCTCTTTGGCTTTTCCTCTTTCTATCTCTCCCCCTGCCCCCCACCATTATTTCCATTGAGGCTATTCCACATAATCATTTTTCTCCTCCACAGAGCCCGCCACCCACAGCTCCTGTTCTAGCCTTTAACACTTTGTGTCCAAAATGCTGTGTTAGTCTGCCAGCCAGTCTCACCTTGTTCCACCTCCAGTCACTGCTTTTAGATCATATCATATCAAACACCAATTGGATTGTGGCACTTTCCTATTCAAGAATCTTCACTGGCTCCCTATTTCTTAACCTGTCCTGCAGCAAATGTAAACTGGATCAGACTTTCAAAGCCCTTTATAAGCTATCTTTACCCACCCAGCCCAGCCTCTCATGTCTCTGTTCCAATCACACCCTGCAACCAGCTTTGTGGCTCTGCTTTTGGTTTTCTACTAGAATCTAGCACAGGCTCTGGAATTGGACCTTGGTTGGAATCCACCACTTAAAAGCTCTATTGCTTTAGACAGGCGCCTTCACTTCTCAGAGCTCTAGCTTCCATGATAGTAAAATGGGGATAACAGTACCTAATTAATGGAGTTGTAAAAAAATCAAATGAGACCATGAATGTCAACTGCCTAGAATAGGGTTTCAGTTGTTACTGTGAATGTTCCCTCTGCCTGGAACGCCCCCTCTCATTTTGTTACTCTAAATCCCACCTGTTATTCAAGGTACTGCTCGAGTAACGTATACTCCAGGGAGCTTGTCCTTAGTAATCTAGTCCCCACAATTTAGCCCATCATAATATAATGTTTGATATTGCTCATCATCATCTCATGTACGTTAGTCTCATCCTACCAACTATACCAAGCCAGCAGGCAACGAGACAAAAACAAGTGAGACAGATCTACTAGGTTCATAGCCTAACTACCATTTTGGATGTGTGATTCTGTGTAAGTCACTTAACCTATCTGAGCTTTAGTCAGTTTTCTTATCTAAAAAACAAAACAAAACAAAACAATAATCCTTACCTGGCTAGGTTATTGTGAGGATGAGAGAGAATATTCTCAAAGCATCTGGGACACATACTGATGCATAACAAGTGGTCAATATGTAGTAGGTACTATAGTAAGGGTTGTCAGCTCAGGCTTGTCCTTCTCGATGGTTTAAGAGTACTTCCACCCAGATCTGTCCATCCACTGTCAAGGTTCCACTAGCATCACTCCCTTGCCACACTTTGAAAGATAGCTTACAAAGGCTCCTACTCTCTCTAGGGTTTCTCCAGGAGTGGGAAACAACCCTAACGGAGACAGAAGCAAGGCAGTGGGGGCTTTGGGACCACTGGGAGAAAAGCACAAGCTGCAGGGAGGAAAATCCCAGTGGAGGAACTGTAGCCAGAGCTGGAGCCTTCTAGCCCTAGATTAGGAAAGGAGAGGAAACTATCTACAGGGTCTAATACCTGGCCTATTATTATTCCTGAAGAGCCCTAGACTTGGAGTCAGTCCACACTCACATTCCAATCCTAGCAGTGTGACCTGGGGCAAGTCACTTCTCTGAGTTGTAGATTCTTTATCTGTAAAATGGAGATGATCACCATCCCTTATTCATGAGTTAAAGTCTGGATTAAATGCAGTCCCACGTGTGAAATCACTCAGCATCGTGTCTGACGTACTATTAACTTAAAAAAACATAACACTATTAACTTAAAAAAATAACAACAGGGACCATTTATTGGATACTTAAGATGTACCTGACACTGCACACTTTGCATGCATTAGCTGATTCAATCCTCACTCCAGCCTTATCAGTAAGCGCTATTATTATGGTCCCTTTACAGATGCAGAAACAGAGACACAGAGAGCTGAACTGCTTTGCCAAGAACTCACAGCTAGTAACCAGCAGTTGAGAATGAGGCTCAGGTCCTCCAACCCTTTTTAGGATACCACACGACCCCGCCTCCTCAAAGAGGGATCTATCTCAAAAAGCTTATACACCTAAGGCTTCTCCTAGCCATTCCTTCAAGAAGCAGTCAGAAAAGGGAAGTCTCAGTAGTCCTAAAGTTTAAACCATCCCCTCCTCAGGCAGTGGGGAAAGAGGATGAGGAGAAATAAGCACAGAGGTAAGAAAATGCCAACCACCAACCATGTAGCTCCAGGCCTAGTTGTGGAGGCAACAACCTCTTTCTCCTAAGGCACTAGCATTAAACACACACCCTATCATTCATTACCCCCAAATTCCTTTCTTAGGAAGCAAAACGGGATATTGAAGAAAGAAAGCCGAAGGGGGAAGAGGGAGAAGCAGCCATGATGGCCATGGCTACCAGTAGTACCTACCATGGAAGTTGCCCAGGATGGGGAGATGGCTTAGGAGAGAGCTGGTTATCCAGCCAGCTCAGATGCTCCTCAACAACCCCTCCAGCCAGCCCCCTGGGCTTCTTTCTGCAGGCTGGATCCTCCTTTAGCAGAAACCCATCTGCCTTCCTTTAAGTCCTCTTGACAAGAGGGGCCATCAGCCCAAGCCCCTGAGTGTGATTCAAGGGGCTCAAGCACAGCCAGGTCCCAGTTCCAAGAACAGAAAGGAGTAGCACTGAAGGCAAGGTATGGCCATCAGCCTGGTTGGGCCTAGAGGAGGCCACAGCCTTAGGGAATGAAAGGCAGTGTCAAGAACTGGATAGGAGTGAAGACGCTGCTCCAGAAACCAGCCAGCACCCTGGTGGCAAAGGGAAGGATGAAAGGCAGTTCCAGCAGCATAAACAGCCCCCCTGTTCCCTACTCCAGCCTCCTCTGAGCCCTGGCCCGCCCCCTTCCACAGCTCAGAGGCCAATAAGGAAGCTGGGCCCCCAGCCACTGCTAGAACTCAGGAAAGGAGCAAGGAAATGATGTTTGGGAAAGATAAAGCGGGTGTCTAAAAAGAATTTTTAAAAATACACGTAAGTGAGAGAGAAAAATACCCCAGACACATACACTTAAAAGAATTCCTGTGCTTCCTGGACTGGGTTGACCCCACCCAGCCATCTCCGCAGGTCCTCTGGGCCCCAGAAAAGGAAAGCCCAGATCAGCCAGGCCCAGCAGCCTCCAGGTCCAGAAAAGCAAGTAGCACTACAGCTGATTTTACATAGATGGGGGCAAGTAACCTAGAGCTCTCCCAAGATGAATGTCCTGCTGAGATAGAAAGATTCACAAGCCATTCTGGGCTGTATTTTCAGGGTCTGCACATCCTACAGGCACCTGAGCAGACCCAAAGGAAACTGCATTTCACACCAGACACTCCAACTCCAGAATAGTGCTGCTTGGAGTAAGCACCCCTGCCTCTGCCATGATTTTGCTCTGACCTCTGGCAATTTACTCCCCCTCTATGGGCTTCTGTTTCCTCTCTGCAAAATAAAACATTAAAGTCCACTGTCACAAACAACCCGTCCAACTATGGCATGCTCTGACGTAATAGTCCCAGGCCCGAGCCTGGGGGTCCACATGATGTCCTCAATGACCTACGCAACAGCCAGAACCCCGAGCAGCCCCACAGGAGTTCATTGCACACACGAAGCCCAAGCTCAGGCATCAGAATTTGATTTCTCTTGGGGATTTAGAGTTAGGGTTTTCCCTTCATAATATTCCTGGATCCCCACTCCAGTTTCCCTTGGCCTCTGGTCCCAATTCCAGCCATTTCTGGCCCCTGAGAGGGTTTATGTGAGCTTCCTCAGGACAAGAAGGATGCCAGGGCCTTCACTTTCTAGGGAAATCATGCCGGGAGGCACCTTCCCCTCTCTTCCCTCTGTACCTCCTAGGGAGGTTTGGGTGGACTTTTGTCTGTTCCACAAAAGGCAGGTGCCAAAGCCCTCCTTTGGTAGTTAGAAGTACTGTAAGGGGGAAGTTTGGGGATTTTATGTGCATGTGGATCTGGCTTGGAGTCTCAGCTTTCCCACCCACTAGTTGTTTGGCCTTGGGCGTGTCACAGAGCCTCAATTTCCTCATCTGCAGTGCATGCCTGGCACGTGATAGGCATTCAATAAATGATATCCGTTATTAATATTGTCCTCTACCCCAAATAATAATGGGCAAGGTATTGTTAGTGGCTAGAAAAAGAATGTCTTCAAGCCAAATGAAGAGGAGAGCAAAAGGACTAATTAAGAGAAGGTTCAAAAGCCAAGCCTAGTTCTCTAGAGTAGCACTCCTTAAACCTCAGTGGCCAGACTAATCACCTGTCCATCTTGAATCAGATTCTGATTCAGTAGCTCTAGACTGGGCTCCAGATTCTGACTTTCTAACAAGCTCTAGAGTGATGGTGATGCTGCCAGTGTGATAACCACATTCTGACGATACACTGGGGAATATAATACCTTTAGTGTCAGCAGTACACTAGGGAATAACCCCTGGTCTGAAACAGCATCAGAATAAACAGTCCCTTTTAATGTCACTATTGAGGCCTGGGTACCCAGCCTCTACTCAGTAACCCAGTCCATAAAAATGCTTCCCTGACCCCCCCCCCCATTTCCTAACAAAATAAAGAATAACAAATTTGATAGCAGTCTGGCCCTGTCAGTGGCCAGGTGGGCTGAGGAAGTTTTGATTAAAGGTGCAAGCATGTTCTTGGGACTGGCTCAGGTAGGGAGGCAGGGTGGGGGCATGACAGTTGGGTAGTCACCAGAGGAGGTGATATGATGGGCAGATGGGCACAGATAGCATATACTGAAGAAATCCTTGGGCAGAGGATGATTAGAGAGGAACGTGAGCAGTTTGGCCAGTTTGGGATTTAGAAAGGAGGCTGGGAGATGGGGTGGGGGTAAAAGAGGTACCCTCTCCCTTAGCAGAGCTAAGTTCCAGACAACATGAGCAAGTATCACCTCCGATGTTCAGGGGAAGGAAAAGATGACTGCTTCTTTTCCAAGCACTCAGAGGATAAGAACTTGGCGTGGGTGCAAGGAGGGTGAGCACATGCAGGCAGAAGTGGCAGATGTGTCAGAAGCTGGCTCCCAGAAGAGGCCTCATAAAGGCTGTTGTGAAAGGTGGGGAGAGGGAGGTGGACCAATTCTAGAAGGAGTCAACCTCTGGCTGCTGTAGTGGGGTGTCACCCCAATACCTTCCGACAGCACTACCAGTCTCTGAGCCTGGCTCCCAGCAGACCCCTCAAGAGCCACTTGGAGGGAGGAAGGTAGAGGGCAAGCAGAAAGAGAACCGGGGCTCTGATCCAACCCAGGGCAAGAAGAAAAATATGGCCCCTGTTGCTTGGGGTTATGCTTAGCCTGAGGTCTGGCCCATAACCTACTGCAGGCTCTTTCCTTTTCTGAAAGTGTTTAGATAAGGAGAAGCACAAAAGAGTGTCCTTGATTTGCTCCGTTTACTTTCTGTGGCTCTTCCAGCCTCCCCCACCCCAAAACAGCACATTCCACCTGCCCCACATGAAGGAATCCATGCTCATTCTGGCCCGCTCAGCAGGAAGGGAAGCCCGCACACAGCTGGTGGACAGAACAATGCATGGCTTGTTTATCTGACAGAAGGAGGCAAAAGCCGCTTGATCACTGTAGAGGGATATAGAGCTCTGAAGGCCTCCTCACACCCTCACACTGTTAGCTGGGGGACCCTGCAACCTGGTGATCTGGAGACCTTCCTTATACAGACCCAACCAAGGGAGAACATGTATGTGTATGTAAATGTGTGAATGTATATGTCTGTGTACATGTATGGGTATGTATGTATCTGTGTGTATATCTATGTGTATGTGGGTGTATATATGTATGTATAATTTAAAAGAGAACTTTTAGGACAAGGCCTTTCTTGTCAGTTGGGGAGCTATAATTTGGGTCATCTGAGATACAGGTACTTTACATAGAAGGGACTACCTCCCCTCACCTCTCGGAATAGCCAGGTCAAGTTCTTTCATGTAAACCTGCTGGATCCCCCTCTCCAGCCTCCACCTCAGGATCCATTCATGGCTTAAAGGAAACCCAGGGTACTGAATAAGAAAGGAAAGGGATGTTGGGGTGGGAGTAAAGACTCCCTGAAATGCTGTGCTGCGTGTCAAGGGGTGTCTTTTGGCTTTCCAAGTAAAGAGCAATACCCTCATCTGGTTAGGGCCTTTACACTTGACCTTTTGCTTTCATTTCTCCACTTTTTCACATTGGAATCTTTAAAACACAGGGACACCTCTTTTTCTAAAGAAGGTTGGCACGAAGCAACCATATGAATGATGTGGGAGAGCTCTGCAAATATTAGGGGCTAGAAAAATGCTCAGTAGTTTAGAAACACTGTACTTGGAATTCTCTTTCAGAGTGGGCTGTGAAGCATACTCTAGTTTTTCTATGTATAGTCTGATATCAAATACCCATCATAGACTATTTCTTGTCAATGATCCCAAAGGCAAGGAGGTGGATGGTGCATATTTCACAGCTTCTAGAAGCAAGGGGAGCAAGTCAAGAATCTGAATAACAAAGAGGGCTTTTCTCTCTTCCCTTATATACAAAAGCTAAGGGTGCAACACCAGAGGCCTGAGGGAGACTTCAGAGGAGCACATAGGGAAAATGACAATAGGTTCACAGAATCCCATCTGTTGAGTCAGCTTCTGCTGTGATGCCCAATTTCCTAAATCAACACCCAGAGTGATAAAGAAGGTGGAGGATGTTTGTCCTCCAGCTCCGATTTCTATCAGTAATATTTATAGCATCCCTTGGGAAGAAGGTTACAGGAATAATATAAGATTTCCTTTCTTTTCCCTTTCAGCCAAATACCTCCCTCAGCTCAAACTCAGTATCGGAGTACCAATTTTCAGCAAAATGATGGACTCCACAAAAGTTTTGCCTAAAGTCAAGTCTCAAAACCTTTAGAATTGCTTCTGGCCACTCCCTGAGTCATCTCCACTACTAAAGGCATGAAGCCCAAAGACAACGTCCAATGACAGTGAGGACCTAAATACAACCAAGAGAACCTACTCACTCTGCTTCGAGCAAACATGACAATGAGGAATGGCCAATGCTCAGCAGAGCTGGAGCACAGTGAGCAAGGTAGGCAGTACAGGGACATGAGGTTGGGGAAGTGCCAAGGCCACATCATGGAGTTTCCAAAGGCCAAGATAGGAAGTTTGTGTTTTATTCTCAGTGTAGTGGGAAGTAAGTCACTGGAGGTTGTTAAGCAGAGGACTACCATGATCTAAGTTTTATAAAACTCTCACTTGGCTGACAGATTTAGGCAGGACAAGAGTAGAAGCCAAGGAACCAGTTTAAAAAGGCTCTTATAGGTAAGAGATAATGGTGATTTGTTCTAGGGAGGAAGCAGTAGGGGTAGAGAAAAGAGGTTTGATTAGAGGTATCTTAAAGAGGTAGAGCTTACAGTATTTGTTGATGGATTGGCTGTGGATAGTGAGGGAAAAAGAAGAATAAGCCATGACATTTGGGTTGTCTGGCATCTGTACCTTCTTAGCACAGAATTCATTCCCGAAACTGAGTCATTAGTAGTTCTTAAAAAAAAAAAAGTTGGCAGTCTTTACCAGTCTTTTATTCAAGCTTTTATGGAGCTCCTATCTACATTTAACGTGCTTGGAGAGGTACTATGGAACATGCCAAAATGAAGAAGATATACTTCCTGTGCTCAAGAAATTTATAGTGTGGTAGGGGGTGAATAAAAATAGCTAAGTAACTAAACAGGGCAGAATATCGTGTCATAAAGGAAGTGCTAACAAAATGAGAGTTTAAAAAAGGAGAACAACAAGGATTTACTGTACAGGGAACTATATTCAATATCTTGTATAACCTATAATGGAAAAGAATCCAAAAAGAACACACACATATATATATACACACATACATACATACATACATATCCAAAGCACTTTGCTGTACACCTGAAACTAACACCACAACATTGTAAATCAACTATACTTCAATAAAAATTTAAAGCCACTCATGTAATAAAAACATTATTAAGCAAGTAAGCTTCCTTAATTTTTTGTTGAAAACACTATAAAATTGCTGTCTAAAACCAGACAATGAGGGAAAAAAGGGGAAAGTACAGCTGATTGAATCAAGGAAGACTTCACAGAGCCTCTGATTTTGAAGACTCAGGACAATTTCAGCTGGAGGAGACTGGGGAAGAGGTCATGCCAGGTTTTGCAAAAACAAGAGTGGGTAAAGCAGGAACATGCTGAAGGAAGAACACAGTTTCTGTAAGGCACACAGGAAGTAAAATTAGAATGATGCAACAACACGGTGGGCCTTAAGTGTCAGGATAAAGCATTTACTTTACCAATAGGCGAGAGAGAGGCTTTCGAGGTTCCAGGATAGGAAAGCAACATGGTAAAAGCATATGTCAGGAAGGTTATTCTCATAGCCACATGTAGAATTAATTATATGGATAAATACTGAAAGCACAGTGAAGTGAGTAGGCTAGTGTAATAGACATAATAAAAGGTAGAAGTAGAGCAATGACAGTGAGGGTGGAGCAGAAGGGAAGGATGTGAGAAAGGACATAAGAGACAGAATCAAGAAGCTTGGACTACTAATTAAATATGGAGTAGAGAGAGGAGTTAAGGTGACCATGAAACACCTAGGAGAATGGTGGTATCACTAATCCAGATAGGGAAGTTGAGAGCCAGAGCTGGCTTCAGGAGTCATGAGTTTGATTTTAGACATGAGCGTGTTTGATATGCTGTCAAATAATGTAGATAGTCATGCCCAGCAAGCAGGTTGACATCTGGGCTGCAGTGCTAGAAAGAGGTTAGGGCAGGGTATGGACATGTGGTCATTATCCACAGAGAGGAGGCAGCCGAGGCTGTCGCAATGGATGTGACTGCCCATGGTAAATGCGTGCAAAGGAAAGAGGGTGGATGACATATCTCTACAGAACAGCTACAGAGGAAGAAGAGCTAATCAAAAAGACAAAATAATAAAATGCCATTTTCAATGATATTGGCAATATATATATATATATATATTTTTAGCATTTTCTTTTTTTTAATTTTATTTATTTATTTTATTTATGGCTGTGTTGGGTCTTCGTTTCTGTGGGAGGGCTTTCTCTAGTTGTGGCAAGCGGGGGCCACTCTTCATCGCGGTGCACGGGCCTCTCACTATCGTGGCCTCTCTTGTTGCGGAGCACAGGCTCCAGACGCGCAGGCTCAGTAATTGTGGCTCATGGGCCCAGTTGCTCCGCGGCATGTGGGATCTTCCCAGACCAGGGCTCGAACCCCTGTCCCCTGCATTGGCAGGCAGATTCTCAACCACTGCGCCACCAGGGAAGCCCTGGCAATATATTTTTTTAACTAAGTGTCAGCAAAGTTGCAGGGAAAGAGGCATTCTTATACACTGCTGAATGGGAATGGATTGGGTATACATTTGCTAGAGGGAAACTTGCCATATATCATCAAGAGACATAAAAATGTTCCTACTGTGCTTGCTTTAGCTGACATATACTAAAATTGGAACAATACAGAGAATATCAGCATGGCCCCTGCACAAGGATGACATGCAAATTTGTGAAGCACTGCTTATTTTTTCTGGAATTAGACAGTGGTGGTGGTCATACAACCTTGTAAATATACTAAAAACCACTGAATCTCACACTTAAAAGTAATGAATTTTATGGTAGGTGAATTATACCTGTTTTTAAAAATGTTCCTACCCTTTAATCTAATCTTTCCGTTCCAAGGATTCTATCCTAAGAGAGCAATTAGAGATGCACACATTGATTTATGTACATGAAGTGTCATCGACTGCAGCGTTATTTGTAATGTAAAATTAGGAATATCCTAACTGTTCAACATTTAGGAAGTTAGGTGAAGTACTGTATATCTACATGAAGGAATAATAGTCTGCCATTACAAAAGTGAAAAGACAGTATACAAACCTGTATGTAGTACCAGCCCAATTCAAAAAATATATATCCATACACATATATTCATGTATAAGCATACACATATTAAAAGGCTGGATGAAAATGTACCAATATCTTACCACTAAGTATTTACCTCTGTGTGGCAGAATTAAGGGTCATTTTAATTCTTTATACCTTTAGAAAATTTTAAAATTTTCTACGCTACACATGTATTAGTTTTGAATGAGAAAAGGTTTCCAAAGAAAAAGGACACCCTTCTACACAGACATATCATTTACCCTGGCAACTGTCTAATACAACTGTCTGACACATTCCTAAGTTAGAAATCTGCAATTATACTTATGATTCCACTTAACTCTTTCAAACATCTGGATTTTGCCCTCAGGGAAATCAGCTCAGAGCCCACCAACCTAGCAAAATGGTTTCCCCAACAAATGCTTTCCTGCTTGGCAGTGGATTCCTCTGTTTATGCTACTAATTAAAAAAAATTCCATCTGACAGTTTTTTACCCCAATGTCAGCACTAGTTGCTATTCTTTGCTGTGAGAGGTGGCCAGGGCTGGAAGAACGAGGAGCAAGTTGAGAAGAGGCCAGTCAGAGGAAAAGGGAGGTCAAGTCAAGGTCAGCATTATGGCCATGCCCAGTGGGTTAAAAATTTTTTTACTACTCAGGGCCTGCTTGGCTTTAGTTTTTCCTAGGCGCCTGATGGACTTGGTGGGACAAAGTTGTGTGGAGAGGGGACAAAGCACAGGAAAATCTGCTGGGGGGTGGCAGCAAGTACTATTTGTGAAGCCATTTAACCGCTAATATTTACAGTTCACAAAGAACTTTCATAGACACCGTTCTATTTAATCCTTCCAACAACCTTATAAACTCCATGTTAGAAAAGAAGAAACTCAAGATCAGAGGTGAAGTAAATCATACAAGGCTTGAATCCAAGTTCTTTGCTTCCAAATTCCTGTGTTTTTTTTCCTAAACAGTAGTTCTCAAAGTCTGTCGAATAGATCAGCATCAGCATCACCTGGGAAATTTGTAAGAAATGAAATTCTGGGGCCCCACTCCAGACCTTTTGAATCAGAAACTCTGAGAGTAGAGCCCAGCCATCTGAATTTTAACAAGCCCGCCAAGTGATTCTGATGCACGCTCAAGTTTGAGACACATCATACATTTGAAAACAGATTTTCAAATGGCTTCTTTAAAATACTGGCTGCTGCTGCTTTGACTTATGCGGGGTCTTGTCTTCCAAGGGAGCCTGGGAACCTTCCTTCAACTTCCAGTGGCTATGTACACAATAGAGGGCAGCTGCTTGAATAGAATTTGGGCGCCAGGGCCAGGAACATTCTACTTCATGGTGAGGCGCATCCCAGAACCAAGAGGGCAGTTCCCACATCACAACTTCCCGTGTTGAGTGGAGATATGAGCTGGCAAGCAGCTGCCATATATCTGTCCCCCTTGCTGAAGTTTCTCTTCATAAAGCTTTCACATGGTCTCGCAATTCTCTGCATGAGCCGCTGAGAAATTCCCTGATCTGATGTATTTACGTTTACGAACCTCTAGTTCATCAAGCTTTTCATTTCTTTGGATTTCAGTTTGGTTTTCTAATGGATTTGGAAGCAACGATTTAGAAAAAAAAATAGACAGCAATTTGAACAAAATTATTTTCCTTCTGGGGAACCTGGACTCCCTACTCCCGCCTCCCCAACCTACTCCCTACCCAATTTCCTCACTGCAGGTAACTGTTCTCTCTTTCTCTCTCTCACACACACACACACACACACACAATCATACACATTCCTTCCCCATGGGATGGAGAACAAACAAATCAGCAATTTTTTGTAAAATTGGACTTGATTTATATTGGATTTTAACTTTTGTCAAGGTGATGTTTATAAAATTGAAACAAAACCCATGCATGGATATGGATTTAATTTGAAAATGCTAAAGCTGAAAGACAGAATCATGGACTGAAAATTATAAAGTTTTCAAAATTCTAGGAGTGAACAGAATTTGTTGTGTTTCCCCTTCTACACAGGTACTTGCATTGAATTCATTCCTTTACTTATTCATTCATTGATTCTTTCATTCATTAGTTATTGAGAGCCAAGAAAGCACTGTTCAAGGTGCTGGGGACAAACCAATGAATAAAACAGACTAGATAGACAGACTTCATGGGGCTCAACTCAATAAATATATAATATGACAGGTAGTGCTAAGTGCTATGAAGACAGAGAAAGCAGGGTAAGGGGTAAACTGTCAGACAGGGCTATGTGAGGGCCGATCCTATTTTAGAGTGTGGTCAGGGAAGGCCTCTATTAGGAGGTGATATCTGAGCAGCAACTTAAAGTCAGGGAAGGAGCCAGGCGAATATCTGAGGGAAGAATGTTCTAGGCAGAGGCATCAGCCAGGGCAGTGGTCCCAAGATAGGATCAGCTTGCCATGGTCCAAGAACCATGAAAGCCAGTGTGGCTGGAGCAGAATGAACAAGACAAAGAAGGGTAGGAAATGAGGTTGGGGAAGGAGCCAAGGGCCAGGTGAGTGGGTCATTGTAAGGACTTGGATTTAATTGTAAGACTGATGGGAATAAATGTGTCTATCATGTGTTTAACAGGTGCCAAGGAGTCTTAAAAAGTCTACACTATGATCCTTGCCCTCAAGAAGCTTCAATCTGTCATCCATTTGGGGAAACAAGCCAGAATTACAGGAGACTTGAAAAGGGGTGGGGATTCTTGCTGACTCATGTATACTTGTTCCTAATACTAACGAGCCATCTTTAGTAGAAAAGAGCTCCAAAGGAGAAAAAGGCCTGCCTCCTACGCCAATTTGAAAAGATTCTTCCACGCCATACTTTAGGCATTTTTATATCAAAAGCACTTATAGTGTTCACTATGTATTACAAATATTAAAACATTTAATACTCATAAGAACCCTATGAAGCAGGTGCTACTCATCTCCATTGTGCAGAGAGGAAAATCAGAGGTTTGGAGAGGTTGAGTAACTTGCCCAAGATCACAGAACTACAAAGTCACAGAGATCGTATTCGAACGCAGGCAGCCTGGCTCCAAAGCCCATGTTCTTAACCACTGTTCTAACCTGCCTCACCTACAGGTAGAGGTAGAAGGATGGGAAGGGGGGCATGATGAATCTACAATTGAGAATAAAAGGAAAAGTCTCCCAGATGTCCTGGGTGACCAAGAAGAGTTCTGGGGCCTATGGGAGACCTGGGGAGAGGACTGAACTAGCTGGGGAGAGAGCTAGAGAAACAGGCTGCAGGATACTGCATCCATGTTGGGAGTCCACGAGGAGTGTGAATGCACAGCATTCAGACAGGAGTGCTTTGATAGTGGAGACATTTCCTGTGGGAAACTGAGAGGCCATGGGACTTTAGGGTATCCTAACCTGCCTAGTACAGAATACATAATGTCTACTAACCGGCAGCCAGAAAAACCCACATAAAGGAGGTCATGCTTGAGGTCTGGTCTTGAAGGAAGGGTAGGAATTGACCAAGATAAAACATACTTCTATAGAAGGAGTAGTATGTAAAAATCATGGAAATGTGAGGAAAAAATAGTGTCCTGAAGGTAGGGTGTATGAGGAGGGGTGGTGGGAGGTAAGGCTAGAGAGGCAGGCTGGGCCAGAACACAGAAGACCCAGGTTGCCGTGCTAATGAGTTGGGACTTTTCCCACAGGCACTGCGGAGCCAGTGAAAAACTGTAAGCATGACAATGGCAGAATCAGATCTGCATTTTGGAAAGATGTATCTGCTAACATTTTTAGGGAGAAAAGAAGCAGGTGGACCAGTTAGGAAATGAATGTTATAGTCCAAAGTGATCTATGATTCAGGGATAGAGTGGCAAGGCAGATTTGAGGCTTGTCTGAGAATGGTCTAGGAGGTAGAACCAATAAATCTTGGTTCCCAGTTGGACAAAATGTGAGGGGTAGAGGAAGGAGCCCAGAGTGTCTGCCAGATTTCTCACTTCAACAAATAATTGAGCCTGTCACCAAGAAGAGGGGGGAGGGAAATTAGTCCAATTTTGGACAAGTCGACTTTTAAGTTTTTATTTTTTAAAGCAATACTTGCAAAAGGTAAACCATTCAAACAGTACAAAAGCATATACAATGAAAAATGAGTTCCCCATACTCTGGGGGAGACCATCATTAACAGGTTCTTGTTTATCCCAGAGCAGCAGTACGGCATAGTGTTAAGAACATAAGCTCTGGAACCAGACTGTGTAGATTTGAATCTGCCACTGCTGGCTGTGTGGCCTTGGGCTAGTTATTTAACACCTCTGCCTCACTTACATTATCTGTAAAATCGGAATTATAATAACAGAATACAAAAAAAAAAGCATACTAGAATACTGTTCAGAACCTTGCTGTTAGTGTTTAACAATATATCTTGGAGATAATTTTGTATCTGCATGTACTTTTTCACAAATTTTTAATAACCGCCTAGTGTTGCACTTGTGTGACTTTTTCATAGTTCATTTAACCTTTACCCAATTAATGAATATTAAGGTTGTTTCTAATTTTTTGTTAATACAAATAATGCTGCAATGAATATCTTTGAACATCTCTTCACACACATATATGATTATATCTGTTAGATAAATTCCTGCAACTGGAATTCTGGTTCAGAGCATATGAATGTTTAATTGTGATAAAGTCTCCTGAAATCCAAAGAGGTTATGCTAATTTGCATTTCCACCAACAATGTATTAGAGCAGTGCTTTTCAAACTTTCATGTGGGGCTTCCCTGGTGGCGCAGTGGTTGAGAATCTGCCTGCTAATGCAGGGGACACGGGTTCGAGCCCTGGTCTGGGAAGATCCCACATGCCGCGGAGCAGCTGGGCCCGTGAGCCACAATTGCTGAGCCTGCGCGTCTGGAGCCTGTGCCCCGCGACGGGAGGGGCCGCGATAGAGAAAGGCCCGCGCACCGCGATGAAGAGCGGTCCCCGCACCGCGATGAAGAGTGGCCCCCGCTTGCCGCAACTGGAGAAAGCCCTCGCACGAACCGAAGACCCAACACAGCCAAAAATAAATAAATAAATAAATAAATAAATAAATCCTTAAAAAAAAAAAAAAAAAAAAAACTTTCATGTGCAAACAAATCACCTAGGGATCCTGTTAAAATGCAGATTCTGATTTAGTAGGTCTGGGATGGGGCTGCATTTGTAACAAGCTCTCAGTTTATGCAGATCCTGCTTGTTCAAGGATCATGCTTTGAGTAGCAAGGTATATAGCAGGGTGTAAGAGTGCGCATTTCTCCACACGCTTGCCAAAAATTGTATATTTCATGCTCTGATTTTTGCCATTCTGACTGGTGAAAGTTGTATCTTCAGGTGAGAGTTGTTGCTTAAATTAACCTATATTTCTTTAATTATGAGTGTTGTTGAGCCTCTTTCTGTTTATTTTTATAAGCCAATTTTCTTTTTCCCTGGACTGGCTGTTTAGGTCCATTTTTCCTCTTTTTTAATAATGGTTTATTGGTATTTTTCTAAGTGATTCTCAATCTCAAGAGCTCTTTATATATACAGGGAACCAGCCCTTTCCCATATCAGATGCAAATCCTTCTTCCCAGCTTTTTGTCTTTGGATTCTGTTTCTGTATTTTTGTGGTGCTGTAAATTTTAACTTTCATGCAGTCAAATTTAACAATTTTCTCCTTTATGGCTTCCTTTGTGTCCTGCTTAGAGAGACCTTTAATATTTAATAATAAAATCATATATTAAAAAATCTAAATTATGCCTTTGGATCAATTCCTAGGCTCAATTATGGTCCACTGATCTGTATTCATGTGGTAGTACCAAACTATTTTAATAACTGTAGTTTTATAATATGTTTCAACAGGACTGGTTCCTTTCTCCCTTATTACTCTTCTTTTTCAGACCTTTCCTGACTAATCTTACAGATTTATATTTCCATATGTACTTTATAATCAGCTTGGGCATGTTGAATTATGATATGTTTGGGAGACAACTTGGTGGCACAGTGTAACATGCAGTTGAAAATGATAATCTGGCGTCTAGTAGTGTGGTCTTCTCTGGATATAGAAATCTGAGAGTCATCAGTGATACCTAAAGCCTCTCAAGAAAAGTCCATAGAATGAAAAAGAGGGTCTGAGGCTGAACTCTAGGTTAGTGTGGTTCTCAAAGTTCAGTCCTCAGACCAGCAGCACCAGCATTACCTGAGAACTTCTTGGACCCTGACTGGATCAGAAACTTGGGGTGGGGGAGCAATATGTTCCTTAACAAACCCTCCAGAGGATTCTAATGCACACTCAAGTTTGAGGACCACTCTTCTAAGGTATACTGTAGTTAACAGACAAATTAAGGAAAGAGAGCTGAAAATAAGTAGTAGTAAGAAAACCAGGAGAAAGATATACTTAATAATCAAAGAGAAGAAATTTCCAGAAATAAAAGTTCAATAGGGCCAATATTAATTAAGCAACAACTATTTTCAAAGGGCTTTATACATATTACCTCATTTACTCATATAACTCTATAAGGTAGATACCATTATTCCCATCTTGCAGATGAGAAAATTTTGGTTAACTAACTTGCTAAAGGTCAGCCAGCTGATATGTGATTTGACACCAGTGCTGTTATATACCAATGGCTATGTGCCTTCCATTGTACTCCTTCCACTGTACTGCTGAAAAACTGCTATTGAAAAATTGCCCACTGGAAAAGGAGAAAAAAAAGATCCTCCTTGATGGTTTTTTCTCAATCTGGAGGATACTAATTCATCTGGAACTATAGAGAAGACTGTCATGTAGTGGAAGAAGCCACACTTCAGTGAGAAAATGAGAAGAAGAAAATGGAGGATGAAAGTTAAGGAGAGCTGATATTTTTAGGATGAAGTGAGCACCAGAAGATATTTATGTGTAATTGAGATCACTTTAGATTAGGAGTAACATTCGATGGGCCTAGGACAATCTCTGGTCCTGATCTGGACCTAAACAACACACCAGTTCTACCTATGCTCTACAACTGCCAGTTGAATCTCTACATATCCCATCAATCCCCTCAAACTAAAGACAAAACAAAACAAAAACCAAACAAACACTGACATCAAGCCTAGCTCTTCCTAATTTATCTTTTTATTTTGTCTTAAATCCTTAAAGGTCTTACTGGCTCAAACCTTGTAATCATTGTTTTCTTCTCTTCTTTGGCCTTTATATTGAATCACTCACCAAGTCCTGGCTTTGAAATATCTCCCCCATTAACTCGTCCTGTCCATTCCTACTGTCACTACTTTACGTAAGCAGGCATGTCACATGGCCTCCCTACATCCAGTCCAACCCACACCAATTTCCCACAAATACTAATTTCATTCTTATTCACCTATTCACAATCCTGCAATGACTCCTCACTGGCTACTAGATAAACTTTGCTTTACTGGGCCTTCTATTAGTTCAAATTTACCTCTCACTGATGGGTAAATTTGGATGGGCTTCCTTAATATTCCTCAAACCTGCATCTACATTTCTCTCCATCCTCTCTTCATGCCTTCCCACATACCATTTAGGAATTGAGCCAACCTCCCCTTCTTTTGTTCAAGTTCCTTGTGATGTTCTTCTTCCAATTTTCACAACCACTTGCTGCTGGTATCACTCATTTTGTCAATCACCTACTTCCTTTCTCAACCAGTTTACCTATATATGTCTTATCTCCATCCACTAGAGTTCAGGGGTGGAACATGCTCCTGCTGTGAGCCCCACTACATTGTTTAACATATTGCTATGTACATGCTAAGCACTCAAACTCAAAAACACTTATTAAATCAATGAAATCGTATCATGAGAACTTGGTATTTAAAGAGATATTTGGTGAATTGATGTTTAGAAAATGCCTACTTTCTTTTTCACTTTCAAATGTCATATTAAAAACAGTACACATTCACTAGTTATTACCCAGTATCAAGTACTATTGTAGGCACAATCTCATGAAATACCTATTTAATCCTTACCAGATCCCTGTCAGGTGGGAATTACTGCCCTGAATTACTCACAAATACAAGACTATGAGATGGTTAAAGACTTGTCCAGTATTTCTACTGAGTACTCAGAGCCTACAATGAAAACCCCCAAGTCCACTGCTCTATCCTCCATAACACAGATTCCTTTCTTTCATTTTTAATTTTTAAACAGGCTCCTATGGTTCTTAGTTGAATTATAAACATGGTTTTTCTATAGTCTTGATGTAAGAAAAAATTGTGACTAACAAAACAGGTAAATAATAAATATACTTATATCTCAAGTTTAGTATCTAATTACAGTTACTATGACTAATGAGAGAAAGTACCTGTGTGTCCCCGAAGTAAACTTGTGCCATGATGCAAATAGAGATGAGATGCAGCAGGGTGCTATATTAACATTCATAATTATGCAACTTATGTTCCAAAAATGAATTGTTTGCCAGCAAAGGAAAATGGCAATAGTAAGAATTATGGCAAAAGCATATAAGGTTAATCAACATATAATCGACTCTCAAATATGCACATTTTAGCTATTTTCTTTTATTGGTGTTTATGATTTATTATTTAGAAACATTGTAATCTACCAGAATATATTTCCCTATTAAGGACACCCGAAATGAAAACACACTCACATCAAGTGAATTAATTTTTATGACACATAGTAGATATATCACTTAAGGGAGAGTTTGTTCTACAAATGCAATAACCTACATGTAATAAGGTGTCAACTTCTTCAGTGATATTTGGTCTAAAACACACACACACACACACATACACACATACACACACACACATGCACTTTGGGGGCAATTTAAACTTTCTGGGAGAAAAAGACTAGATTAAAAACTCTTTTTTCAATATCTCCTAATGCATGCTTTATTAAACATAGCACAACCCAAAGAAACAGGAGGAATGCAGAATACAAATGACAACATTTTCCCACTGACTGAGACTGACCCAGCTTCAGGTGAGAAAGGAAGATGCCTTCACCCAGCAGACGGCTATTGGATGTCTTTATTAAGGTGCCAAAACCCATCAGTTCAGCTGCAAACAGACCCATTCCTAGAACCTTAACTCTCACCCTATCTAAGAGCCAATTAACTCAGATTATTCTTCTGTCAAGATTAGCAAGCATCCCAGGTCAAGGCAAAGCTTAAGTCTGGATGACTGAGAAAGATTCATTTGTCCTCTCAGACCACTTCTTACACTTTCTTTTGCTCTGGGCTCTACTGGGGTGCAAGGTTACTGCTGAGAATAATACTAACAGGGTGAGGCAAGGGAGAAAGCATGCACGGCCTAAGGATTTTTAAAGTCATACAAGGATTTCTTGAAGATCTCAACTAATATATTCAATTTAAAGCCTCAGAAAATGTTACAGAGACAGAAGCAAAATAGTAGGTAAGCAGGTCGGTAGGAACCAATGAGGTATTACAGACAGCAAACTATATACTATGGAGTCAGATGGACCTGGCTATGAGATAGTGGACATGTCAGCTATTTCATTTCTTTGTACCTCCGTCTCCTCATCTGTAATATAGGGATATATTCATCCCTATACCTCATAAGAGAGCTGTGATGATTAAATGGCATGATGCAGTTGAGAGCTCCAAGCACTGCACCTGACCCACAGTAAGTGCTGGGATAGGGGGACAGAACTAACATTTACAGAATGTCTATTAAATCTGAAAGTAATCATGGTTCTGGCTGTACTGCTTCAGACTTAGGTGGGAAGGCACCTTGGAGAAACCCTTCGGCCTGAATCCAAAGCCCTATGGAGAACTCAGTTCATCCCTTACTGGTCTTAACATTTTCAAACTAACTACTTGGTAGAGAACTGATACAGCACTATCTCAGTGAGCTGTAGAACTATGATAGTCCCTATGACTGGAATTCACAGCAATGTTAATACAGGAAAAAGAGATGGATTCTGGAGTCACACACAGAGACTGGATTCAAGTCCCAGCTCTGACACGTATTAGCTGTGTGGCTTAAGACAACTGACGTGTCCATTCTGAGCCTTGGTTTCCTCACATAATACATACTTTGTAGAACTCTGGTAAGGATTCAATTGATGTAAGGGTGCTATCACTAATTAAGTTCTCATGATCACACGAGGTCTCAGGCCAAGCAAGCCACTTAGATCCTCGGATATAATACACAGGCAACACAGAGCTACTTTCCCTGTCCAGTTATGGCAAACCAATGGCTACTGCAAGTGTTTACCCTGATAAGCATGAGGAAGGAAAGAAGAAATTCTTTTTACTGTGGCATGACAAAGAGCTTCTAGCAATTCTTCATTCTTTGTGTTCGGAAGGATTCATCATAATCATGATCCTGAATCACATATAAGAGATCAGCCATACTCTCCATCACTTCATGAGTGCCCTTCTCCACTCATCCTTTTTTTCTGGCTGTGCAGCTTGCATGATCTAAATTCCCCAACCAGGGACTGAACCTAGGCTCCCTGCAATGGAAGCGTGGAGTCCTAACCACTGGACCACCAGGGAATTCACTCCACTCATCCTTAAACTTTTCTTTATTAAACCCCAAGCTTCTCCCAAGAAGTACAGAGTAGCAAAGAATCTCTCACTCCCTCTCTCTCTCTCTCTCTCTCTCTCTCACACACACACACATACACACACATACACACACAAACAGAGAGAGAAGGAAGGATATCACAAGAGAAAATTTTCCTAATTTCATACAAAATTCATGTACCAAGACTAGTTTTGAATTTTTGTTTCAAATGTTCCATTCTGTTGGAAGGGCCATGAGTACTTTAAGAAATCTATTCCTGAAGTGCAAAGAGGGATAACCTCAGGTAAGTAACTTTCACTGTATGTAAATTTATTTATTTATATAAATTTATTTATTTATTTATTTTGGCTGTGTTGGGTCTTCTTTGCTGCGCACTGGCTTTTCTCTAGTTGCGGCGAGTGGGGGCTACTCTTCTTTGCGGTGCGCAGGCTTCTCATTGTGGTGGCTTCTCTTGTTGTGGAGCACGGGCTCTAGGCACCCGGGCTTCAGTAATTGTGGCTCATGGGCTTCCGTAGTTGTGGCTCGCGGGCTTCAGTAGTTGTGGCTCAGGGGCTCTAGAGCACAGGCTCAGTAGTTGTGGCGCACGGGCTTAGTTGCTCCGTGGCATGTGGGATCTTCCCGGACCAGGGCTCAAACCCATGTCCCCTGCGTTGGCAGGCGGATTCTTAACCACTGCGCCACCAGGGAAGACCAACTGTATGTAAATTTAAATCACACAAATTTTATGACTGAGAGAAAGAGAAGGGCAGGTGATGTTCTGCTCCTTCCCCTAGAGAGAAAAACTACCCTTCATAACTTCTCAAAGACTATTCAAAGGCATACATTAACTTTATACTTAACAAAATTGAAGGATATTCTGCACCCTCATCACAGGAAAAAAAGGAAGAATATATCTTTGCATTAGGAGCCAGAGACATAATCATTTTTAGCTGAACAAGGATGCCAGAACGGCCAACCAATGCTTTCCCTTTGATTAGCTGGAAAGCAATCAATGCACTCTTGCTAGATTGAAGCTTTCACTCAAAATAGAAACTGGCCTGAAGTCCAGAGCTGGCAGTTTAGAGACAAATCCACAGAAGGGATCTTGACACTTGCAATAAGATCCAGGGTTGGCATACTCATTAGGATCCAAGTTTAAGACTGGGGCTTGAAGAAGCGAAGTAATAAGGACTGGTGAAAAATAAAATACTGACTGCCTTCAGGATTCATATGTTTCTTTCATCAGCTAAAAGGAACACTTTTGGTGCTTAAGGTTTGCTTAGTTTAGCTGTTGTAAAAAAGACATTGGATTTTTATATGTATAACTGATTCACTTTGCTGTACACCTGAAACTAACACAACACTGTAAATCAACTATACTCCAATAAAAATTTTTTAAAGAAGAAAATGTAAAAAGACTATTTTTTAGTATAGATTTAGATTCACAGCAAAATTAAGAAGGTACAGAGATTTCCCATATACCCCTTGCCCCTACACATGCATAACCTTCCTCATTATCTATGTCCTCCACCAAAGTGGTACTTTTGTTACAACTGATAAACCTACCTTGATACAACATTATCACCCAAAGTCCATAGTTTACATAGTTTACTCTCAGTGTTGTACATTCTATGGGTTTGGATAAATGCATAATGACACGTATCCACCATTAGAGTATCATCAGAATAGTTTCACTGCCCTGAAAATCCTGTGTTCTGCCTTTTCATCCCTCCCTTCCTTCCCTCTAACCCTGGGCAACCACTGATATTTTCGGTGTCTCTATAGTTTGGCCTTTTCAAGAATGTCATATAGCTGGAATCATACATTATATAGCCTTTTCAGATCAGCTTCTTTCACTTAATAATATGCATTTAAGATTTTTCCATGTCTTTTCATGGCTTGATAACTCATATATATATATAACGCTGAATAATATTACATTGTGTGGATGTACCATGGTTTATTTATCCATTCATCTACTGAAGGATATCTTGGTGCTTCCAAGTTTTGGCAAGTATGAATAAAGCTTATATAAACATCCATGTGCATGTTTTTGAATGAACATAAGTTTTCATCTCATCTGGGTAAATACCAAGGAGTGCACTGGCTGGATCTTATGGTAAGAGTATATTTAGTTTTGTGAGAAACTGCCGAACAATCTTCCAAAGCCGGCTGTACCATTTTGCATTCCTACTAGCAATGAATGAGAGTTCCTGTTGCTCCACATCCTTGTCAGCATTTGGTATTGTCAGTATTCCAGATTTTGACCATTCTAACAGGTATGTAGTGGTATCTCGTTGTTATAATTTGCATTTCCCTGATGACGTATGACATGGAGCATCTTTTCATATGCTTATTAGCCATCTGTATATCTTCTTTGATGAGTTGTTTGTTCAGGTCTTTGGCCCATTTTTAAATTAGGTTGTTTGTTTTTTTTATTGTTGTGTTTGAAGAGCCCTTTGCATATTTTGGATAACAGATGTATTTTTTTAAACTATTTTCTCTCAGTTTGTGGCTTGCCTCCTCATTGTCTTGACAATGTCTTTCCCAGAGCAGAAGTTTATAATCTTAATGAAGCCTAGCTTATCAATTATTTCTTTCATGGATCCTGACTTTGGTGTTGTATCTAAAAAGTCATCACCATACCCAAAGTCATCTAGGTTTTCTCCTATGTTATTTCCTAGGAGTTTTATAGTTTTACATTTTGCATTTAGGTCTATGGTCCATTTTCAGATAATTTTTGTGAAGGGTGTAAGGTCTGTTTCTAGATTCATTTTTTTGTAAGATATTGATTTTTAATAAAGACATTTATTCAATTTAGACATTTATTTAATTTTGAATTAATTGAAGATATGGGGAGGTAAGGCTTAAAAATCTCAGGATGAGGGATTAAAACATTATTGAGACTTCCACTTCTGTGAAAATGTAGTAGATGAACTTTTCCTTATTCCTTCCACGAAGTACAACTAAAAATCTTGGACACTAAAACAAACATAAGTACACTCTCATATGTTTTCCTCTGATACCACTCACTAGGAGAAAATATTTGCAAAACATACATCCGACGAAGGACTAGTATCTAGCCTATATGGAGAAATATTAAAACCCAATAGTAAAAAACAAACAATCCAATTAGAAGAGTCTTAAGGTAATGAAGAAGACATCTACTACATTAAAAAAGCTGACTGACAAAGGACCTTCCTTTCCAAGGAACAATATGGTTGTAAGTTCCCTGGGCTTTCTTTTTGCCTTATATAGCCAAGGCTTCGATCTGAGAGGCAACAAACTGGAAATGCTAAATGGGCACAGACAAAATAAGTCCCAACAGAAGCCTGCTCTTCCTAGCCAGAGAACCAGGAGAGGGGTAGACTAGCAAGACAGAAAACTTTTAGATATAACTTCTCTATTCCAGCCAAATACCACAGAAAAACTGTGGCCCCATCTCTACTCATGCCAACAAAGGCTGAATGGAGAGCCTAGATTTCCACCCTGGCCATGCTATAATAAGGTCTTTTCTGACATCATCACGGCCAAGGTGGTGGCAGAAAAGGCTGAATTCTGGGATAGGACTTTCATCCATGCTGGGTGGTAACAAGCCCTCCACTATCCACTCCTGTCTCCATTGTCATGGAGACCATGTAAGGAACATGGGCATGTAATCCCACCTGTGGTAACAAGGAGGCACTCCCTCTCCCTATTGAGGTGGTGTCAGAGGAGACCACATGGGGAGCACCAAGGACAGATTTAGCAAGAGAAAGGAGCCTCCCTCCTTGGGTATTAGTAAATTCCAATAGGGAACCTGGACTTCTACCTCCATGTGGCAGCAAGGAGGCAGCAACCCCTTTCCCCTGCCAGAATGGTGTCAGAAGAAGCCAGCTAAAACAGAAAGTTTAAATATGACCCAAAGTTTCATAACATAATACTCAAAATGTCTAGATTTCAACTGCAAATCACCTGTCATACAAAGAACACAGGAAGATCTCAAACTGAAGTTAAAAAGATAATCAATAGACAACAATATAAAGATGACAAAAATGTTAGAATCATATGACAAAGTGACCATAATAAAAATGCTTCAGTGATCAAATATATACATACATGAAACAAATGAAAAAACAGAAATTCTTAGCAAAGAAATAGAAGCTATAAAGGAGAACCAAATGGAAATTTTAGAACTTAAAAATACAATATTCAAAATAAAAAACTAGATGAATAGTCTCAATAACATAATGAAGGGAACAAAAGAATCAGTGAACTTGAAGACAGAATAATAAAAATTACTCAGTATTAACAACAGGAAGAAAATAGACTGAGAAAAATAAAGAGAACCTTAGGGACCTGTGGGACTATAATGCAATATCTAACATTAATGGCACTGGAGTCCTAGGAAAAGAGAAGAAAGAGGACAGGACTAAAAAAAAGTACTTGAACAAATAACGCCTGAAAACTCCCCAAATTTGGCAAAAGACCTAAACCTGGAAACTCAAGAAGCTAAGCAAACTCCAACAGGATAAACCCAAAGAAATTCATACCAAGACACATCTTAGCCAAAAGTCTGAGCTAAAGACAAAAGAAAATCTTAAAAGCAGAGAGAGAGAAATAATACCTTACCTGTATAAGAAAAATAATTTGAAAGCCATATGATTTCTCATCATAAAGCAATGCAGCCAGAAAGAAGCTGGCACAATATTTTTCAACTGCTGGAAGAAAAGAACTATCAACCCAGAATCCTATATCCAGAGAAAATATCCTTCAGGAATGAAGGGGAAATCAAGACATTCCCAGATGAAGGAAAACTAAGAGAATTCATCACTGGCAGACCTACTCTAAAATAATGGCTAAAGGAAGTTCTCTAAAAGAAAGGAAATGACAAAAGAAGAAATCCTGGAATTTCAGAAAGGAAGAAAACAAGGCAAAAAAATGGGTAAAAACAATAGACTTCCTTTTCCTCTAGTTTTCTAAGTTATGTTTGATGGTGGAAACAAAAATTATAGCAATGTCTGATACAGTTGTAAATGTATGTAGCATAAATACTGAAGACAATTTTATTATAAATGTTGGGAGATAAAGCATTGTAAAGGGAGATAAGTTTTCTGTACTTTACTCAAAATGGTAAAATGACAATACCAATAGACTGGGATAATTTATGTATATATAATATAATACCTATAGCAGCAACTAAAAAGGCTATATGAAGAGATATGCCCCAAAACTAGAGATAAATAAAAATGGAATTCTAATA
Organism: Balaenoptera acutorostrata; assembly: GCF_949987535.1. Taxonomy (NCBI): domain Eukaryota; kingdom Metazoa; phylum Chordata; class Mammalia; order Artiodactyla; family Balaenopteridae; genus Balaenoptera; species Balaenoptera acutorostrata. Next base: position 44,104,617 of record NC_080085.1, read on the forward strand.
AATGTTTAAGTAACCCACAGTAGGGTAAGAAAAACAAAGAGTACAAAGAGAAAGAAAAATAAAATATTTTACTTAAGCCCTAACTTATCAATAATTATATTAAATGCAAATGGTCTAAGTACACCAATTAAAAGATAAGAGATTGGCAGAGTGCATAAAAACACATGACCCAATGACATACCATCAAAAGAAACTCACCTCAAATAAAACAATATAGGCAGGTTGAAAGCAAAAGGATAGGAAAATATATTATGTGAATACTAATCAAAACAAAGAAGGAATGGCTACATTAATAACAGGTAAAGCAGGTTTCAGAGAAAAGAAAATTACTGGAGAAAGGGAAGACATTGCAAAATGATAAAAGGGTCAACCCACCAAGACAAAATAACAACCCTAAATGTGTATGCATCAAACAACAGAACTGCAAAATGCATGAGCAAAAACTGATAGAACTAGAAGGAAAAATAGACAAATCCACAATTATACTTGGAGACTTCAACACTCCTCTTTCAGCAATTAATAGAACAACTAGACAGAAGATAATCAAGGATACTGAAGAATTCAACATTACCATAAACCAGCAAGATCCAATCTACATTTACAGACCACCTCACCCAACAACAGTAGGATGTACATTATTTTCAAGTGCTCATGGAACATATACCAAGATAGACTATATCCTGGGATATAAAACAAACCTGAACAGATTTAAAAGAACTGAAGTCATACACAGCATATTCTCTGACCACAGTGAAATTAAACTAGGAATGAATAATATTGTAGAAAACAAATGGAAGCTAAACAATATACTTCTAAGGAATCTATGGATCAAAGAGGAACTCTCCAGAGAAATACAAATTACATTAACTAAATGAAAATGAAAATACAACATATCAAAATTTGTGTGACACAGATGAAGTAGTGTTGAGGAAAATTTATAGCACTAAATGCTTATATTTGTAAAGGAAAAAAAGGCTCAAATCAATAATCTAGGCTCCCATGTCAAAAAGCTAGAAAAAGAAAAGTGAAAAACCCAAAGCAAGCAGAAGACAGGAAGTAGTAAAGATAAGAGCAAAAATCAGTGAAATTTAAAGTAAAAAAATAGAGAAAATCAATGCATAAAGAAAGCTGATTTTTTGAAAAGGATAATATAATTGACAAACCTCTAGCAAGACTGACAAAGGAAAAAAGAGACAAGATACAAATTACCAATATCAGGACTGAAACAAAGGCTCTCACTATAGACTTTGCAGATATAAAAAAGACAACAAGGGAATACTATGAACAACTTTATACACATCAATATGACAACTTAGATGAAATGCACAAATTCCTTGAATACTACAAACTACCACAACTTACCCAATGTGAAATAGATCATTTGAATAGTCCCATAATTATTAAGGAAATTTAACTTGTAAATAAAAAATTCTCCTTAAAGAAATCCCCAAACCCAGATGGTTTCCCTAGAGAATTCTACCAAATGCTTAAAGAAGAATTAGCACCAATTCTACACAGTATCCTCCAGATAAAATAAATCCCAATTTATTTTATGAAGCTAGTATTACCCTGATATAAAAACCTGACAAAGACAGATTTATAAAACTACAGACTGCATGAATAATGACACAGGTAATAAAAAATCCTTAACAAAATATCAGAAAATAGAATTTGGCAATATATAAAAAGAATAATATAATGTGGCCAAGTGGGGTTTATTCCTCTGATGTAAAGCTGGTTCTATTTTCAAAAATCAGTCAATGTGATATATCACATCAACAGGCTAAAGAAGAAAACTCATGCAATCATATATTCACACAGAAAAAGCATTTGACAAAATCCAACATCCATTCATGATAATTTTCAGCAAACATGGAATAAAGGAGAACTCCATCAACTTGATAAAGAGCATCTACAAAAATCCTACTGCTAACATCATACTTAATAATGAAAGACAATGCTTTCCCCCCAAGATGAGAAACAAGGGAAGGATATCCACTCTCCCCACTCTTATTCAAAATAGCACTGGAATTTATAGCCAGCACAATAAGGCAAGTAAAAGCGATAAAAAGGCATTCAAATTGGAAAGGAAGAAATAAAACTGTCCCTATTTATAGATGACATACATAGAAAATTCAAGGAATCTAAAAACAAAAACAAATAAAGGAAATTCCTAGAACTTCCAAGTTCAACAAGTTTGAGACATACAAGATCAACACAAAAAGCAATTGCATTTCTATACATTAACAACAGACATGAGGAAACAAATTTTTTAAAGTATCATTTACAATTGCTGCAAAGGAAATGAAATACTTAGGTGTAAATCTAATAGAACATGTATAGGATGTGTATGTTGAGAACGACAACAATGCTGATAAAAGAAATCAAAGATCCAAGTAAACAGACACACTGTATTCATGGATTAGAAGACTCAACAAAGTAAAAATGTCAGCTCTCCCAAAATTCATATACAGATTTAATGCAATTCCTGTCAGAATCTCACCAAGATTTTTTTTTTGTAGGTATAGACACAATTATTCTAGAAACACAGGGACCTAAGAACAAAATAGAAAATCCAGAAAAAGACCCAAACAGATATGCCCAACTTATTTCTGACAAAGTTGCAAAAACAATTTAATGGAGGAAAGATAGCCTTTTCAACAAATGGTGTTGAAGCAATTAGACTTATGAACCTTGACATAAGTCTTACACTTACACACAAAAAACTCAAAATGGATCATGGATTTAATGTAAAAAAACCCCATAAATTTAGAAAAAAAAGGAGAAAATCTTTGGAATCTAGGGTTATGCAAATAATTCTTAAACTTGACACCAAAAGGACTGATCCATTAAAAGAAAAATTGATAAATTGGATTTAGGTTACATAATTCATTCTTTATTGTTATCACAGATCATTAAATGCTGGGATTTTAAAGACGATTAAGATGCAGTCCCTGCTTTCAAGGTGCTCATAGTTTAGTAGGAAAAGAGATACCTAAACTGATAGGTATGATGAGATACGGTAAGTGCACAGAGGAGAGAACCATGAGCTCTCCTGTGGGAATGAGGAACGGCTTGTAATATATAGTGGGGCCCTTTACAATGAGTAGGGGCTTACCAGGTAAAGAAGGGATGAGAGACTATTCCAAGCAGAGAGAAATGTATCTTCAAATGGCAAAGAGTCATTAGAAGATACTAAAGTAAGTTAGAGAAAGACAAATATCATATGATATCACTTATATGTGGAATCTTAAAAAAATGATACAAGTGAACTTATTTACAAAACAGAACCAGACTCACAGACTTCGAAAACAAACTATGGTTACCAAAGGGGAAACATGGGGCAGGGGGAGGGATAAATTAGGGGCTTTGGATTAACATATATGCACTACTATATATAAAATAGATAATCAACAAGGACCTACTGCATAGCACAGGGAGCTCTATTCAATATTCTGTAATAACCTATATGGGAAAAGAATCTGAAAAAGAATATATATATATATATATATATATATATATATATATATATCTGAATCACTTTGCTGTACACCTGAAACTAACACAACATTGCAAATCACCTATACGCCAATAAAAAATAAAAATTAAATCAAATTTAAAAAAAAAGAAGATACTGTATATTCAGGGAATGATTAAGATGTTCCAAGAGGCTGAAAGCATGAGATGTGAAAGAAGACATATTTGAGGTAGAATCAACAGGATTTGGTAACTGATTAGATAAAAGTGAAATGGGTAGCTAAGAGAAAGGAGGGATCAAGATGTTCCTCTACGTCCTACGTTAGGTGACTAGGACTATTAAATGAAATAAGGAACAGGAAAGGAAGAGGGGTTCTTGTTTTTGGAGGGGGAATATCAAGAAATGTTGAGGTTGAGGTAACTGTTTTTAGACAGAAATGTCCTTTGACAACTGGAAATATGAAGCTAGTATTCAGAAAATAGTTCTGGGCTAGAGATGTAAATGGGAGAGTAATCAGGATTCAGGTAGTTGAAGCCATGGTAATAAATTACATTACATGTTGAAAGGACAGACTGGGAAGCTGGGTGTGTGTGTACATGTGAGGGACAAAAAGAAACTGATGGAGCAAAGTCCAAATGTTCTTTTCTGACTGCTTGCCATTCAGTCTTCACAAAAGTAGTTCAGATTCCCCTCAATGCATTTTGAGAACTCTGGCTTGAATAAAATAAAGAGATGAAAAGGCTGTAGTTCATCCATTTCTCAGCCATTGCTGCCAACTCCCTTCTCCTGTTCTGTCTCAGCATGGCATCTCTGGGGAGGTAAGGATCTGCTGAGGTCAGTAAAGAAAATTCCATAGCTTTCTTTGGTAAATTATCACTGACTACAGAAAGTGATTTGGAAGTCCTCTAGAAGACCTAGCTAAAATCCCTTCTGCTACAAATGATGCCATTTCCTCTTGTGCTGTCCTTAACGGAAAAAGAAAACAGACATCCTGTTGTGTGTGTCACAGAATGTATTTTCTGGTATGGACAGCATGGGAAAGTAGATTTTTTTAAGAAAAATAAAGTGGCTGACGGGAAGTCTTAGGGTTGACAGGGAAAAGGGGGTGGATAGAGGAGACCATGGGACTCAATTCCTAGCATTCTAGAAACGTGGATTTTTTTTTCCTAGAGAATACTTTTCAATACTTAAAAGCAATTATTAAATCATGTCTTCCTGTCTTGCAAAACAAATATATAAAGAATCCAACACAAGGCTTATTTACTTTACAAGGCAAAACTCCTCCATGAACATTAAATTGGTTGTGGAATGAGTTAAGTCGGCATTTTTTTGTTTTGTTTTGTTTTTTAAACCATCCATGGTAAGTGGCTATTTCTCAGGGTCTGAAAATTTTATCTTCTCTGGGTTGAATTATCTTGCTTCTTTTACAAAGCCTTCACTTGAATGACTTTTCAATCCATGAATCATTTTACCGCACTTCCTTGATTGCTCACCAAATTCTCTGCACCCATCTTTAGCTGTTATGATAGGATCACTTTAACTCTCTGATAAAAAACTATGTTTAAATATTGTCCAAAACATTCTGTTCTGTGCAAGGGATATAAGCCCTTGGAATAAACATTTCAGAGAAAAAAAAGTGTCAGGCAGTGTTGCTAAAGGAAATGACCTGCCCTGGGATATTAATTAAGCCCAGTTATTGTATCCAAATTAAACCAGTGTCCCCTAACTCCAGCTCAAAAAGTAGCAAAGTGGAGGGAAGAGAAGAAATACAAAAGAGAAAAAGAGAAAATAACCTCCTGCTTAAGGACAAGAGAGAAAAGAGATTTTTATACATTTAGTGGTATTACTTCTTTAATGAAGCTATTCTTTTATTTATAAATTCTGTCTGGTGTGGAAGGACCAAAATAACGATAGAAGGAAATCTGGAAGCAAGGAGGTGGAAAAGGTAAACTTAGAATTTCTTCCACTGGTTAGCTCCAACAGCTAAGGCCAGCGGAGCAGCTTATCTGTGGCCAACATAGTGTGAATTACAGTTAATCACTGAGAGCCGCAGCCCCGGGTGTTTTGGATACTGACCGAGTCCCAAGGATGAGTACATGTTGCCAGAGAGCTTTTTTATTTTGTTTGCATTAAGATTTGGGGTTGAGTTGATAAAAGCAAAGTGAAGGAGTATCATACCCGATAGTGCCTTAGCTGTTTATTGTTTTTAAAAATTGCTCTAAAATTGCCTGCTGTGTCGGTTAATGTTAAGCTAAGCTGTTTTAACATCAATATCTATGATTTTTTAAGAGAAAAGGTATAATTTTCTTTATTCCCAACGTGGTAAAACATAAACAGAAAGTTTGACTTGTTGGGAGAGACTGAGTCTGGAAAAATAAAGAGGAACTAGGGCTAATACTTTTTAAGGTGCTAAATGCCAAGCATCTTATCTACATGCTCTTATTTCATCCTCAGAAGCACGCATTGAAAAGGAAATGAGAAAGCTGATTCAAATATGTTAAGGAACATGTTCAATCTATCAGTCCACTGCTTGTATTATCCTGGTGTTCCTAAGTGTTCTTCCCAAGGTGCCATTCATTAATTCATCAGCTATTTATTCCTCAAATACTATATTCCAGGCTCTGGATCCATGTCCTGAAATGAATGGTACACAACACAAGGCCTTAATTTTAGGGAGCTTTACCTGTTCCTAACCAACTCTTCAAGTTTTGAAGAAGTTTGTCTTCTCTTCCAACCTCTTGGCCCCCCATTCCATATTCTGTCATCAGCCATATTCTGTCCCTGCCTAATCAATGGACATTCTCTTTGTTATAACCCTGTGGTCAACTCAGGTATGAGTCACTCAACAGCAGGAAAACAAAATGATCAACCAGTTTTTTCTCTGACACAATCAACCAAATTAGTGTAGGAAAAAGCTATTAGGTCATATCCAGTCCATCCCTCTGGGAACAGAGCAAAACCACTCCTTGTATTATGCTACATTATTTCTCAACTACATTGTCCTGCCTAATTGTAAATAATTATAAATGACTCAGTGGCAGGGTTTCCACTATTTCCTCTCAAAGGTTAGCCCACAATCCAGTAATTTTCAGTGTCAAGATGGTTTCTCTGATAGTCAGCCAAAATATCCCTTGTCTTGATTTCATCTAATTATGCTCTGATCAACCCTGATCCCAATCTCTGCAATTCCTCATTTGTTGCTGTATTTATACCCTTCAAATATAACTATATGGCTATCACACCCTATTCCCTCCCCTCCCCAAGAGTCAATTGGCTGACTCTTAAGCTAACATCGGCAAAGGAAACTCTGCAGCCCCGTCACAACTTCTAGCCACCTCAGTATTTCCTACCCTATGCAGAAAACACCATCTAAGTTCTTGCAGTTCTGGGGTCAGACCTTCCAGGTCTCCACCTATACACTGGGCAGTGGTGTGGGTGTCCAGACACCACAGATTGCATTTGAACTTCCTCCTTTGTCATCTCCATTCTTCTGTTCCTCTAGGGTACAGAAGCACCTCTTTAGCTATTTTTTCCAACCACTTGTTTTTAGGGTAGTAAAACAGATCCAATTTCTCAAAAGAACAACTTAGAAGATTTCATTGACTCTATCTGGGTACAGAATTCATTCATTCACTCACATACTCAACTTTTATTGAAAACCAGCAGTGTCATATCCTGTACAAGTTACTAGGTATACCACGTGAATCTGACATATTCCTCTTCCTCAAGGAATTCACAGTCTAATAAAGAAGATAAATAGAATGTTCTCTCCAACTTATTATCCCCTACCTCCTTTTCTTTTTTTTTTTTTAATTTGTATTGGAGTATAGTTGATTTACAATGTTGTGTTAGTTTCTACTGTACAGCAAAGTGAATCAGCTACACGTATATGTATCTCCCCTCTCTTCTGTATTTCCTTCCCATTTAGGTCACCACAGAGCACTGAGTAGAGTTTCCTGTGCTACACGGTAGGTTCTCATTAGTTATCTATTTTATACATAGAATCAATAGTGTATATATGTCAATCTCAATCTCCCAATTCATCCCACCACTCCCCTTTCCCCTTTGGTATCCATACGTTTGTTCTCTACGTCTGTGTCCATATTTCTGCTTTGCAAATAAGATCATCTATACAATTTTTCTAGATTCCACATATATGCATTAATATACGATATTTGTTTTACTTTTTCTGACTTACTTCACTCTGTATGACAGTCTCTAGGTCCATCCACGCCTCTACAAAATGACCCAATTTCATTCCTTTTTATGGCTGAGTAATATTCCATTGTATATATGTACCACATCTTCTTTATCCATTCATCTTTCGATGGGCATTTAGGTTGCTTCCATGACCTGGCTATTGTAAATAGCGCTGCAATGAACACTGGGGTGCATGTGTCTTTTTGAATTATGGTTTTCTCTGGGTATATGCCCAGTAGTGGGATTGCTGGGTCATATGGTAGTTCTATTTTTAGTTTTTTAAGGAACCTCCATACTGTTCTCTATAGTGGCTGTATCAATTTACATTCCCACCAACAGTGCAAGAGGGTTCCCTTTTCTCCACACCCTCTCCAGCATTTGTTGTTTGTAGATTTTCTGATGATGCCCATTCTAACTGGTGTGAGGTGATACCTCATTGTAGTTTTGATTTGCATTTCTCTAATAATTAGTCATGTTGAGCATCTCTTCATGTGTTTGTTGGCCATCTGTATGTCTTCTTTGGAGAAATGTCTATTTAGGTCTTCTGCCCATTTTTTGATTGGGTTGTTTTTTGTTTTTTGGGGTTTTTTCGATATTGAGCTGCATGAGCTGTTTGTATATTTTGGAGATTAATCCTTTGTCTGTTGCTTTGTTTGCAAATATTTTCTCCCATTCTGAGGGTTGGCTTTTCGTCTTGTTTATGGTTTCCTTTGCTGTGCAAAAGCTTTTAAGTTTAATTAGGTCCCATTTGTTTATTTTTGTTTTTATTTTCATTACTCTAGGAGCCTACCTCCTTTTCTAAAGAATATTGTTTACAAATACAGTTCCTTATATCCCGTTTACCCTTCACTGAAATTGGGCCTCTGCCTCTAATATTTCAATGAAGTCTTTTCTGCCAACATCAACCAGTCATCTAATTAGCAAACCCAATAGCCTCTTTTCAATATTCATACAACTTCAATGCAAGAGCATTTAACATTATTGATCAATGGCCTGCTCCTTCTTGAAATCCTCCCCCTGCCCTTGGTTTCCACTCTCCCATATGTCTCCTCCTACATCTCTGATTGTCCTTTCTTTCTCTTTTACACCCCTTTTCTCCTCTCACTCTTAGCTGATGGCTTCCTCCTATGTTTGATTTAAAAAGAGATGTATTGAAAAGAGAACATCCTCATCTTTCCATCACTTCATTACCAACCTACCTTGCTTTACCTCTTCTTAATATAGATCATTATGCTTATTTTTAAAAATCAAAGTTCAAGCCCCTATTTCTGCTCAGACCTCCCAAGGACTTTGCTGCTGAAATTATCCCTTATTTTCTACACCATCTATTTCTCCCTCACTACTGGATTATCCCATTAGCAGTCAGATATTTCATATTAAATAGTCAGATATTTAATATTAAATCTCCCTTTCTTGATCCCAAATCCCTTCCAGCTAATACTCCACTTTTCCGTGCCCCTTCACAGCTAAACTCCTAGGAAGACATTATCTTCACTACCCATTCTTTAATGAAATAATCCATTCAGGCTTTTATCTCCAACATTCCATTGTCAAGGTTACCAATCGCTTCCACGTTGCCAAAATCAATAGTCAATTCTCAGAATCAATGTCTCATCAACATTTGACACAGTTGACTACTCCCTCTTTCTTTAATCAGTTTCTTCACTTGGGTTGTAGACACCATTCTCTTCTGGCTTTTTCCTACCACACTGGCCATTTCTCAGCTTTTTTTTTTTCTTTGGTTGCTCATTTGCCCTACCTCTAAATATTGGAGTACCCCAAGGCTCAGTCCAAGGACCTCCCCTCTTTGCTGTCTACACTTAACCCATTAGAGATTTCATCTAGTCTCAAAGCTTTATCAGAGGGTGATTCTAAAATTTAAATAGTTAACACTGACTTATTTCCTGACATCTATCTCATTTCTTAGTAAATATTAGCATGTAGCTGTCAAATGGACATCTTAAACTTAACACGTATAAAGCCAAGCTATTTATTTCCTATTCCTTCTTACCACTCACCAAACTTGTTCCTCTTCCAGTCTTTCCCACTTCAGTTTTCCCACCTTGGTTTTCAGGCCAAAACCAAGGAACCTTTTATTCCTTACCTACCCACTCCATACCACAACGCTGCCCAACTCAAACCTAATCCATTAACAAGCCCTCCAAAACAAATTCCACATTCAACTACTTTTCACTATTTCCACTACTAAAATCCAAGCCAAGCCATAACCACCTCTTGCCTGAATTAATTAGCCTCCTAACAAATTTCCCTGCTTCCTCTCTGCCCCCTACAGTCTGTTCTCCATACAACAGCCAGGGTGTTCATCTCCAAGTGCAAAACAAATCATAGTGCTGTCCTGCTTAGAACAGGTTTGCTCTGCAATTAGAATAAATCTGAACTCCTTACCAGAGCTTACAAGGCCCTATGTGACTGTGTTCCTGACTACCTTTTCAATTTCATCTCCTTTCATGCTCCTTTTTGCTTACTACACTCTAGTTTCAGTAGCTTTCTTTCTGATCTCTGAATACATCATGTATTTTTCCATTTAAGGACTTTTATACTTGATATCCTTCTGCCTGGAATGCTCTTCTCCCCAGATCTTTATATGGCTGCCTGTCTCTCATCATTTAATTCTTAGTTCAAATATCTTCAGAGAAGCCTTCCCTGAACTAGCTAAAGCCTCCTCTGTCCCCATTATATCCACACTCAGTCATTTTATATGCTCTTACACTTATTTGTTTTCCTTTATAGCACTTCTCACAAACTGATATTATATAATGTTTACTTGTTTGTGATTATTGTGTACTTCCTCTATCCCCACTAGAATATCAGCTTCATGAGAAAAAGAACTATTTTGTCCCATGGTATATCCTCAGTTCTTATAAGAGTACCTGGCACAGAGTATGGCCCTAGTAGATATTTGTCTGATGAAGGAAGAAAGGGAGGGAAGGAAGGAAGGAAGGAAGGAAGGAAGGAAGGAAGGAAGGAATGGAGGAAGGAAGGAAGGAAGGAAGGAAGGGAGGGAGGGAAGGAGGGAGGAAGGAAGGAAGAGTTTCTCTCCCTGTGCTTAGCTCTTAAGTATACGTCCCCCAGGATTTTGTCCATCCCTCTTCCCTTCCCCTTTATACTGCCCTTTTTGGAAGATCCCTCCCACCTCCCCCAAGGTTTCAATTACAATCTACCCAACTAACTCTCAATCTAATTATTGTGTCTTTGTTTCTTTTCTATACCCAAGACTTATAGTTACAATTGACTGCTGGACATTTCTACTAAGAGGTCTTAATAGATACTTCAATCTCTGCATGTCTAAAACTGAGCTCATTATTTTACTTCCTTCTGATATAATGTATATAAAATACTGAGTCAAATGCACAGTGTCTAGTAGAGACTCAATAAATCCTAGTTCTTGTAACTCCATCTAGCCTATTAAGCAAGAAACTCTGGACTCATCTTTGACTCATATTTATTTTCTTGAACCCACCACCTCAATTTTCAAGTATTTGGAAGTCTGACAACCCAACACCCCTGGGATTCTCAGCTTTTAATCCTCACTCTGGTAACCCTGATTGCCCTTGCCTGGCACGCGTTCATTCAATTCAATTAGCTATTCAATGAGTATTGAACTTGTATCCCTGCTAGGCACTATGATGGCTATGTCAAAGATACAAGGATAAATAACACGTGGACACCACCCAAAATTTATAGGGGGAAACGGATGAGTAAACAGGCTGTTACAATATAGAATAAGCAGTTCTAGATAGAGGAAATCAGCGGGTGTTGTTTATGGGAGGAAAACTTAATACAGTCCAGGGATGAAAGAGCTAAGGAAAGTCTTACAAGTGGCAAAGCCTTGGTCAAGTCTTGAGTTAGCTAAGCAAACAAGAGGAGGGAGCAGTCATCATGCCAGGAAGAAGGAGCAGAATGTGAAAAGACACAGAGATATGGGAGATGATGTTATAGTTGGGGAGTACATGCAGTTGAACATGGGCATAGCATAGATTGGAAGCTTGTGTGGAGATAAGTACGGTTATATTCTAAAGGGCCTTGTTCAACCAAATTAAGGAGTTTGGATTTTATCTTAAACACAATAGGGAACCTTGAAGGGTTGTGGTGAGTAAGGGTTTCATGACCAGATTCAAGTTTAAAAAGAAGACTCTGGTTGTAGTGTGGAGAACAGATTCAATTCAGGAGGTGGAGAACATGGAAAGACTAGAGGTAGATAAACTAGTTGAAGGACTATTGCAGTGAACACATAAGTGAGGAGAAATGTGAGAAATTTTCAGTAGGTAAAAATTGCCAAGACTTGGTCAATTAGATACAGAACTGAGTAGTTGAGAAAACTGAGTTCACTGGGAACTATTTACTTATATAGAGGTACACAGGAGGAGAAGCAGATTTCATCAGGTGTTGGAGGTGGAGGTTAATAAATTTAACACATACATGTGGAGTTTTTGAGATATCTGTGGGGGCATACAAATATCCAGAAAGCAGTGGGATATATGAGAGAGTAGTATGGGATAGAATGAGATATTTAGAAGTCTTACTTGCTAAGTAAAATCATGAGAATGAATTAAAATCACCCAGATTGTACAGTGTGAGAAGAGTAGAGAACCTTGTGTAGAATTCTGGAGAATATATACTTAAGGGGAGTGGAGGAATAGAAAAGAAAAAAACAAAGAAAAACTAGGAGAAATATAGTGTTACTGGAGCCAAAGGAAGAGGAAATTTTGAGAAGGAAGCAGTGTTCAACAGTGTTAAGTACTGAGGAAAGGCTGTACTGGGTTGAATGGTGTGTCCCCCCCCCCAAATTAATGTCCACTCAGAACTTCAAAATGCAAGCATATTTGGAAATAGGGCCTTTGCAGATGTAACTAGTTAAGATGAGGTCATACAAGATTAAGGTAAGCCATAAATCCAATAAATGGTGTCCTTATAAGAAGGCCATGCAGACGCAGACACAAAGAGAGAAATGCTATGCACAGAAGGAGGCAGAGATTAGAGTGATGTGCCTATAAGCCAAGGAACACCAAGAGTTGCTGGCGACCACCAGGAGCTAGGAAGAGGCAAGGAAGGATTCTTTCCTAGAGTCTTCAGAAAGAGCATGGCCCTGTTAACACCTTGATTTCAGATTTCTAGCTCCCAGAACTGTGAAAGAATTTCTGTTGTTTTAAGGTATCCAGTTTGTGGTATTTCTTTATGGCAGCTCTAGCATAGTAATGCAGAGGTGAAGTAAGATAAGAATAGGAAAAAGTTCATTGCTTTAAATAATTAACAGGTCACTGGTAATATTGGCCAGAGTCACTTGAGGAACATGGTGAGGGACAGAATTAGATTCTTATGAGTTGTGTTGTGAATGGAAAGTGGAAGAGTAGGAATAGTGAGTGTAGACAAGGTAATTTAGCTTTGAAAGAAAAAAAGGGTAATATCTAAAGATAAACATAGGTCTGACAAAGGGTATTTTCAAGATGGGAAAGATCTGAGCTGGTTTTCAGACATAGAGGGTGGACTCAGGGCAAAGAGAAGGATAACAGGCTGATAAGATGTGAAAAAAGGAGAGTGGAAATCAAAAGTGCAAAATTTCTCCAGGAAGTAGAGGGGAATGAGGACCAGGCCACAAGTGAAAGAATTGGGTACATCCAAGTGAGGAGATAAACGTTTTAAATGCATATCCCTTGAGTTTCAGGGAGATGAGGATAGAAAAAAAGTCCTTTAGACCCATCTATACAGGGTCTTCAATGCTGGAATGAAATGGCTGGACTTAATTCTGGAGGCAATTGCAGCCTTTTTTGAGAAAGGGAATGACATGACCCAGGCTAAGCACAATTGAGATCTCATAATTCATGAGGTTTACCCAGAGCACAATTACTGCTGATTGAAATGAATACAGAGATGTGCTTTAGGGAGATTCATTTGGCAGAATTGCAGAGAATGGGTTAGAGGGCATCCAGACAAGAGGTAATGAGTCCCTGGCAGTAGCAGGAAGAAGGCAAAGGAGATAGATGAGTTGGATATTAGAAACACTGCAGAAGAAGCTCAGAAAGGGCTTGGGGACTGTTGGGGATAAAAAAGGGAATGGAAGAGGATTCTACAGTTGTGAGCTTGACTTACAGGGGTGGGAAATATGCCATGGTCAGAAATAGAGATATTAGGTGGGGAAGTTGGCTGAGGGGTAATACACACTTTGGAATGGAAGTCTGCAGGCCAGAAAAAAGGTAAAGTTGGACAGAGGTATCTGGCAGTCTCCTGCATCTAGGAGAGAGGTGAAACACTTGGATGTGGATCAATTCATAAAAGAGTTGGCAGAGGGAAAAGATAAGGTAAAGGTTAGGACAGTGAAGGTACTTTGGGTGTAGGAAGATGATGTCTCCCTCAAGTGCAGGAAGGCTTCTTAGAGGAGGTAGCAAATGTGAGACATCCCGAAAATGGTGAACAGAATGCTTAACTGGTAAGCAGAAGCTGCTTGTTTAGTCGTACCTCTCTCTGTCACTTCTAAGCTATGTGAACTTAGAGTCTTTTCCTGTCCTGGGCATTTTTTTCACGTATAAAATGGGGTTGCTAAATACAGTGATTAGAGAGACCCCTTTTAGCTCTGACAGTACATTTTCCTTTGATTGCAGCTTGACTTTAGTGGATGGCCAGTCTTTGGTTCAGCAGAGAAAGGTGAAAAACTTTCTAGGTCAAGGAACAACATAGAAAAGGCAAAGAGGCACACTCAAGGAACGAGAAGTAAACCAATTTGGAACTAGCTGTTTTTCACAACTTGTGCTATCCAACCTAATGATTAATCTGGTTGACAATTATTATTACGATTGATAATAACACCTCATCTATGTTGTTAAAAGTGCTAGCCATTAAAAGGAAATTTGTGTAACATAGTTTTAACTAGTATTGTACTCCCTGCTAAAGTCAGTACTTTAGCAGGGAGTATAAAGTCAGAAGGATAAGGACTGCCATCTTTTTATTTATTCGGGAAAAGGAGAAGAACAATCATTAAATCCTACTTTGCCTCAGGTACTTTCATATATTTGACTAAAATGCAATTTCCATGAGGGCAAGATTTTCTCTTTAAATCTACTGTATTAACTGCTGTATCACCAATACCTGGAATAGTGCCTAGAATATAGTTGGCACTCGATAAATATTCTTTGAATGACTTGGGGAAAAATATATATAAAATCTCATTTAATCCTTACAACAAACTTGCAAAAGAGGCATTAGCATTCTCATTATACAGGAGGGAAAAGAATGGCTAAAAGAAGTTATGTAAACTTGTTCAAAGTCATGCCAGGGTCAAACACAATAGACTATAAGCTATATATGGGCAGGGAATGTGTCTGTTTTATTCTTTATGGTATCCCCAGCAGTTAGCTCATTATCTAGATTATAGAAGCACTCAATAAATATCTTTCTTAATGTATATGTATAACTGATTCACTTTGCTATACACCTGAAACTAACACAACATTGTGAAGTAACTATACTCTAATAAAAATTTTAAAATATATATCTTTTTTATTGAAGTATAGTTGACTTACAATGTTGTGTTAGTTTCTGGTGTACAGCAAAGTGAATCAGATATATATATGTGTGTGTGTGTATGTATACATATATATAAACATACATATATACATACATATGTATTCTTTTTCAGATTCTTTTCCATTATAGGTTATTACAAGATATTGAATATAGGTCCTGTGCTATATAGTAGGTCCTTGTTTGTTTTTTTTTTAATACATAGTAGTGTGTATATCTTTTGAATAGGAGGAAGCAAGCAAGCAAACACATACTTGTATGAACACAAATACAATTCATTTTGCCTTATACCAACCACATCATCACCCAAACTCAAAAGAATAATTGAATCTCAAGAATTCATCAGTTGGCCTCACATGTTTGTTGGTTCAAACATTCTGTGATTTTTTTTTATGCAGCCTCACTTGTAGACAGTGGTGGTTCTCTTTCAGTCCTTTTAACCTTTAGATAGTCTCAAGGTCTTCTTTTTGGAGGATGCTTTATACCTTCTTTTTGGAGGATGCTTCTTTTTGGAGGATGCTTTAAACTTTTTCTATAAAGAGCCAGGTAGTAAATATTTTAGGCTTTGAGGGCCATATGTTCTCTGATGGAAATACTCAACTCTGCCATTGTGGTATAAAAGCAACATGCAGATGAATGAACATGCCTGTATTCCAATAAAATATTATTTACAAAAACAGGTAGAGGGCTTCCCTGGTGGCGCAGTGGTTGAGAATCTGCCTGCTAATGCAGGGGACACGGGTTCGAGCCCTGGTCTGGGAAGATCCCACATGCCACGGAGCAGCTGGGCCCGTGAGCCACAATTGCTGAGCCTGCGCGTCTGGAGCCTGTGCCCCGCGACGGGAGGGGCCGCGATAGAGAAAGGCCCGCGCACCGCGATGAAGAGCGGTCCCCGCACCGCGATGAAGAGTGGCCCCCGCTTGCCGCAACTGGAGAAAGCCCTCGCACGAACCGAAGACCCAACACAGCCAAAAATAAATAAATAAATAAATAAATAAATAAGAAAATCCTTTAAAAAAAAAAAAAAAAAACAGGTAGCAGGCCAGATTTTGCCACAGACCATAGTTTACCTATCCCTGTTTTATAACAGTACTTCAATTCTTCCATTTCTTGCCTTTCCAGGACTTCTCTAACACTGTGTCAACTGTGAAGCTCCTCCTATCCTTGGTATAATAATACATGACAGGACAAATACAGTTTTAATGAGTTGTAACAGTTAAACCCCTTCCATTTAATAACTGTAGATGGCAGAGGCATAATCATGACAGAGAAAGATCAGCTAGAGAGGTTGGCAGGTAGCCTGGACAAAGCCCCAAAATATGGTTCCTTCTCCTAATCATGTTGGTAGAAGATCTGGACATCAGGTTTGCAGGGACAAAAACTAGATTTTTTGGCTTTTTTTGATCAGTGAACCTAGAGTTGATCAGTTAAAAACAGGCTCACAAATAACCATACCCATAAGAGACTGAATGCAATCTCATACGCCAATTTAGGTGACCATGAAAACTATCAAGTGGACCAATTACTCATATTCTCTACTTCCCTACTTCCCTACATCAGGATATGTAAAAAAAAATCCTGAGTCTTCATCAAGAATAAAAGGGAGAAGACTCAAATCAATAGAATTAGAAATGAAAAAGGAGAAGTAACCACTGACACTGCAGAAATACAAAGGATCATGAGAGATTACTACAAGCAACTCTATGCCAATAAAATGGACAACCTGGAAGAAATGGACAAATTCTTAGAAATGCACAACATGCCGAGACAGAACCAGGAAGAAATACAAAATATGAATAGACCAATTACAAGCACTGAAATTGAAACTGTGATTAAAAATCTTCCAACAAACAAAAGCCCAGGACCAGATGGCTTCACAGGCGAATTCTATCAAATATTTAGAGAAGAGCTAACACCTATCCTTCTAAAATTCTTCCAAAATATTGCAGAGGGAGGAACACTCCCAAACTCATTCTACGAGGCCACCATCACCCTGATCCCAAAACCAGACAAAGATATCACAAAGAAAGAAAACTACAGGCCAATATCACGGATGAACATAGATGCAAAAATCCTCAACAAAATACTAGCAAACAGAATCCAACAGCACATTAAAAGGATCATACACCATGATCAACTGGGGTTTATCCCAGGAATGCAAGGATTCTTCAATATACACAAATCAATCAATGTGATACACCATATTAACAGATTGAAGGAGAAAAACCATATGATCATCTCAATACCTGCAGAGAAAGCTTTCAACAAAATTCAACACCCATTTATGATAAAAACCCTCCAGAGAGTAGGCATAGAGGGAACTTTCCTCAACATAATAAAGGCCATATATGACAAACCCACAGCCAACATCGTCCTCAATGGTGAAAAACTGAAACCATTTCCACTAAGATCAGGAACAAGACAAGGTTGCCCACTCTCACCACTATTATTCAACATAGTTTTGGAAGTGTTAGCCACAGCAATCAGAGAAGAAAAAGAAATAAAAGGAATCCAAATTGGAAAAGAAGAAGTAAAGCTGTCACTGTTTGCAGATGACATGATACTATACATAGAGAATCCTAAAGATGCTACCAGAAAACTACTAGAGCTAATCAATGAATTTGGTAAAGTAGCAGGATACAAAATTAATGCACAGAAATCTCTTGCATTCCTATATACTAATGATGAAAAATCTGAAAGTGAAATTAAGAAAACACTCCCGTTTACCATTGCAACAAAAAGAATAAAATATCTAGGAATAAACCTACCTAAGGAGACAAAAGGCCTGTATGCAGAAAATTATAAGACATTGATGAAAGAAATTAAAGATGATACAAATAGATGGAGAGATATACCATGTTCTTGGATTGGAAGAATCAACATTGTGAAAATGACTCTACTACCCAAAGCAATCTACAGATTCAATGCAATCACTATCAAACTACCACTGGCAAATTTCACAATTTGTATGGAAACACAAAAGACCCCGAATGGAACAGGATAGAAAGCCCAGAGATAAACCCACGCACATATGGTCACCTTATCTTTGATAAAGGAGGCAAGAGTATACAGTGGAGAAAAGACAGCCTCTTTGATAAGTGGTGCTGGGAAAACTGGACAGCTACATGTAAAAGAATGAAATTAGAACACTCCCTAACACCATACACAAAAATAAACTCAAAATGGATTAACGACCTAAATGTAAGGCCAGATGCTATCAAACTCTTAGAGGAAAACATAGGCAGAACACTCTATGACATAAATCACAGCAAGATCCTTTTTGACCCAGCTCCCAGAGAAATGGAAATAAAAACAAAAATAAACAAATGGGACCTAATGAAACTTAAAAGCTTTTGCACAGCAATGGAAACCATAGAAAAGACGAAAAGACAACCCTCAGAATGGGAGAAAATATTTGCAGATGAAGCAACTGACAAAGGATTAATCTCCAAAATTTACAAGCAGCTCATGCAGCTCCCTATCAAAAAAACAAACAACCCAATCCAAAAATGGGCAGAAGACCTAAACAGACATTTCTGCAAAGAAGATATATAGATTGCCAACAAACACATGAAAGAATGCTCAACATCATTAATCATTAGAGAATTGCAAATCAAAGCTACAATGAGATATCATCTCACACCGGTTGGAATGGCCATCATCAAAAAATCTACAAACAATAAATGCTGGAGAGGGTGTGGAGAAAAGGGAACCCTCTTGCACTGTTGGTGGGAATGTAAATTGATACAGCCACTATGGAGAACAGTATGGAGGTTCCTTAAAAAACTAACAATAGAACTACCATACGACCCAGCAATCCCACTACTGGGCATATACCCTGAGAAAACCATCATTCAAAAAGAGTCATGTACCAAAATGTTCATTGCAGCTCTATTTATAATAGCCATGACATGGAAGCAACCTAAGTGTCCATTGACAGATAAATGGATAAAGAAGATGTGGCCCATATATACAATGGAATATTACTCAGCCATAAAAAGAAACGAGATTGAATTATTTGTAGTGAGGTGGATGGACCTAGAGTCTGTCATACAGAGTGAAGTAAGTCAGAAAGAGAGAAACAAATACCGTATCCTAACACATATATATGGAATCTAAAAAACAAACAAACAAAAAGATGGTCATGAAGAACCTAGGGGCAAGACGGGAATAAAGACGCAGACCTACTAGAGAATGGACTTGAGGATATGCGGGGGGAAGGGTAAGATGTGACAAAGTGAGAGAGTGGCATGGACATATATACACTACCAAACGTAAAATAGATAGCTAGTGGGAAGCAGCCGCATAGCACAGGGAGATCAGCTCTGTGCTTTGTGACCACCTAGAGGGGTGGGATAGGGAGGGTGGGAGGGAGGGAGATGCAAGAGGGAAGAGATATGGGGACATATGTATATGTATAACTGATTCACTTTGTTATAAAGCAGAAACTAACATACCATTGTAAAGCAATTATACTCCAATAAAGATGTTAAAAGAAAACAATTGTGAGTCTTTCTTATGTGTCATAAGGTGTACTAGGTGCTGAGGACACAACAATGAATATGAAGCAGCCGATCCCCTTATGGTTCTTCTAGTCCAGGGGTCAGCACATTTTTTTCTGTAAAGAGCAAAATAATATTTTTTTGGCTTTTCAGTTGTGACAGTTTCTGTCACAACTACTGAGTTTTGCCATCATAGTGTGAAAGCAGCTATAGACAATATGTAAATGAATAGGCATGGCTCTGTTCCAATAAAACTTTATTTATGGACACTGAAATTTGAGTTTCATATAATTTTCACATGTCATAAAATCCTATTCTTTTTTTTCCCCAACCATTTAAAAATACATTTTAAAAAACACTCTTAGTAGCAGGCCATCCCCAAAAATGTGATGGGTTGGATTTAGCCCATGGGCTGTAGTTGCCAACTCCTGGTTTGGTGTAATGGGGAAGATAAACATAGAAACAGATTATTTCAACACAATGTGATAAAACCTACTAGAGTTCTATGGGAGCCAGAGAAAGTTCACCTAACTCAACCCAAGGCATCAAAGAAAGTACCCTAGAAACATCCCCAGAGCTGAATCTTAAAGGTTAATATGAAGGCATTAACTAAGGAAAGAAAGAGGAAAGTATGCTCCAATAGAAAGCAGAGAATGATCAGAGTCAGAGGTGACAAACAGCATGAAATTCTTGGGGAATGGTATTGCTCTAGCACAAAAGACAAGTGTCAGATGAAGTTGCAGGTATGGGTAGGGATGAAGATATACAATGCCTTATTTACCATGCCTCTGGGCAATGAAGGCCACTTACAAGTTTCCAGTAGGGGATTAATATAATTGAATCTGTATTTTAGATTTACTTCTGTGGTAACACCTTGGCAGACAGATCTGAGACAGCCAAGAGGCTACTGAAATAGTCCAGGGGAGAGATGATAAGGGCAATAGTGGTGAAAATGGAGGGAGGAGGATAAATTCCGGAAGTGTCTAAGAGGTTAAATCAACATGGCTTAGTGAGGGAGAACAAGGAGTCAAAAATGACTCAGATTTCTCACTTGGATGGCTAGATGGATGAAAGTACCACCAACTGCTATTGGAAAGGGAGAGAGCTTTATAAGCCAGATAATGAGTTCAGATTTACACACGTTGCCTTTCAGTTTCTGCTGGGTTTTCCTGTAGAGATGTTTACCAGGCTGCTGTGCATATGAGCTTTGGGGAGAGATCAGAACTAGAGATATAGTCGTGAGCACAGAATAGGCGAAAATGATATTTGAGGGCTTGATGATATTGAAGAGCAGCTGTAAAGAGAATGGGGTATGTGAAAGCTAGAAGGAGGTAAGGTTGTTATCAGAGAGTTGAATTTAGTCTTTCTCAGCTGATTCCTGAGAATTAAGCCCTAAGGCCTCAAGACAGTGGTTCTCAAACTGTAAGCTTTACACCTGGAAAGCTTGTTAAAACATATTGCTGAGTACCACCCTCAGAGTTTTGATTCAGTAGGTCTATGGTAATGCCCAATAATTTGCATTTCTAACAAGTTTCTAGGTGATGCTCGCCAGTAAGAAACACAGCCCTGAAGAATCCATTGTATATAATGAATTAACTTCTCTCTTCTGCATCTAGTACACTCCTAGTTATGTGCCGTCCTTGGGAAAATTGAGATAATGGTCACTCAACTTATTTTCTTTCTTCTGTGATTCAGATAAGGAACTCCAATGGAGAAAGACTGGAAGGTGTCAGGGTTCCATGATTGAGTCACCAGACTCTAGCCTAGGTTAGACATTCAATAAATATTTGTTGACTGAAAGGTTGGCACAGTCCATGGTACAGTCGGGGGAGTGAGCTGCTGATATAGAAGGGTTTATCTCTGAAGTTGAGATCAAGGACCCATAAGACTAAAGTTTGTGATTCTTTACAAGAACAATGAAATCTTTCAGTATGACAGCAGGAACTAGGGTAGAGAAGATGATGGTGAAGCAGGTGCCAAAGTATAAAACGGATGTGGGAGAATGACCTGCAGGCTGACAGATGACATTGATAAGGAAATGAAAATGATAAAGCCTGCTTGTTTGAATTTCAAAAGGGATTTTTGTGTGAGGGTAGAGGAATAATGGTTTAGAAGTTGTCTGTGGAAAGCATGCCTAAACCAGGGCATGTGTATATACTATCCATCAAACTGTGTCTTAATGTTATCATTACAACAGTGCCCTGAGACTTTACCCACGTGATAAAAAATAGCGTCTACACATTTTCTCTTTCTGGACAGTTTTGTAATTTCCAGCATAAACAACTTCTTTCTTTCATACATATTTCCTACTAAGGTCATTTCTAAGAATTGTATGTGTTTGGTTGCTATTGTGAATGGGATATATTTCTCCTTATAGCTCCTCATTGGTTAATGTGGTCTAGTTTTAAATTAAATTTGTGCTTCTTTGACTTATCCTTTGAACTGGTTGTAACACCTTACAATTTCCTTGTTAATGTTAAATAAAAATCTTTAACACATTCATTTTTCTATCGCTATGAGTTAAGATTTTACCTTTTTAAAAATTATCTTTTAACATTTGCAATGAATTGTTATTGTGCAACATTACTGAAGTAGATTTGATAGAATTTCATTTATAGGTTTTCCATCTAAGTTCAGAAATTGGATAGAATGTTCTTTTTGGAGCAGTTTGTCAGGTGTTGGTATCAGAGTGATGCTACCTTCAAAACCAATGTGAATAACTCTTCAAGATGTTCAATTGTATAACACTGCTATAGAGTTGAATTTGTCTATTCCTAGAAAGTTTGAAGGAACTCGCTGATAAATACATCTGACCTTAAAGTATTTGTAGAAGTTTCTCTTTGATGATTGTTTCCAATGTTTCTACAATTACAGGTCCATTTAGTTTGCAACTTCTCAATAATGCTTGCCATTTAATATTTTATTAGATATTTTAAATTTCTCTGAGATTTTCAAATTTATTAAGGTACAATTTAGTAGTATCCTATAATTTAAGAAACCTTTGTATTTGCTCTTATATTCCATTTATCATTTAAATTTTATTTATAATTCATCATTGTTTTCTTGATTAAATTTGCTAGAGGCTTATCTACTTAATTCATCCCCCCATTAAAAAAACCCTACTCGTCGGCTTCATATTATATTGGATTCTTAGTCACATAATTTCATTCTTCATATTTAATAATGAAATATTTAAGGCTATAAATGTACTCCTGAATATTGCTCTCAAAGATTTGATAAGTCGTGATCTCGTTTTTGTTATTTTTTATTAGTCTGCCAGTGTTTCTTTGAGCTAATACTTGCATATAAATGTGTTCTGAAATATTCATGCAGTTGAAGACTTTTGTTTAAATTTGTTTTCAAGTTTATAAAAGCTTTACATTATCATCAGAGAACAGAGAAAGTGCGTCTACTTGCAAGAGTTTGCAAAGGTTTTCTTTGTGGCATATCAATGATCATTTTTTTAAATGTTACCAGAATATTTGAAAAGATAGTGTATTTGCTGTCTATAGAATATAATTTTTGACATTTATTAATTAGACCCTATGAATTATGGTTTTCAAACCTTTGAAGTACATATTTTAGGTCTACTTTATCTGATATAGTTAAATTATGTTAATGTTTCCCATATAGACATATATATAATTTTTCTTCTTTTATTGCAGGTTTTTTCTTTACATATTTAGATCCTTTTTTTTTTCCTCAAACAATGGTTTCATGAATACAAATCCTTAATATAGTCTGTATCTTCTATTTCTTGGGACCAATGTGATTGTATGGTTATTGGTCCTGTTTTGTTTTCTTTTTTTCAAATAGATAAGTGACATGATTAGATGCCTATTTGGAGAATGGATTGATTGGAAGGAGGTGAGACTACAAGATTAGAAGCCAGTGAGAAGACTATTACAATGGTCCAGGTAAGAAATAATGAACAATTGGATTAAGACAAGGGCTACAGAGAGGTTTTTAGCAAGTAGAATAATCAAGACTTGGAATAACTTGGATTGAAGTGGCTTGAGGCAAGTGAGAAGAGTTGAGGGCAACACCTAGATTTCTGACTTAGTTAACCATTATCTAAAGAGCAATATAGGAGGAAGAGCTGGGCTGGCTTTTCAGAATAAGCCATTTTCTGAAGTTCCTTCTTTACATTCATCCCCAAACACTCAAGCTCAGACCTAAAGCTCAGTGTTGAATCTTTGTCAGTTGATTGCTTTACTCAAACCAAAGACTTTCTACCTTAGTATAAAACACTAGGCTAAATATTAAATTTCATGGAGATCACATTTCTTTTATGTGCTGAGAGCTCTTTCATAAATTAGAAGAATAACTTGAACTAAGAAAGAAGGAATAAATGTCCTACACCATCCCCAGGGTAGTCCATAGGTGAAGGTTAAGTTTTCCACAAGAGGGCAGCATCACCTAATAAATTATGTCATTGAACGCCTCCTCCAATAGGGGTTGAGATGGGGAAGCTGAAAGGGTAGACAACGTAGGTTCTGGGAGCCATAGGACCTGCCACACCATGAAAACCAAAGGGCCCGGCTATCTCCAAGGCCATAATTATAGCCACTCTTAAGTGACTGGTAGTGGCAGATGTCACCACAGCAGGGAGAAAGAAGACATGGAGCTCACCAAGGGAGGATGAGTGAGTGACACACCTGAACACTCTCATTCTTATGACTGGATCAGAAGCCAATGCAGATCATGTCTACATTCCTTCTAAGTGCTGGTATCTCTGTATAACCAGTATTTCTCAAGGGGCTTTATTTCCTGTCAGATCTTTTTCACCCCTAATGGTTTCCCAGCAAATCTTGTCTCTGAAGGTTAGGTTGCAAAGCACAATACAGTTTGATGATCTCCTTATTTCATAATGGTGGTTGGTTACTCCAATTATGCTTCTTTTATACCCTAGGGAAAGGAATGGGACTGAAATTCACTGAGAACCTATTATGTTAAAGGCATTTTACATAAATTGCCTCACTTAATCATCATGCTATTATATAGGAACTATTATTTCCCATGTGACAGAACCAGGAAGTAGCATACATGTGTCTATCTGATTCTAAAACAAAAACTTCTAAATTCACCAAGCTGCCCCTTTAAGAAGCCTTATTTAAAACCTAAATTATGACCTATCCAATACTGAGTCAGTGACAATGTGTCTATTGTATAAGACATTATTTAACATGTCACCTCTTACCTAGGTACATGGGCAGGCATGGCTTAGTCTTATGCAGGTAATATAATAAATCAATGGGAGGTAATATAATAACTCAATGGGATCCTATATAACTTCACCCTTACTAACTCAAAATCTTTCCCCCTAAGTATTCTCTCCTCAGGATAAATCATTTGCATACAGAGCAGGAGAACAATGGAAGAATTAAAGATGGCTTCTGTGTTTCTGGCTTGGTTGACTAAGGGCATGGTGGTCCCAGTCACTGAGATAAGGAGCTTGCGAGGAGAAGAAGATGATGCATTAGGTTTTGAGCATGTTGTGTGTGAAATGCTTCTGAGACATCTAAGTATAAATGTCTAGTAGAAGTTGGTTATAGGGGTCTGGGTCGTAAGAGATCTAGTCATCCACATACAGATGATAATTGAAACTCGGGGACCAGGTGAGATTTTCCATGGTATACTGATGAAATTAGAAAGGGTAGAACTAGGGGAAACACCAACATTTAAGGGATGGGCAGAGGAAGAGCAGGGGGTAGAGGAACCTCATTTTAAAAAATGAACAGAGAGATAGAAAAAGAACAAGGAAATGGGGTATCTTGAAAGCAAGAAAGGAGAGTTTCACAAAGAAGGGTGTAATCCAGAGCAACAATGTCAAACGCCATATGTAAGTCATATATGATGAAGACTAGAAATAACCCACTGACTCTGACAACTAGGAGGTAATACATATATTTTGACAAAGTAGTTTCAGTGGACTTCTGGGGGTCAAATTCAGAATGCAGTGGGTGGAAAGCTAAATGGTAGGTAAAGGTAGGTGAAGTAGAAACAGTGAGTATAGACTCTCCTTTTGAGAGACTGGATATGAACAAAAACAAGAAGATGGGGCAGAAGCCAGAGGGGGAAGTATGATTACAGGAAGACACAAAATTTTTTCTAATAAAAATAATTAAGATGGAGAAACGTAGGCATGTGTATAGGATAAAGGAAACAAACTAACAGAAAGGGAGAAGTATGAGCTCCAGGAGTAGAGAACAAAGATACAGCAGCAAAATGAAAGGGAGACCTATGGTAAGCTCATCTATAGGTGGATGCTTTGGCAGCAGTAGAATGACTGTCCTTATCTTCCAAATATGTCCTTATCTTCCTCCTGCTTGTGCCACTCTACTTACCTAGAAAGCCTTTCCCCTCCTGATGGTTTCTTTGTCAAATTCTACCTGTCTTTTAGCTTAGATTCCACCTCCTCTATTGGTCTTACCCTGACCATCTCTTCTGAAGTGCTTTCTCTTTCTCTTGAACTCTAAGAGCAATTTCTGTCTGAAAAATTCATTTGACAATCACCCTTCACCCTGTGGAATCTCCTTTATGGCTTTCTTTAAAAAAATGTATTGCTAATTAATTTGTCTTATGTGTGTCTTTTCTTCCCTGTTAGACTGTACACTCCTCAAGGGCAGGCTTCCTGTCTTAGAGTTTGCCACAGCCTCCAGAGTGCCTACCATGGCTGGGAGTAGGAGCCCTTTAAATCTAAGTGGTAAAAAATAAATACATAAATAAATAAATAAAATTTTAAAAAAATTTTTAAAAATAAAAAAAAAGTCTATGTGGTTCAGCAGTGGCAGCCTTTTATGAAGGAGGAGACAGAGAAACACTGGGTTAGGTAGGCCCTTGGTGTGTATTGAGTCATTTAGTTCTCTCAAAAGCAAATGAGGAGAGTGAGTCTTGCAGAGGTAAAATAAATTTATGCAAGATGACATGGGTAGTATGAGATAGTGCCAGGATTTGAACCAAAGGCCCTTTCTCTTATGCCATTCTGCTTCAGTTGTTTGCAAAATTCTGTTCACATGAAACCCCTCTTTCCTTGATATTGATAGAGACATGCCCCTATTGAGGCTTTACTACCAACCAAGTGGTTTCAGCGGCCCCTGCACCTTATAGCAAATCTCCCTGTGCCTTACCTCCTGACAATCAGCTTGAGGATCCGGAAGGAGCCTTTGATGAGGATGAGGGCCTCTTGGCGGGAGCCATACAATGGAGTGCCATTGATATTCACCAGCTCATCACCAGTCCTCATCTTCTGGGACAAGGCTGCCTTGCCTCCATCTTCAATCTGTGTTGCAGAGGACAAAAAAGAAAGCAGGTGGTGAGGAGATTCCTTCCCCCAAATTCTACTTCCTGGCTCCTCCCAACTTCTGAGCCACAAATAGTCCTGGGGGATGGCACCAAGACGCTCCAGGGAGCAGCTAAGAAGCTGATTACAGGCCATTATTTACTGAAGGTAAAGCTTGGGCAAGCCCTTGAGGAAGAAAACAACACAGACATAATGCAATCTTTGCACTGGAGGCGTCAACAGTCCATTTGGGGAGACACGTGCTTCTAAATAAGAAAACGATGTTCGAAGGAACTCCACAGTGTGGGCATGGAATAGCAAATTGTGCACACAAATTAGAGCCAGAAGAACTAGGATTCAGCAAAATGACCTTTGGCAAGTCCTTCTCTCTTTGGGCAGGCTCTGAAGTCTGACAAACTTGAGTGTGAATCTTGGCTCTAGTACTTCCTAGCTCTGTGACCCCAAGCAAGTTACCTAACATCTCCATGTCTCAATGGCCCCATATGTGAAATACAGATAATAAGCATCCCTACCTCACAGGGTTGTTAGTATGTGAAGTATCTGGGAGCAAGGGGTTGACTCTGAAGACCTTGAAGGTGGCTTCCAGCTCAACCTTCTGTGAGTGGAATTGCAAATCCAAAAGATACAAAGTAACTGATCATTTATCTATATCTCTTCAACAAGTATGTTGTTGACAGTGGGCACTGACCAAGTGCTGGGAACATGGGTGTTCACTGTTCCACCATAGCCTACAGAATTTCCATTGGTCAAGGGCAATCTTGGCAGGAATGTAGTCAGGCTGGGGCGTGGGCATTGAAAGCAAAGGAAGAAATAATAGCCACTAGGGTAGGCAAAAGCAAAGCAAAGCAGAATGTTCCCCCAAGGATCCTTACTTACGGCTACTTTTGTATGTGACATTTCTACTACAAAGGTGAGTTCCACCTATTGGAACATCAATTCCATCCATGGTGGTAGGAGTCATCTCATCCATCCACTAACCCATCCTCAAGTTTTTGGTTAATTTCTAGTATGCAGGGGACAACATGCTTAGTGCTAGAGATACAGAAATGAACAAAGTACACATAGCTCCCAGATTCAGGGGTGGGTTACCATCTAAAGTTCATATGTCCATGGAGATGGGCAGATGAAAAAAGGTCCAACCCACTAATGGAATCAGGAAGAGGTGTTTGTTTCTCTCAGAAGCAAAAGAGTTGAGGATGATTAAACCATACAATTCTTAGGGAAAGGCAGGTTCTAAATGGCGCAACTAAGGGCTGGTCTTTGCTGCAGGTGTTTTTACATTTACTTCTACTCTTGTTCCAATCTTTCTTTCAGTCCTTTATAGCATCCCTCCAATCTATCCCCACACCATGTAAGTTAGAATATTGCTGAGCTTTAAGGTTGGCCAGCTCATGTGCAATTTGGCAGATGAGACCTCCTGAGTTCAAAAAAAAATGTTAATTCAGGATTTTAAAAATCCCATCAAATAAATTGAAATTCTGAGTTAAATCAGACTGTTATTAAATTTATTGCTGCTAACCCAACAATTTTTTTAAATTAACCTTTGTGTGGCAAATCATAGGTTAGCCAAGTGACATTGAATATATATACCTTTGTTCCAATACCTGGGCCACCACTCAAGACAAAACAAGCCAATATTGGTAAATGGGGAACAACTCTCAGCAAATTAAGTAGGATCACACTCTTATTTCCATTCTCATTATCATTATTACTTCACAGTCACTGCTGCCAAAAGAAAGAAAAAAGAAAAAGAAGAAGAAGCAAAGTGCTGTACTTGAATTTCAGAAGTTCTGTTTGAATGATTCATTCCTTTGGCATCCATGGAAGGCCCTCAGCATCAGGCAGGACTTTCAACAGGCATCATCAGCCATTTGAAAGGGCTTCCTTAGGCTAACAAAGAACCGCAAACAAGAGTCTAACTAATGAATGCTAATAGATTTTTCCTGTTGATGTACATTAGTCTTAATTCACTCTACCCATTTTTAAATTCATATAACTCAATTATCCATATTACTGTTAACCATAGCAAGTCTTTCCTTCAATATGTATTGATATTAAGTACCACCTCGGGTTAATTAAGCCCTTTGTTACATCAATAAGATTTGTTTATTCTACCAGAAAATGAAAGAGGGGTACCTTTTAAACTAAAATGCTTAATTATGGCTGCAGCAAAAGATCAGGCATTTTGCATTCCCTACTGCCACTTTGTTTGCCACTATCTGAATCCTTGCAGGGACTCTTTCTTGGACTATAGCCTCAAGCCAACTGTCCACGCCCCTTTTTCTGTTCCATGCCCTTTCTCAGTCACCAGCAGCATCACCTTCAGAACATGAATAATAATAACTCCATTTTAGCACAAGTGTGAGGGTTCACAGACAACAAACCAGCAAATTATGGCACCAAATTCCAAAGTACAGACAGGTCCAGATCAGGAACTGAAACTCCATTTGGTTGAAGAGCCCTTGGACTATACCCCAAACTAGCCCTTTCCCAAACCCAGGGCATTTACTGAGCTATACAACAGATGCCTTCTTATTCCTCCTAACTTTTGGACTCTTTTTTTTTTTTTTTTTTTTTTTTAAAGTTTTACTTGATTTTATTTATTTATTTATTTATTTTTGGCTGTGTTGGGTCTTCGGTTCGTGCGAGGGCTTTCTCCAGTTGCGGCTAGCGGGGGCCACTCTTCATCGCGGTGCGGGGACCGCTCTTCATCGCGGTGCGCGGGCCTTTCTCTATCGCGGCCCCTCCCGTCGCGGGGCACAGGCTCCAGACGCGCAGGCTCAGCAATTGTGGCTCACGGGCCCAGCTGCTCCGTGGCATGTGGGATCTTCCCAGACCAGGGCTCGAACCCGTGTCCCCTGCATTAGCAGGCAGATTCTCAACCACTGCGCCACCAGGGAAGCCCTGGACTCTTTTAAAAAGTATTGCTTCGCGGGTCTTCCTCCTCCCCCCTCCACCTCTAGATTCCTGGGATCCAGCATGTCTTCCATTTATTGTTTGGCATCCTGACAGCCAGTTCTCCAGGTCGATGGCTCAACCACATATTTGTTTATATAGAAGATAAAGCAGCTGTTCATTTTTCTAGCAAGGAAAAGGAATGAAAAGGAAAGGAAAGGAAAGGGAAGGGAAGGGAGGGGAGGGGAAAGGAAGAAGGGAGGGGAAGGGAAGAAGGCAGGGAGGGGAAACAATATGCATATTCTCCTATAAAAGATTTTGTTTTTCCCTTCCCACTGTGCCACTCGTAACTCTGGCTGGGGCACAGAAGAGGTGTGAATCAACAAACATGTTGAGAATAACATGTCCTTCTTGAGAGGGCTGTATAGCATCATTTGATGCTGTCCATTCAGTAAGGCTGGTCAACTTTCCAGCTCTTCCTGAATCAGCCCTTCAGGGTGGCTTTCTTGTTTCATTTGAAGTGTTGTGAATTCTCAGATTGGACCCAGACGCATTGGAATGTCAGTATAAACACACACTACAAAGCCCAATGTAAACGATGGTTAACTTATGTGTCATTTTGGATTATCCAAGTGATCGCTGGGCTAGCAGTGAGTGGTCCAAGTAATTGAAAATTGATTGCATAAAGGTCATATAGCCAAAAGCCAGCTGTTGTCTGGAAAGTTGGGAAGAGCTGATTGACCTTGGACAAGTCCCTTTCCCCTCTTTTGGCCTCTTTTACCCTTACTGGTAAAACGTGGGGGTCTGACTAGATGGTCTCTGAGGACCTGTGGAGCTCTGACATTCAGTGACCTGTGTGCAGTTAGCAAAGTCATGCATTACCATTCTGCTGACATAGATAATCCCACTGTGCTTTGCCTTCACCTATGTTTCACTCCTTCGAAACTAATCAACATCCATCTCTCATTTCCCTGTGGTCTTTATCCATTGTTTCAGAGTGGTCCATCAAGGTTTGAACACTTATAAAAGCACAGTTGGGACACCGAGAGAAAGAGATTCCTGAAGCCCCATTTTGTGCTAATGAGCTGATGAATTGGAAATTTTTGATGGATCTTCAATGAAGCATGAAGTGCTCTAATAACTGTCAACAAAGTGACAAGTTGGTCGCTTGACAGTAAAGGCAAAGGAAAATGGACTTAACAGTACTTACTGGTTTTCTAGTAGCTTTTATACTAAATAAAAGATACTAGCAGATACTTGCTTGGGTCTCTTGACTAAACTAGGAAATATGAGAAAGTGAAGGAAAGAAAAGTTAAGCCAGGTTTATCTTGCAGGAAAAATGCATCAGCAGGAGACATACCATCTGCAACAATAACCAGCAGGTATTGAATGCGTATTACAATAGTGTAAGAGCAGTATTAAAAGTCAATGGTATGACTGTGAATACCTCTGCTTGCTACAAGAAATTTATTGGAAAAACTAGGCACTAACTGAAACTTTCTTGGCCAGTTCTAGGAGCTTCTGGCCAAATTACGCCACGGCGCATGTTCCACAGGATGTTCCGGCATTCCACGGGTTCATCTGGTTGGCTGAATCCAGAGATGCAAAATCCCATGCATGGGGGGGCCACCTGTAAGGTACTTGAGCTTCCATGGATTTTGGTATCCATGTGGGGGTCCTAGAACCAATCTCTCATGGATACCTAGGGACCACTGTACCCGCCCGTTCTCCTACCTCCACCAGCTTGCCCATTGTCTAAGAAGGCAAATAACATAGTTAATTGTATGAATTGATTTTTTTACTACATAAATGGAAAAGGTCCACCCAGAATACAATAGTTATATTGCTTTTTTAAAGTAAGTATATCCTCTGAGTGTCTTTTTATCACTTTTTGAAAGATTTTCAAGTTTTTAGTAACACTCCAGACAGCAATTTGGCCTTTTCTGGGGAATCAATAGAGAGAAATTGTAGAGATGGAGATAATCTGTCTTTGAGAAGTTTAACTATTAGGAAGTAGGATCATCAAATAATAAAGTCTGTGCTTATTCTGAAACTCAGTTTGACTTGAGCAGACCACAAGTTGGGGGCTGTTTCTGATCTGCCCTCTCTTACCCCATTGGTATCCCTTAGAATCTGATCATGTTAGGAGAGATCAATCAGAGTGACCTGGATGAGGGAGATACAGGCTTTGAAACCTCTGCGATCTCTTTGCCATGACTTTCAACGGTCTGATCCCAGGTTGCAGACAAACTGCCTGCCCTAACTTGTTTCTTTTAGCAACTTTCTCCCTTCAAAATCCCTCCCAAATTCCAAAGTAGTCTAGATTTGAAAAATAAGAAACTGCTGTTCCTAATTTCATCTTCCCTACCTTACCCCAGCTTCCCAAAAGGCAAAACAGAAAACAAAAACCTCTCTCAAATAAATGAGAATTCAATAACATCACCCAATTAAAAAGATGTAAGTAGGCATGGTTCTAAGTAGTAAGTCCTATATGGAACTAGACTGAGGAGGTGGACACCAAAGGAAAAGATATTCTTTACCTTACCAGCTAAGAATCCTACAAGGGGCTGCCCCAGAATGTTCAGTTCTGTGGATCACACCCATCGGCTCTCTTGACCTTGGACCAAGGGAGCTATGCTGTGCCCCACAGTATGACCTATCCTTACAGACAGCTCCTTCCTCCCCAGCTGCTTAATTACCATCTATTTTACTAATCCTCACAAGGAAAGCTCTCTAAGCTCCAAATCATTAGATTTCCCCGGGGATTACCCCAAGTCAAATTCTAAGTATCTTTGCCAAAAAGTCAGTCCAGAGCCAAGCTCAGCTCTAGGAACTTGGTAATGAGAAAAGGGATAGGGAGTCAAGAGCACTGTACCCTACATCAGCGACCAAAAGCAAGTCTGTCTTTTCTCCTACCAAGTCAGATCATTCTTGCTGTCTCCGTAAGTCAGGTAAGGGAGAACAAACATCACTGTGCAAGAGCAAACTCAGAGTTTCTTACATTATCACCAAATATGCTCATTGGGGTCCTCTTCCCACTTTGTCAACTCTAGCCATTTGTTAACACTGAAGTCTTTTGCTGACATTAATGTTATCA
Organism: Balaenoptera acutorostrata; assembly: GCF_949987535.1. NCBI lineage: Eukaryota > Metazoa > Chordata > Mammalia > Artiodactyla > Balaenopteridae > Balaenoptera > Balaenoptera acutorostrata. The sequence continues at coordinate 44,137,628 of NC_080085.1, forward strand.
GTGTTTGTCAAAAATGTTATTTAGCCTTTGGTGGTTTAGAACAGTAGTCTCCAGGGTGGATTTATATATCCCAGGCTATGCACAAATGATCTACTGGAAAGGGTGATAATGGAAGTTCTGTTTATATTTATCTAATTTTTAATAAAACCAAGCTTTATTAGTATTTAATATTGGTGGTGGTAGATTGTATCATCCATAAATAAAATTATGTATATTGGGGACACATGCTCAAAACATTTTTACTGATATAAATTTTTACTAAAAAATTTTTGGCCAGATCATAGACTTCAATGAGAGGGCTAAAACCATAAAGCTTTCAGAAGAAAACATAGGAGAACATCTTTATGACCTTGAGGTGGGCAAAGTTTTATGGGCAGGATACAAAAAGCAATAATCCTAAAAGATATAGTGTTGTATTGGAGTTCATCAAATTAAAAAAAAGTTCATTTAAAATGTCACTGAAAAAGTGAAAAGCCAAGCCACAGATTGGAAACATATTCATAATACGTATATCTGACAAAGGACTTACATTCAGAATATAAAAAGAAATACAAATCAATTAGAAAAACATAACCAATTGGCAAAAGACTTGAACAGGAACTTCACTAAAAAAGATATGTACAGCAATATGAACTCCACATTTCTGGTGGGAGTGTAAAATTGTACAACCACTTTGGAAATCTGTGTACCTAATCTAGCACCTAGAAATTCCACACCTAAGTATCCCCAAGAGAAAGTACCATATGTGTCCACAAAAAAAAGGACTTGATTATTCATAGCAGCTTTATTCACAATAGACAAAAATTAGGAATAATCCATCAAGATATACCTACAAAGTAGCACACTTCATAACAATAAAGAAAGAACAAACTACTGATACATGCAACGAAATGGATGCCTGTCAAAATATTACACTGAGTGAAAGAGACCAGACTAAAACAATACATACTGTATGATTCCATTTTATTTAAAGGACAAGAACAGACAAAACTCATCTATGGTGATAAAACTCAGACTAGTAGTTACCTTGAAAGGGTGTACTGACTGCGAAGGCACATGAGCATAATTTTCAGGGGTGCTGGAAATGTTTTACATGTTAATCTGGGAACTGATTACATGGAAATATACACATCTAAAAATTCACTGAGATATGTGTTTTTTATATATATGTATTTTATATATATATATATATATATATATATATATATATATATAAAACTTTTCCTTAATTTAAGAATTTTAAAAATTAAGAACTCTACACTATACAGATATACAGATTATATTTCTGAGGTAGGGCCCAAGGATTAGGCACTATTTTCACATACTCATAGCTTTAATCAAGGCAAAAACATCTCACTTAAAGGGTAAGTCTTTACAATAGGCCTATAATTTACGAATTTGCCCATTGTTCCTCTGGGCTTTGAGACAGTATTCATCTGCTTTTCTTTCCATACCCAGCCTTCCAAAAAGGTGGATGATTTCCGTAGGAAATGAAAATGAAGACAAACATTTTGTTTTCCTTACCTGCCAACTGGTAAAGATGAAGTGTTTTTTTAAATCACCAGCCAGTTTCTATCTTGACATATCATAAAACCAGAATCAATCCCTTATCTAATCTTGGAGCCATCCACTTCTGTTCCTCCTGTCTCTCCCAGATACCTCTCTTTGTCATGGTCCCTAGGGTTCCTGCTACCCACTCTGAGAAGCAGAACTTTAGGTCAGGCCATTGTCACAGAGGCAACAATCTCTTCTTCAGGTATCATTACTGCCTCCTACTGGATTACCTATGCTTCTTAGCTGTCTAATAAGCTATGAATTTCAGTGGTACAAGTGAGCAAAGAACCTTGCAAAGCTGATGTGGTAGAGTTCAGGGAGGACCGGGGTGGAAGAAACTTGACGAAAGGATATGGTAGCATGTTAAGGACTTTGCTCCTGACTTCTAGAAGCAGTTATCAGCAAGAGTTCACTGTATACAACCATGATATAAGCTCCCTTGTATAGGGTTAAAACAGTCTAAAACAAACCAGAAAGTCCATGATGCCACCCAGCATTAAGAGAGTATAGTGTGCAGATCTAGCAGCTGAGCCCAGGGGGCTGAAAAGACAAAACAGTCTTTTATATACCACCTAATATAAAAACACTGTAAATAGGACACATTAACCTATTGGCCTTTATGAACTGTGCATGAATGCTTGTAAGAAATGTCCAAATTAAAAATAAAAGTGGTTGTTACTTTTATCACCAGATTACTACACAGAGATGGAAATTATTCTTCTTGGATTAATATAATCTTTCTTTCTCTAGTACCAACCTATTTTTGATGTAAAAACTATTCTTCAAGTTGATCAAAAGTGTCTTTTTAACTTTCCAGCTGAATGTGAATGGGTTAGATACAGCCTTCCAGCCCAAGAGAATGTGATTAACTATCTGGAATCTGAACCATCCCATAGCCAAGTTCACTCAATAACTCATTTCTGGTTCCCTGAAGCCATTTATTTATAACCCATTATGCAAAAAGCTAAAGACAGTTTCTAAAGAGTGCACATACCCCACATTAGTCATTTCTGACTAGAAAAAGAGCAAAAGACTAATACCCTTCAGGGAAGGGACAAAAGGCTGCCTCTGGAAACCACTAGGCCAGCTCTATCGCCTGGAACCCACTTGTCCAGCTTCCTAGGCACCCGTGTGCCCTCTACCAGATGTGGACCAAGGGGTTGCAGCGGGGGGGGGGGGGGGCGGGGAGGGCTTGCTTCCTATTGCCCACAGCTGGGCCCCTGCATTCTGCTCCCAGAACATTGTTTGCCTCTGCCCAGGTCCCCTTCCCCCAGCAGTGATTTGAATCTTTGGTCTTCACTTAGCCCTTGGAACAGTATTAGATAAAGAGGGGGGAAAAGAGGCATTTAATTTCCTCTCATCCTTCTGCATAACTGCTACCAAAGCAAACAACTCCCACAGAAATAACCTACCAAGGTATATATACATGTTGCAAAGGGAATAACAATACCATTCCTTACTGACCCTAGGACAGATCCAATTTTAAATTAAACCGGCACACTTGCCGCTGCTTTCACATAGTGCTGCAAATCTGGGAACAAGTAAGCCATCATACTGTTGTGTTCCAAGCTACTGTCCTGTTCACGTGATGGCTGAGAAGTGACATACCATCTCTTTTCCGCTCAGTGAGATGCGTCAATAACAGAAAACAAAACTGAGTTTCCACAAATGAAAAAACCAAAAGGGAGAGAAAATGTACTCAATTGTTCGTGTGTTAGTGTTGGATAGGGGCTCTTACATCAGAGCGCATTTCCCTTTGCAATGCCAGGATTTGTTGGGGAAGAAAATAAGGAGGAAATGATGGGCATTTGAGTTCAAGGTCTGAGGAATCAATAACGGAAAAGCAGTACAGAAGCCTTTCTCCTGATTAGCAGGCTTGCTTTTCGGGTTAAGGCTCGATGAAAAGAAAGAACCAAACTTTTGCCTCCTGCCCTACTCACTCCCCCACTTAAGATTTTGAACACAAAGGCAAAGCCCTGCCCCTTCCCCTATAATGGTTGACCCTTCTGACAGTGGACTCCACAAACCTAGGCACTGAGGCTGTTTCTCATAGCCAAGGTCACTCTGGTGCTTTTCCTCCTCCCTCCAAACTTTATCCAGCCCTCCCTAACCATTTCCCCTGTGTACACACTCACTCTTCCATCCCCACCTCTCTCTCCCCCAAGAATTTGAGCTTTCATTCTCTGTTTTAACCCCCACATCCACCCCCCTCTGCCAGTGCCTCTTCCTGGGTTTCTTATAGGTAAATATCAAGCACCCCTATCATTAACATCTGGCACTTATGTTTACTAATTGAATCAGAGAGACCAAGGAATGATTTTTACAGTGTAAATAGCAGCAGATTAGAAGCCCTACAGAATCTGGCTATGTCTGCCTTTCTGGTCTCATTTCCTACATGTACTGCAGTCATACCAAACTTTCTGTTCTTCAGAGAGGTCAAGCCAATCCTCACCTCAGGACCTTTGCACTTGCTGTCCTCTCGGTTGAGAACATTCTTTTTTAGATCTTTATGTAGCTCCTTTCATCATTCAGTTATCAGCTCAAATGCCACCTCCTCAGAGAGGCCTTTCCTGACCACCAATATCAAGTAGATTCCTTCCATTTCCCCCACCTCAATCCCCATCATTCTCCATCACGTTACCTTGTTTTATTTTCTTCACAGAATTTATCATTTTGCATTATTTTATTTATTCCTATATGTGTTTACTTTCTGTCAGGATACTTGCATTATAGTGGGAGAGATAGTCAGACAATGTCTTTTTACAGTTCTATCACTGGACCTAGGAAAACGAACGTCTGTACTGAGTACATAGTATTTGCTCAATAACTCTGTTGAAATTAGAATTAGAAGGGACCTCAGGATATCGCCCCACTCATTTGCCTGATTCTGGACAAGTAACATTACTTTCACTTTTCCGATCATGTAACTGAGGTTCAGGGATGTTACGTGACTTGCCCAAGATAGAAAATCTGTTAGGCTTCAGATATTTTCTTCTGCAAGGTTGTGACAAAGCAGTTTTGTTCTCCATGGGTATATTGCTAGTCATGATCCTTAACTAGAAACGCAAAGAGTTCTGGTTAAAGAGGCACTTTAGGTTTCCAAGCCTTTTAAAAAGCATTGTTATTATTGGCTCAGAATTATTATCCTTTGAGCTAAACATCTCCTCCTTTTTTTGTAAATAGATCTTTATTGGAGTATAATTGCTTCACAATACTGTGTTAGTATCTGTTGTACACCAAAGCGAATCAGTCATATGCCTACATATGTCCCCATATCCCCTCCCTCTTGAGCCTCCCTCACATCCTCCCTATCCCACCCCTCTGGGTCATTGCAAAGCACCGAGCTGATCTCCCTGTGCTATGCTGCTGCTTCCCACTAGCTAACTATTTTACATTCGGTAGTGTATATATGTCGATGCTACTCTCACTTCGCCCCAGCTTCCCCCTCCCACCCCGTGTCCTCAAGTCCATACTCTATGTCTACCTCTTTATTCCTGCCCTGCCACTAGGTTCATCAGTACCATCTCCTCTTCTTGGTGAGTGCCCAGAGGTGAATGCTAGACTCTTAATTTGGTGGGAAGAATGAAACTTTTAAGTAAATTTAGGTGCATGGGAACAATACCTTGTATCCATATATGATTCTGCTTAGTTTGTAACATTCCCAGCCTTAGGAAGTTAATTTAAAACACACACAAGCCCTCATAAACAGACCTGAACACTGAGAGATTTAACTGCTCCCAGCATCTGGGAATTCAAAGTAACATCTACTCCACCTTCCTGTGTACAGAAATTACAACAGGCTCTTTCAGTCTACCATCCCTGGAAATTTTAAGAGCAAATCCAGACGATGGGCATAAACCAAATTCTAATTTGATTTAGTGCTTAGTTAACCAATTCCCTCAGACCCCTAAAAAGGTGTGTGTATGGGACCCTCACCAATGTTTGAATGTAAGTTAGCCCTGACCCAATTTCATGTGACTATAGTTCCCTCCTTAAAGGCCATTTGTTCAGTGTTTAACTAAGTGTGATTTAGTGTTTATACTTTTGTGAGGTTTTTCATATAAACATATTCACAAGTCTGAAAAAAATCCTTTGTGAAGCCAGGATTCCTGATTTGGGTTTTAGAAAATATGGCCATCATGATATGACTTTAAAAAAGTTTAAATATCTGTAGTATGCATTCAGCACTAATGGATAATAAGTGATAGGGAAGTTTTGTCAGGTCTGATTCAGATTACCTGTGGCTGCTGTGAATTATATGGAATTACAAAGAGTTTAATGGTTCTCTGGCAATTTGCCTTGGCTCAGCGCCAAGGCAGCTAATGCTTCAATCAAGCTGTTCTCTCCACCCCCACCCCAAGACAATTTCTGTTCCTAAGTCTTTAGTGTATCTGTGATGAAGCCTTCAATGACACCCTCATACAAATGCCAACTTCTTTTTTTTTTTTCTCTGTCACTTTCTCTTCCTTCTTTATGGCTGGGTATATTAACTGCTCCTATAGCTTTGCTGCAACAAACTGCCTGGCTAGCATTTATGAAAAGAAGAGCTTTTAAGGTTTTATTAAAAAGGAGGAGCCAAGAGTGAGAAGATGAGAACAGGACAAGTACCGGTTGGCCCTATGCTTTTCCTGTGCAGCGCCATCAGCTAGATCTATTTCATTCTGATCAGCAGAGGCCCTGAACCCACCCTACAGCGTGACCTAAAACAGCACATGCACAGCTCAGTAATGCATCCCACCGAAGGCATGCAACCCCCCTGACAAAGAGAGTCGTTTCATGTGGCAAGTTACCCTCCTCTCTCTAAGAACCAAACTGGCCCTGAGGCTGGGATTCTGCCACAGATCTGGCATCACTTTCACAGAGTTGGTGCGGTGGACAAAGGCCAAGTACACAAACAGAGGCCAGACAAGTCCTCCACAAACTTGCAAAAAAAGGCATGTCCAACTCTGAGGTGCAATCATCCGGTAGATAGCAAACATTCCAGATCCAATCTCTCTCACAGATCCCTGTTCACCTCTGTCCCCCCAGCCTCTCCTAAACCTCACGTGGAGCTTCGGCACTAGCACCGCCTGCTCTTTGGCTAATGTGATTCCTAGACCCTTTGCCCAACTGATTCCAAAGTCACATTCACTGGCCATACTAAGGAGAAAGCTTATTTTAAGAGACTAGCTGCCATAGAACCAGCAGGAGGGAAGGGCAGAAACCACAGGATTCCTACTCTGTGCTGATTGCCACTAACTCATTTCAGCTGCTAAGGGGAGGCCCTGTTGGGGGAGCTGGGAGAGGAAATGGGTTCCATGTACAGTCCACTTTAAATTGTTCACAATTGTGTGCTCGAAAATAGTCTCTACTAAACATTTAGCATGGCCATTAGCACAAGTCATAAAGCTTTAGGCTTTGCTGCACTGTTGGTCCAAACTGCCTAAGCTGCTTCCCCATGGCAAAGATGATTAAACGGTTGGCAAGTCAGATACATGCAGGAAGGATAAAGGAGCTCCAAGGATGGTTAAACCTGGGCCCAGGAAGGATGGTTTAATGACTTTTAAGCCATAAAGAATGTAGAGGGTGAGGACCAGCTGTTCTCAATTTTGATTGAAAGCAGAACAAGGGAAAAGAAACTGAAATCACAATGAGAGGGAGTGATGTTAGCAAGAAGGAAGAACTTCCTGCCAGAGAAAGTAGGTAAATATTAGACTGAGTGGTTGGTCAATGAAGGATGTGGAATTTCCTTCTTTGGAGTGGCTCTTCTGTCTGGGCTATTTCTGTGTGGTCCTTCCAGAGGGCGGGGGAAGGAGGAGAGAGAGGCAGCCAGAGGTCCAGTTCAGTCCCTCTCAGCACTCAGAATCTCATATTCATAACATTCAAGGATCTGTAACAGGGATCACTGAGAGACGCTTGTCAAAAAAGGAGCAACAAGCAGCTTGTTGCTGATCTCAGATGTTTAGATTTACCCTAATTCTTTAGCCCTTTCTATGAGCCAAGCTTTATGCCCTGGCCGCCACAATCTCAAGAAAGAAGGGGAAGACTTGCTTTTCGCTCCCCAGGGCACCTAAGCCATGCATATGGGAACAATATTTTTTGAACCCAAAGCGGGACATGGTCTGCCAATTATATTTATGGGGACAAGAGGATAGAATATGTGAAATCAGAGCTGTCCTAGGAAATCTGGTATGTATGGTCTCCGTAGCCACATATTATCTCTAAGGGTCCCAACACAGGAGGGAGTGAAAACTGTGCCATGTGGTTTAAGGCCTGGGTTCTTTCCTTGTCTGCAGCAAGATCAGTTAAGAGTGTGAAAAAGCCAGGGTCATAATAAGCCCAGTACAAACTGAAATCCCTGCTGTGGAGGTTGGAGAAAGAAGTGTGTATGTCTTCTCCAGTATCCCCTGCCAATGCTAAAACTTAGTAGGAACAGGCACACCCTATATGGTAGTGTAGTGTAGGGTGTGCCTGTTCCTATTTATTGTGTCCAACTATAAACAATACCATAAGGTTATAGAGGGGGAAAATGCAGTCTTGTACAAGAGATCCTATTCATTCATTCATTCATTCATTCGTTCAAGCAGTGGTCCTCAAAGTGTGGTCCCTGAACCAGCAGCAGCAGGGTCTCCTGGGAGCTTGTTAAAAATGCCAATTTTGAGAGATTAACCAAGATGGCGGAGTAGAAGGACGTGCTCTCACTCCCTCTTGCGAGAGCACCAGAATCACAACTGGCTGCTGGACAATCATTGACAGGAAGACCCTGGACTTCACCAAGGAGGACACCCCACGTCCAAGGACAGAGGAGAAGCCACAGTGAGACGGTAGGAGGGGCGCAATCAGAGTAAAATCAAATCCCATAACTGCTGGGTGGGTGACTCACAGACTGGCGAACACTTATACCACAGAAGTCCACCCACTGGAGTGAAGGTTCTGAGCCCCACCTCAGGCTTCCCAACCTGGGGGTCCGGCAAAGGGAGGAGGAATTCCTAGAGAATCAGACTTTGAAGTCTAGTGGGAATTGATTGCAGGACTGTGACAGGACTGGGGGAAACAGAGACCCCACTCTTGGAGGGCACACACAAAGTAATGTGTGCATCGGGACCCAGGGGAAGGAGCAGTGACCCTGGGGGAGACTGAACCAGACGTACCTGCTGGTGTTGGGGGGTCTCCTGCAGAGGCGAGTGGTGGCTCTGTTTCACCGTGGGGATAAGGACACTGGCAGCAGAGGTCCTGGGAAGTTCTCCTTGGCGTGAGCCCTCCCAGAGTCTGCCATTAACCCCACCAAAGAGCACGGGTAGGCTCCAGTGTTGGGTTGCCTCAGGCAAAACAACCAACAGGGAGAGAACCCAGCCCCACCCATCAACAGTCAAGTGGATTAAGGTTTTACTGGGCTCTGATCGCCACAGCAACAGGGAGGGAACCCAGCCCCACCCATCAACAGTCAAGTGGATTAAGGTTTTACTGAGCTCTGACCGCCACAGCAACAGTCATCTCTACCCACCACCAGAGCCTCCCATCAAGCCTCTTAGATAGCCTCAACCACCAGAGGGCAGACAACAGAAGCAAGAAAAACTACAATCCTGCAGCCTGTGGACCAAAAACCACAGTTACAGAAAGACAGAGAAGATGAAAAGGCAGAGGGCTATGTACCAGATGAAGGAACAAGAAAAAACCCCAGAAAAACAACTAAATGAAGTGGAGATAGGCAACCTTCCAGAAAAAGAATTCAGAATAATGATAGTGAAGATGATCCAGGACCTCGGAATAAGAATGGAGGCAAAGATTGAGAAGATGCAAGAAATGATTAACAAAGACCTAGAAGAATTAAAGAACAAACAAACAGAGATGACCAATACAATAACTGAAATGAAAACTACACTAGAAGGAATCAATAGCAGAATAACTGAGGCAGAAGAACGGATAAGTGACCTGGAAGACAGAATGGTGGAATTCACTGCTGCGGAACAGACTAAAGAAAAAAGAATAAAAAGAAATGAAGACAGCCTAAGAGACCTCTGGGACAACATTAAACGCAACAACATTCGCATTATAGGGGTCCCAGAAGGAGAAGAGAGAGAGAAAGGACCAGAGAAAATATTTGAAGAGATTATAATCGAAAACTTCCCTAACATGGGAAAGGAAATAGCCACCCAAGTCCAGGAAGCGCAGAGAGTCCCATACAGAATAAACCCAAGGAGAAACACGCCGAGACACATAGTAATCAAAGTGGCAAAAATTAAAGACAAAGAAAAATTATTGAAAGCAGCAAGGGAAAAACGACAAATAACATACAAGGGAACCCCCATAAGGTTAACAGCTGATTTCTCAGCAGAAACTCTGCAAGCCAGAAGGGAGTGGCATGAAATACTTAAAGTGATGAAAGGGAAGAACCTACAACCAAGATTACTCTACCCAGCAAGGATCTCATTTAGATTTGATGGAGAAATCAAAAGCTTTACAGACAAGCAAAAGCTAAGAGAATTCAGCACCACCAAACCAGCTCTACAACAAATGCTAAAGGAACTTCTCTAAGTGGGAAACACAAGAGAAGAAAAGGACCTACAAAAACAAACCCAAAACAATTAAGAAAATGGTCATAGGAACATACATATCGATAATTACCTTAAACGTGAATGGATTAAATGCCCCAACCAAAAGACATAGACTGGCTGAATGGATACAAAAACAAGACCCATATATATGCTGTCTACAAGAGACCCACTTCAGACCTAGGGACACATACAGACTGAAAGTGAGGGGATGGAAAAAGATATTCCATGCAAATGGAAATCAAAAGAAAGCTGGAGTAGCTATACTCATATCAGATAAAATAGACTTTAAAATAAAGAATGTTACAAGAGACAAGGAAGGACACTACATAATGATCCAGGGATCAATCCAAGAAGAAGATATAACAATTATAAATATATATGCACCCAACATAGGAGCACCTCAATACATAAGGCAACTGCTAACAGCTATAAAAGAGGAAATCGACAGTAACACAATAATAGTGGGGGACTTTAACACCTCACTTACACCAATGGACAGATCATCCAAAATGAAAATAAATAAGGAAACAGAAGCTTTAAATGACACAATAGACCAGATAGATTTAATTGATATATATAGGACATTCCATCCAAAAACGGCAGATTACACGTTCTTCTCAAGTGCACACGGAACATTCTCCAGGATAGATCACATCTTGGGTCACAAATCAAGCCTCAGTAAATTTAAGAAAATTGAAATCATATCAAGCATCTTTTCTGACCACAACGCTATGAGATTAGAAATGAATTACAGGGAAAAAAACGTAAAAAAGACAAACACATGGAGGCTAAACAATACGTTACTAAATAACCAAGAGATCACTGAAGAAATCAAACAGGAAATAAAAAAATACCTAGAGACAAATGACAATGAAAACACGACGACCCAAAACCTATGGGATGCAGCAAAAGCGGTTCTAAGAGGGAAGTTTATAGCTATACAAGCCTACCTAAAGAAACAAGAAAAATCTCAAGTAAACAATCTAACTTTACACCTAAAGAAACTAGAGAAAGAAGAACAAACAAAACCCAAAGTTAGCAGAAGGAAAGAAATCATAAAGATCAGAGCAGAAATAAATGAAATAGAAACAAAGAAAACAATAGCAAAGATCAATAAAACTAAAAGTTGGTTCTTTGAGAAGATAAACAAAATTGATAAGCCATTAGCCAGACTCATCAAGAAAAAGAGGGAGAGGACTCAAATCAATAAAATCAGAAATGAAAAAGGAGAAGTTACAACAGACACTGCAGAAATACAAAACATCCTAAGAGACTACTACAAGCAACTTTATGCCAATAAAATGGACAACCTGGAAGAAATGGACAAATTCTTAGAAAGGTATAACCTTCCAAGACTGAATCAGGAAGAAACAGAAAATATCAACAGACCAATCACAAGTAATGAAATTGAAACTGTGATTAAAAATCTTCCAACAAACAAAAGTCCAGGACCAGATGGCTTCACAGGTGAATTCTATCAAACATTTAGAGAAGAGCTAACACCCATCCTTCTCAAACTCTTCCAAAAAATTGCAGAGGAAGGAACTCTCCCAAACTCATTCTATGAGGCCACCATCACCCTGATACCAAAACCAGACAAAGACACTACAAAAAAAGAAAATTACAGACCAATATCACTGATGAATATAGATGCAAAAATCCTCAACAAAATACTAGCAAACAGAATCCAACAACACATTAAAAGGATCATACACCACGATCAAGTGGGATTTATCCCAGGGATGCAAGGATTCTTCAATATACGCAAATCAATCAATGTGATACACCATATTAACAAATTGAAGAAGAAAAACCATATGATCATCTCAATAGATGCAGAAAAAGCTTTTGACAAAATTCAACACCCATTTCTGATAAAAACTCTCCAGAAAGTGGGCATAGAGGGAACCTACCTCAACATAATAAAGGCCATATATGACAAACCCACAGCAAACATCATTCTCAATGGTGAAAAACTGAAAGCATTTCCTCTAAGATCAGGAACGAGACAAGGATGTCCACTCTCACCACTATTATTCAACATAGTTCTGGAAGTCCTAGCCACGGCAATCAGAGAAGAAAAAGAAATAAAAGGAATACAAATTGGAAAAGAAGAAGTAAAACTGTCACTGTTTGCGGATGACATGATACTATACATAGAGAATCCTAAAACTGCCACCAGAAAACTGCTAGAGCTAATTAATGAATATGGTAAAGTTGCAGGTTACAAAATTAATGCACAGAAATCTCTTGCATTCCTATACACTAATGATGAAAAATCTGAAAGAGAAATTATGGAAACACTCCCATTTACCATGGCAACAAAAAGAATAAAATACCTAGGAATAAACCTACCTAAGGAGACAAAAGACCTGTATGCAGAAAACTATAAGACACTGATGAAAGAAATTAAAGATGATACCAACAGATGGAGAGATATACCATGTTCTTGGATTGGAAGAATCAACATTTTGAAAATGAGTATACTACCCAAAGCAATCTACAGATTCAATGCAATCCCTATCAAAGTACCAATGGCATTTTTTACGGAGCTAGAACAAATCATCTTAAAATTTGTATGGAGACACAAAAGACCCCGAATAGCCAAAGCAGTCTTGAGGCAAAAAAATGGAGCTGGAGGAATCAGACTCCCTGACTTCAGACTATACTACAAAGCTACAGTAATCAAGACAATATGGTACTGGCACAAAAACAGAAACATAGATCAATGGAACAAGATAGAAAGCCCAGAGATTAACCCACGCACCTATGGTCAACTAATCTATGACAAAGGAGGCAAAGATATACAATGGAGAAAAGACAGTCTCTTCAATAAGTGGTGCTGGGAAAACTGGACAGCCACATGTAAAAGAATGAAATTAGAATACTCCCTAACACCATACACAAAAATAAACTCAAAATGGATTAGAGACCTAAATATAAGACTGGACACTATAAAACTCTTAGAGGAAAACATAGGAAGAACACTCTTTGACATAAATCACAGCAAGATCTTTTTCGATCCACCTCCTAGAGTAATGGAAATAAAAACAAAAATAAACAAGTGGGACCTAATGAAACTTCAAAGCTTTTGCACAGCAAAGGAAACCATAAACAAGACGAAAAGACAACCCTCAGAATGGGAGAAAATATTTGCAAATGAATCAACGGACAAAGGATTAATCTCCAAAATATATAAACAGCTCATTCAGCTCAATATCAAAGAAACAAACACCCCAATCCAAAAATGGGCAGAAGACCTAAATAGACATTTCTCCAAAGAAGACATACAGACGGCCACGAAGCACATGAAAAGATGCTCAACATCACTAATTATTAGAGAAATGCAAATCAAAACTACAATGAGGTATCACCTCACTCCTGTTAGAATGGGCATCATCAGAAAATCTACAAACAACAAATGCTGGAGAGGGTGTGGAGAAAAGGGAACCCTCTTGCACTGTTGGTGGGAATGTAAATTGATACAGCCACTATGGAGAACAATATGGAGGTTCCTTAAAAAACTAAAAATAGAATTACCATATGACCCAGCAATCCCACTACTGGGCATATACCCAGAGAAAACCGTAATTCAAAAAGACACATGCACCCGAATGTTCATTGCAGCACTATTTACAATAGCCAGGTCATGGAAGCAACCTAAATGCCCATCAACAGACGAATGGATAAAGAAGTTGTGGTACATATATACGATGGAATATTATTCAGCCATAAAAAGGAACGAAATTGAGTCATTTGTTGAGATGTGGATGGATCTAGAGACTGTCATACAGAGTGAAGTAAGTCAGAAAGAGAAAAACAAATATCGTATGTTAATGCATGTATGTGGAACGTAGAAAAATGGTACAGATGAGCCAGTTTGCAGGGCAGAAGTTGAGACACAGATGTAGAGAATGGACATATGGACACCAAGGGGGGAAAACTGCGATGAGGTGGGGATGGTGATGTGCTGAATTGGGCGATTGGGATTGACATGTATACACTGATGTGTATAAAACTGATGCCTAATAAGAACCTGCAGTATAAAAAAACAAACAAAACAACTAATACTAAACTTTCATTGGGTTATTTGTATGGAAATATGTTAATATAAATGTTTCAGACATTACATGAAATTTCTAAAAATCTTATATTTGTATTTGTATGGAAATATGTATGGAAATATGTTAATATAAATGTTTCAGACATTACATGAAATTTCTAAAAATCTTATATTTGTATTTGTATGGAAATATGTATGGAAATATGTTAATATAAATGTTTCAGACATTACATGAAATTTCTAAAAATCTTATATTTGTATTTGTATGGAAATATGTATGGAAATATGTTAATATAAATGTTTCAGACATTACATGAAATTTCTAAAAATCTTATATTTGTATTTGTATGGAAATATGTATGGAAATATGTTAATATAAATGTTTCAGACATTACAGGAAACGTCTAAAAATCTTATATGTTCTGGTATAATGTTATAAGTAATAATCCTAGTTATTACTTTAAAATGTATATCTCAGAAATAACTAATTTTCTTGTCAACTGCATTATTATAAACTTTCATCAAATCTTTAACCATGGTCATTTTTAAGTCTTTTGTCATTTACAGACAGTTCTGGGTGTACTCTGATGATTTTGCAAATATGTTCCTATAAAAGAGTTTCATCTTCAAGAAATTCATGGAAAAGACTCTGACAAGTACAGGTTTCTGGTAACTGACTGTACTGCTGAACTGAATGAATAAGCATTTTCAGAACTCTAATGAAAAACTGATGAACTCATAAAAGTGCTAACAAAAGATCAAGATGAAAAAAAAAGAAATTAATTACATGGGACTGAGTGAACTGATGAGGATGAGTATAATTTTTGTGACTTTCTGTCTGAATTAAAAAAAAAAAAATCCCACAAGGACTCAGAGGAAAAGAATATACAAATCAATTTTCACTGCAAAGTAAAGGAGCTGTTACAGTGGAGGATTACTGGACTGAATGTCAATATTATGACATAGTATAAGTGTGTTTCATGTTTGGTAATTGCAATCATTGTTGCTTTTGTTGTGGTCATCCATGTACAATGCTTGGTGTCAGTCTATCTATCTCTTGTAAAAATAAAATACAGTGTGTGTGTGTGGAAAAAAAAAAAATGCCAATTTTCCGAACCCACCGTAGGTGTACTGAATCACGAACTCTGAGGGTGGGCCCCAGCCATTTGTGTTTCAATCCCTCAGGGTGATTCTGATAAACTCTAAATTGTGAAAATTCCTGGATCAGAAGTCCTAGTGGTGATGATCCCATTGCCCACCAGCAACAGTACCATTAACCAAAAGGACCAAAGCCACAGGCATGTTTGGTAGGCCCAACAATATCTCTGCCAATTCAGCCTAAATGCCTTTCACAATCCCCAGATCATAGAATAGCCTGACTCTTACTACATACCAAATTACTCGAAGCCTGGGTTTCAAGGAGGTAACCCTGCTTATCTGTTCCAATAGGCCTGTTTCAAATAGGGCAAAGGACCTTTGGGTTTCTCATTTAGATCCTACTCAGGCACACACACTCCTTTGGGTGTTCTATGTATATTTCAACTCTTAGCCCTGATCTGAGTTTCAATGAACTGACTAGAATTCACTTTGACGTCCAAGCCGGGAACGTTTTATCTTTAGCAGCATTACTTTTACTTTAAAAAAAACACAGATGAAAGAGTCCCTGCTGAAAAGAGCAGGCCCTTATACATTACTGACATTAAATTACAATAAAATAAAACAAATTATTCATTGTTTCACTTCAGTTTAAACTGATAAAGTTAATTGCCATAATCAACGGGCAACCTTTCACAAATGTTTGCTTGAAAGGAGAAGAAGTGCTTCCAGGTGAAATTTATCAAAGTGAAGGGACCTGAGGACCAAATCCCGTTAAGTGCCACCTGGTTCACTCCCAGAGCATCAGTCAATGAAGGAAAAGCAATCTCAACACATCCTCCCAGTTAGAATCATTGACGTCTGCCTTTCAGTGGAGTTGCTGGTTCAGTTAAGGAAGCTGTACAGCACAGTTAAAAGCAACATACGTGAAGAAAATTTCTGTGTTGATGATAACGTTCTATATATTGATAGGGGTTTGGGATACACAGGTGCAAAGTGTGTCAAAACTCACCCAATGGTACACTAGAGATGTGTATATCTCATTGTATGTAAATGTTACCTCAAAAGAAAAAAAGAGGAGATTGGTTCAAGATGGCAGAGTAGAAGGATGTGCGCTAACTCCCTCTTGGGAGAGCACCAGAATCACAACTAACTGCTGAACAATCATTGACAGGAAGACACTGGAACTCACCAAAAAAGATACTCCACATCCAAAGACAAAGGAGAAGCCACAATGAGATGGTAGGAGGGGCGCAATCACAATAAAATCAAATCCCATAACTGCTGAGTGGGTGACTCACAGACTGGAGAACACTTATACCACAGAGGTCCACCCACTGGAGTGAAGGTTCTGAGCCCCACATTAGGCTTCCCAACCTGGGGGTCCAGCAACAGGAGGAGGAATTCCTAGAGAATCAGACTTTGAATGCTAGCGGGATTTGATTGCAGGACTTTGACAGGACTGGGACTCCACTCTTGGAGGGCACACACAAAGTAGTGTGCACATCAGGACCTAGGGGAAGGAGCAGTGACCCCATAGGAGACTGAACCAGACCTACCTGCTAGTGTTGGAGCGTCTCCTGCAGAGGCGGGGGTGGCTGTGGCTCACCGGGAGGACAAGGACACTGGCAGCAGAAATTCTGGGGAATACTCCTTGGCGTGAGCCCTCCCGGAGTCTGCCATTAGCCCCACCAAAGAGCCGGGTAGGCTCCAGTGTTGGGTCGCCTTAGGCCAAACACCAACAGGGAGGGAACCCAGCCCCACTCATCAGCAGACAAGTGGACTAAAGTTTTACTGAGCTCTGCCCACCAGAGCAACAGTCAGCTCTACCCACCACCAGTCCCACCCATCAGGAAACATGCACAAGCCTCTTAGATAGCCTCATCCACCAGAGGGCAGACAGCAGAAGCAAGAAGAACTACAGTCCTGCAGCCTGTGGAACAAAAACCACATTCACAGAAAGACAGAAAACATGAAAAGGCAGAGGGCTATGTACCAGATGAAAGAACAAGATATAACCCCAGATAAACAACTAAATGAAGTGGAGATAGGCAACCTTCCAGAAAAAGAATTCAGAATAATGATAGTGAAGATGATCCAGGACCTCGGAAAAACAATGGAGGCAAAGATCGAGAAGATGCAAGAAATGTTTAACAAAGACCTAGAAGAATTAAAGAACAAACAGAGATGAACAATACAATAACTGAAATGAAAACTACACTAGAAGGAATCAACAGCAGAATAACTGAGGCAGAAGAATGGATAAGTGACCTGGAAGACAGAATGGTGGAATTCACTGCCACAGATGAGAATAAAGTAAAAAGAATGAAAAGAAATGAAGACAGCCTAAGAGACCTCTGGGACAACATTAAATGCAACAACATTCGCATTATAGGGGTCCCAGAAGGAGAAGAGAGAGAGAAAGGACCAGAGAAAATATTTGAAGAGATTATAGTCGAAAACTTCCCTATCATGGGAAAGGAAATGGCCACCCAAGTCCAGGAAGTGCAGAGAGTCCCAGGCAGGATAAACCCAAGGAGAAACACGCCGAGACACATAGTAATCAAATTGACAAAAATTAAAGACAAAGAAAAATTACTGAAAGCAACAAGGGAAAAATGACAAATAACATACAACAGAACTTCCATAAGGTTAAGAGCTGATTTCACAGCAGAAACTCTACAAGCCAGAAGGGAGTGGCATGATATATTTAAAGTGATGAAAGGGAAGAACCTACAATCAAGATTACACTACCCAGCAAGTATCTCATTCAGATTTGATGGAGAAATCAAAAGCTTTACAGACAAGCAAAAGCTAAGAGAATTCAGCACCACCAAACCAGCTCTACAACAAATGGTAAAGGAACTTCTCTAAGTGGAAACACAAGAGAAGAAAAGGACCTACAAAAACAAACCCATAACAATTAAGAAAATGGTAATAGGAACATACATATGGATAATTACCTTAAACGAGAATGGATTAAATGCTCCAACCAAAAGACACAGGCTCGCTGAATGGATACAAAAACAAGATCCATATATATGCTGTCTACAAGAGACCCACTTCAGACATAGACTGAAAGTGAGGGGATGGAAAAAGATATTCCATGCAAATGGAAATCAAAAGAAAGCTGGAGTAGCAATACTCATATCAGATAAAATAGACTTTAAAATAAAGAATGTTACAAGAGACAAGGAAGGACTACATAATGATCAAGGGATCAAACTAAGAAGAAGATATACCAAATATAAATATTTATGCACCCAACATAGGAGCACCTCAATACATAAGGCAACTGCTAACAGCTATAAAAGAGGAAATCGACAGTAACACAGTGATAGTGGGGGACTTTAACACCTCACTTACACCAATGGACAGATCATCCAAACAGAAAATTAATAAGGAAACAGAAGCTTTAAATGACACAACAGACCAGAGATATTTAATTGATATTTATAGGACATTCCATCCAAAAACAGCAGATTACACTTTCTTCTCAACTGCACATGGAACATTCTCCAGGATAGGTCACATCCTGGGTCACAAATCAAGCCTCAGTAAATTTAAGAAAATTGAAATCATATCAAGCATCTTTTCTGACCACAATGCTATGAGATTAGAAATGAATTACAGGGAAAAAAACGTAAAAAACACAAATACATGGAGGCTAAACAATATGTTAGTAAATAACCAAGAGATCACTGAAGAAATCAAAGAGGAAATCAAAAAATACCTAGAGACAAATGACAATGAAAACACGATGATCCAAAACCTCTGGGATGCAGCAAAAGCAGTGCTAAGAGGGAAGTTTATAGCAATACAAGCCTACCTCAAGAAACAAGGAAAATCTCAAATAAAGAATCTAACCTTGGGCTTCACTGGTGGTGCAGTGGTTGAGAATCTGCCTGCCAATATAGGGGACACGGATTCGAGCCCTGGTCTGGGAAGATCCCACATGCCGCGGAGCAACTAGGCCCGTGAGCCACAACTACTGAGCCTGCACGTCTGGAGCATGCGCTCCGCAACAAGAGAGGCCGTGATAGTGAGGGGCCCGCGCACCGCGATGAAGAGTGGCCCCCGCTTGCCGCAACTGGAGAAAGCCCTCACACAGAAACGAAGACCCAACACAGCCAAAAATAAATTAATTAATTAATTAATTTTTAAAAAATGAAATTGTTGATATGAAAAGCCAGCTTTGGCCTCTGTCATTATAAAAAAAAAGATTCTAACCTTACACCTAAAGGACCTACAGAAAGAAGAATAAACAAAACCCGAAGTTAGTAGAAGGAAAGAAATCATAAAGATCAGAGCAGAAATAAATGGAATAGAAACAAAGAAAACAATAGCAAAGATCAATAAAACTAAAAGCTGGTTCTTTGAGAAGATAAACAAAATTCATAAACCATTAGCCAGACTCATCAAGAAAAAGAGGGAGAAGACTCAAATCAATAGAATTAGAAATGAAAAAGGAGAAGTTACAATAGACACCGCAGAAATACAAAGCATCCTAAGAGACTACTACAAGCAACCCTATGCCAATAAAATGGACAACCTGGAAGAAATGGACAAATTCTTAGAAAGGTATAACCTTCCACGACTGAACCAGGAAGAAATAGAAAATATGAACAGACCAATCACAAGTAATGAAATTGAAACTGGTTTAAAAATCTTCCAACAAACAAAAGTGCAGGACCAGATGGCTTCACAGGTGAATTCTATCAAACATTTAGAGAAGAGCTAACACCCATCCTTCTCAAACTCTTCCAAAAAATTGCAGAGGAAGGAACACTCCCAAACTCATTACACGAGGCCACCATCACCCTGACACCAAAACCAGACAAAGATACTACAAAAAAAGAAAATTACAGACCAATATCACTGATGAATATAGATGCAAAAATCCTCAACAAAATACTAGCAAACAGAATCCAACAGCACATTAAAAGGATCATACACCATGATCAAGTGGGATTTATCCCAGGGATGCAAGGATGCTTCAATATATACAAATCAATCAATGTGATACACCATATTAACAAACTGAAGAAGAAAAACCATATGATCATCTCAACAGATGCAGAAAAAGCTTTTGACAAAATTCAACACCCATTTATGAGAAAAACTCTCCAGAAAGTGGGCATAGAGGGAACCTACCTCAACACAATAAAGGCCATATATGACAAACCCACAGCAAACATCATTTTCAATGGTGAAAAACTCAAAACATTTCCTCTAAGATCAGGAACAAGACAAGAATGTCCACTGTTGCCACTATTATTCAACATAGTTTTGGAAGTCCTAGCCACAGCAATCAGAGAAGAAAAAGAAATAAAAGGAATACAAATTGGAAAAGAAGAAGTAAAACTGTCACTGTTTGCAGATGACATGATACTATACATAGAGAATCCTAAAAATGCCACCAGAAAACTACTAATCAATGAATTTGGTAAAGTTGCAGGATGCAAAATTAATGCACAGAAATCTGTTGCATTCCCATACACTAATGATGAAAAATCTGAAAGTAAAATTAAGGAAACACTCCCATTTACCATGGCAACAAAAAGAATAAAATACCTAGGAGTAAACCTACTTAGGGAGACAAAAGACCTGTATGCAGAAAATTATAAGACACTGATGAAAGAAATTAAAGATGATACAAACAGATGGAGAAATATAACATGTTCTTGGATTGGAAGAATCAACATTGTGAAAATGACTATACTACCCAAAGCAATCTACAGATTCAATGCAGTTCCTATCAAATTACCAATGGCATTTTTTACGGAACTAGAACAAAAAATCTTAAAATGTGTATGGAGACACAAAAGACCCTGAATAGCCAAACCAGTCTTAAGGGAAAGAAACAGAGCTGGAGGAATCAGACTCCCTGACTTCAGACTATACTATAAAGCTACAGTAATCAAGACAATATGGTACTGGCACAAAAACAGAAACATAGATCAATGGAACAGGACAGAAAGCCCAGAGATAAATCCACGCACCTATAGTCAACTAATCTATGACAAAGGAGGCAAGGATATACAATGGAGAAAAGACAGTCTCTTCAATAAGTGGTGCTGGGAAAACTGGACAGCTACATGTAAAAGGATGAAATGAGAACACTCCCTAACACCATACACAAAAATAAACTCAAAATGGATTAAGGACCTAAATGTAAGGCCAGACACTGTATGACTCTTAGAGGAAAACATAGGCAGAACACTCTATGACGTACATCACAGCAAGGTCCTTTTTGACCCACCTCCTAGAGTAATGGAAATAAAAACAAAAATAAACAAATGGGACCTAATGAAACTTAAAAGCTTTTGCACAGCAAAGGAAACTACAAGCAAGACGAAAAGACAACCCTCAGAATGGGAGAAAATATTAGCAAACGAATCAACGGACAAAGGATTAATCTCCAAAATATATAAACAGCTCATGCAGCTCAATATTAAAAACACAAACAACCCAATCCAAAAATGGGCAGAAGACCTAAACAGACATTTCTCCAAAGAAGACATACAGATGGCCAAGAGGCACATGAAAACCTGCTCAACATCACTGATTATTAAAGAAATGCAAATCAAAACTACAATGAGGTATCATCTCACACCAGTTAGAATGGGCATCACCAGAAAATCTACAAACAGCAAATGCTGGAGAGGGTGTGGAGAAAAGGGAACCCTCTTGCACTGTTGGTGGGAATGTAAATTGATACAGCCACTATGGAGAACAGTATGGAGGGTCCTTAAAAAACTAAAAATAGAATTACCATATGACCCAGCAATTCCACTCCTGGGCATATACCCAGAGAAAACCATAATTCAAAAAGACACATGCACCCCAATGTTCATTGCAGCACTATTTACAATAGCCAGGTCATGGAAGCAACCTAAATGCCCATCGACAGACGAATGAATAAATAAGATGTGGTACATATATACAATGGAATATTACTCAGCCATAAAAAGGGACGAAATTGGCTCATTTGTAGAGACGTGGATGGATCTAGAGACTGTCATACAGAGTGAAGTAAG
Organism: Balaenoptera acutorostrata; assembly: GCF_949987535.1. NCBI lineage: Eukaryota > Metazoa > Chordata > Mammalia > Artiodactyla > Balaenopteridae > Balaenoptera > Balaenoptera acutorostrata. The sequence goes on from NC_080085.1 coordinate 44,159,914, forward strand.
TCAGAAAGAGAAAAACAAATATCGTATATTAACGCATATATGTGGAACCTATAAAAATGGTATAGATGAACCGGTTTGCAGGGCAGAAATAGAGACATAGATGTAGAGAACAAACGTATGGACACCAAGGGGGGTAAGTGGCGGGGGCGGGGGTGGTGGTGGGATGAATTGGGAGATTGGGATTGACATATATACACTAATATGTATTAAATAGATAACTAATAAGAACCTGCTCTATAAAAAAATAAATAAAATTCAAAAAAAGAAAGAACTATGAACAAGGAGAAATGATATGCATGCTGAAATGTTTATAGAGACCTGTACTGATGTCTTCAGTTTACTTTGAAGTGCATCAGAAAATAACAGGGATTGACGGATGGAAAGAGGGAATCAATAAATGAACAGATATGTGATCAAATAAATATAACAGTATAACATTAATAATAGAATCTAAATGATGGGTATATGAATGTTCATTGTAAATTCTTTCCATTGTTCTGTATGTTTGAAAAATTCAGTTATAAAATGTCAGAAACACATACCAACAGGCCCAAAAATTGCTCCTGGATATAGCTGTCAAAAAGACTGTTCATTCATTTATTCATTCCATAAACAATACGCATGAGCTGAGACTCTACTGTGTGTTAGGCATGAGTTCAAATCCTGGCTCTGCCATTCAATAAAGGTTTGAACTCAGGCAAGTCACTTCACCTCCCTGAAACTTGCCTTCTTATCTGTTCAGTAGGGAGAATAATAACTTCACTAATTGGTGTGAGAAAGGTGAGGCATTCCATTTTCAAGGCCAGGCCCATGCAAGTGGTTGCTTCTGGCTTTTGCGAGTCCTCCAGCTGGTTTGGGGCAACAGGGAGGCTGGCTGTGTCCCCTAGGAAAGCACTGTCAAACTGTGGGCCTGGGGAAGTAACTTGAGAACAGGCAAGTGGGTAAGTACCTCAGGAGGTAATAAAGCACAGAGCCGGCCAAGGAGCAAAAACCTGGGCCTGAGAAGCTGTCCAGGAGGGTGCTTTATGAGCCTCTGAACAGCAGAGCTCTCTGGAGCACAGAAAACCATGCACCAAATGTGCAGCAGGCTTTCTAGTGGTCAAATCCAATCAGGCTCTAATTAAGGCGTTTTAGGAGGCAAAAACCTTGGGGTAGCAAATATCTCTACACAAGAAAGTGGTGAGAAGTAAGGCTTTGTCACTGAGACTCAACATCTAACCCTGAAGTCTGGTTCAAGGATTAGATTCTTTTTTTAACTTTTATTTTTATTGAAGTATAGTTGATTTACAATGTTGTGTTAGTTTCAGGTGTACAGCAAAGCGATTCAGATATATATATATATATCTGTATATACACTTCTTTTTCAGATTCTTTTCCATTATACGTTATTACAAGATATTGAATATAGTTCCCTGTACTATACAGTAGGTCTTTGTTGTTTATCTATTTTATATATAGTAGTGTGTATCTCTTAATCCCATACTCCTAATTTATCCCTCCCCACCTTTCCCCTTTGGTAACCATAAGTTTGTTTTCTGTCTGTGAGTCTGTTTCTGTTTTGGAAATAAGTTCCTTTGTATCATTTTTTTAGATTCCACATATAAGCGATATATGACATTTGTCTTTCTCATAAAAAAGAATGAAATAATGCCATTTTCAGCAACATGGATGGACCTAGAGTTTAACATACTAAGTGTAGTAAGTCAGACACAGAAAGACAAGGATTAGGTTCTACAGGCTTTATATACCCTCTCTCCACAGCACAACCAGCAGGTTCAGGGAACTGATAAGGTTGATGAAAACAGCACGTGAAAAAAACTGAAAGATTGCCTTATATTTAAAGAATATTTTGTTGTTTTAAAAATGTCCATAAACCCTTTATGAATACAGTTTTAGTTTAAGGTATGTTAAGATAGCAACATAGGATAGAGAATTATAAATTTTAATGATAGGATATGTGAGGCTCTTCAGACAAATAATCTTTCCTGAAAAAGCTGATACACATGCCCCAACCAGTTATTAGAGGTCCAATCTCTGCAACTCCCAGAGGATATGCTATAGCAGATCATGAAGCGACTTAGGAGGATATTGTTCCGTCAATGAGAGTCAGTGTTCCATGACATTTTTTGAGGCCCCATTATGCATGGAGATGCTTAGGTTTCAGACTGTATATGTGGATTGGAACCTCTAGGGAGCATATGTGGTGGGTTAACCACAACATATGGAGACGAAGGAGGAAAGAATTCGTCACCCCATTGTTTACTCATTGTTTTCTACAGGCTCTACTCCTTAGTTTGCTCCTCAAGTATAAAGTAAGAAGGCTGTTTGGGGGCATTGTTATATATGTATCTATGCCAGATGGTTCTCTTCTTATCTTCTTATTGCTTCATAAGCTCCCAACACTACTCCTATCCCTTCCCTGTGTAGCCTGGATAGGTTAGTAACTCCTATGTACTCCCAGAGCTCTCTACACTCACCTCTACTGTTCCATGCACTTACCACATTGTACTGAAGTTGTCTGTTTGTGGGTCTGTCTCCTCTGCTCTACTGGGAACTCCCCGAAGACAGAGACTAGGTCTTTCTCATATCTGTTTCCCCAGCACCTATGGGTGCTTAGTAGATGTTTGTTGGACAGTTTGGGGAAACTTGAGGGTATTAACTGAGTTTTATTTTAACCTTGTAATCTAACAGTACCTTATACACAGTAGGTGTTCTATGTATATCTTCTCTGATAAAAGTAATTTTTAAAGGGCTTAAAGATATATGGTATTGTCATACAGAGTGAAGTCAGTCAGAAAGAGAAAAACAAATACCGTATGCTAACACATATATATGGAATCTAAAAAAAAAAAATGGTTCTGAAGAACCTAGGGGCAGGACAGGTATAAAGATGCAGATGTAGAGAATGGACTTGAGGACACGGGGAGGGGGAAGGGTAAGCTGGGACGAAGTGAGAGAGTGGCATGGACATATATACACTACCAAACGTAAAATAGGTAGCTAGTGGGAAGCAGCCGCATAGCACAGGGAGATCAGCTCGGTGCTTTGTGACCACCTAGAGGGGTGGGATAGGGAGGGTGGGAGGGAGGCGCAAGAGGGAGGAGATATGGGGGTATATGTGTATGTATAGCTGATTCACTTTGTTATACAGCAGAAACTAACACACCATTGTAAAGCAATTATACTCCAATAAAGATGTTAAAAGAAGAGATACATTATGTCACATGATCCCCACCATGAGCTTGTTAGGAACCAAGTCAGATATAACAATTGTCACTTGACATGTAAGGGAACTGCCTCACAGCAGTTAATGGACTTGTGCAAGGCCACACAGCTAATGTGAACTCAGTGGGTACTCTGAATCTACCCTACTGCTCTACAGTGCCCATGTTTCTCTACTATCTATAAAGATGGAACTGAGAATGTTGGACACCAACATGGTTTCCTGGACTTCCTAGTTATTAGATTCTTCTCTCTCCTGCTGGACAAGAACAAGGTAACCCTGGTACATGTTGACAGTCATTATGAGCAGCTGAATCAACCCATCTTGAAGCCTACCCTTTCCCTGGACTTCCTGTTATGTGAGATAATTTCCAGTTAGAGTCAGTTGCAGTTACTTGCAGCCTAAGTCATACCTGATGGATGAGGCTTCTTGACTAAGTTCTTTGAAGACGGGGCCCAGCCATTCTCCCAGCCTGGTCTTCTCTACAGTCCTTACAGCTTGGCTGGCTACAATGGACTATTCTTGTGGGGGTGGGGAAGAAAGGTTGCCAGAGAGGTTCCTGAAACTAAAGTTAGCTTCTTGCTCAAGGGACCACCAGTTATGAAGCCATGTTAATAAAGCAGAAGCTGGCAACGAAATCAAGAGAGATGTAATGTATTCTCCACCCCAACCCCACAAACTGGTGTCTTCCCTGGCAGTGCTGGAGGAGAAGGGGCAAGAACATTTACATCACTTCCAAGAGATAGGCCTCAGGCCCCCCTTAGAGAGACTGCAAGCCAGCATCTCCCCAGAAGTCAGTGGTCTACAATTACTCACGTTAGGACAGCAGTTTTCACTCCCAAATCCCAAAGGGCTTTACAGCACTGTGGGTAAGTGAAAGTTCCAGAGACATGACTGTATGTCTCAATTCTATTAAGCATTCATTGTGTGGTTGAGACACACTCTTGAAATATTTCCATTTCGCAGTAAGAGAATGGAAATAGTATTTGCTCCTTCCCTCCAACTCAAGGATATTGGAAATGTGAATAACATTCAGGATGTATGTAGTAAGACCAGGAAAGTGCCTTGCATCAGCTTCAGGTCTGGACCCTGGAGTAGTTTAGAGGATTACAAACAGAACGGTTCCATCTACCAGCATTCTCTATGTTAAGAAACAAGCATGTATTGAGTGTCTACTATGTGCTGGGTTCTGAGCTGGGCTATGGGACTACATGACGGAGTCACTGTCTCTGCCTGCAAGAAATTTCCAATATAGTGAGAGAGACAGGTGTATCAATCCAGACATGGAATATGAGAATTTCAGTGTTATTGCCATCTGTGGGGAGAACTTGTGAGACATGAGGCCAGAAAGATGATCTGGGATGAGATGAACCATGAATGCAGAGATAATCCTCAAAATATTTAAAAACCAGAACATCAGGAGCACTGACCAAGCAGAAAAGATGCAGGTGAACACATGAAACAGTGTCCCTAGGCTCCCTGCTGTGCTGGGCACTATCCCTTTAGTTGCTGGGTCTTGCAGAGGTTAAAAATGGGTCCAGGAGTGGGGAACAGGGCAGAAGGAGGGGTCTTGAGGGGACCAAGAGGAGCAGCTCGTATTAAAATAGTCCACAATTTTAACAAGAGGTGTGGCAATATCAGTGCCCTGCTTCAATGTCATGTGAAGGAACATGTATGTTATCTTGTGGGCATCCAGGAGCCCAGGAATTCCATGTGGGTTGGAAAGGGCACTTTAGCAGCAGTATGGAGGATGGACTGGATTGGGGCAGCACGCAGCCAGGGAGACAAGTAGAAATGCTTTGCAATACACCAAGGAAGATAGATAACAGGGCTTACTGCAGTGGCAACAGGGCATGTATTTCTGTAAGCATGCTCAAAGATGTTTGCACAAATCCCCATCTCTATATACCACCTTTGTTCCTAAGAGTTCTCCAGTCTTTTTGCTGTCATGGCTCCAATATCCTAGCCCAATGCAAGCTTATACATACAAACACATATATACACAAATACATACACATGTACACTTGTGTGACAGGTCCTGTTTAAGTATACACACTCAACTAGTGGCTGGCAGGCTATAATTATGGCAAGTAAGAGGCCTGCCAAGAAAAATTCATTTAAATACTGAGGTCATCCTATTCCCAGCTGCAGGAGAGTGGCTGCAGATAAACATCTACCTTCATAATACCAACCTATGTCATGGATCGTCCTCTCTAATTTTCCAAGCATAGACACACAATTATCTCATTTGTTTTCTTAACAATGGTCCTGGGAGGTGGGTAGGACTGGTATTATTTAGTTCCAATGTATAGATAGGGAAACTGAGGTTCGGAGAGAAGGTCACTCGTAATGGGTCAGTGGTATCACTAGGACTAAGATGCCTTCTGCCTCTTGTTTCTGTTTTGTTTTTCTGCCTCTGTCTCCTGTTTCTCTCAACCTTCCATGTGGCGGCCTCCTTCAGAATAATTCCTGATCACTCTTGCTCCCACGCCCTGCAAACAAATACTAATTCTAATGCACATTGCTAAGAGAGTACTGTGGATGACTCAGAGTCTCCAACCCTATCCTCCACGGCCCTGCTCAAGTCTTACCATCCCCTCCAGGAAATCTGCCCTGGGACTCCAGTTCAGTAACCTCAACCCCTTCTCCTTTAATATTTAGTTTGTATTATTGCCTTAGTGCTTTCTTTATTCTCTCCTATTGTGTTCTGATTTCTCCATCTGTGACTTCTGGTTCCCTGGCTTCTTTTTTTCTCCCTGCCTAGCACAAGGCTTGGCACACAAGGGAACACTTAATAAAGCATTGTTAATGAATAGCTGGATCCAATAGAGCCTTACTCTGGCATTGTAATGCCTGAAATTCCCAGTTCACAACAAAGCACTCTGAATATATGTATGTGTGTATATGTGTGTGTGTGTGTGTGTGTGTATCCATGCACCACTCATCCAGTGACCCTGAGGATAACTAAATCAATGCCTTCAAAGTGCAGCATCAGCACATAGTTATTGTACATTCCAGTAGGAATTGAAGCAAGGCAACTTTTTTCCCTCTAATTTTTTAAAAAATAAATATTGCTCTGGTTCCAAGTGGTATATTTTTGACATCTTGTGTACATTTCTGAAATAGAGTCCAGATGAGAAATGAGCTCGTGTATGTCCATCTCAACTGGAGAACAGTAGATTCCTATTCATGGACAATTTCATTTCTGAAATCCCAATTGCAGAAAAAAGCCTAGGGAGCAGGTTGCAGGAAAGAACGAGGCCAACGTGGAGTGACTGCTTGACAATCTCTTTGAGGCTTGAGGACAAGAGCAGGGCATGAGGAAGAGAAGAAAGAGGCACTAAAATGTTACCCTCCCCTCTCGTACCTGCCCATTTAGATTTCTAAGAGACATGAATGGGAAGGCAGCTGACGGCTGCTCCCAAGAAGGCAGGATACTTGCAAAACACCCTTTAGATATGAGGGTAGCCAAAGGCACGTGAACCTCAAGAAGACAACTAGGTAAAGTAGGTCCCAGAGAACACCACCCACTAGTTTGCCTGGAGGGGAAATGCCTCCATAGAGTCCCAACTGAGGATGAAGGAATAATTTTTCTATCTCTTTTACAACGTGTAACATTGCCCAAGTACCTACCATGGACCAGGTACTGTGCTTGGCACTTATAAACATCAACTACTTTGTACTGTTGGGATTCACATTCCGATTTTACAGGTGAGGAAACTGAAGCTCAGAGAGAAATTAAGTCATTTACCTGTCATCACACAGTCTGGCTGACTGCATATTCTGGGTTCTTTCCATTGCCCCACTCTGCCTTCCTCAGGTATATTCAGTGAGCTCTGGCAACAAAAAAAAAAGCTGAAAACCACTCCCAGTGAGCACTTGGTCTTAAATGATGAGTGAGACATCGCCTAATGGAGATAAAGAGGAAAAGGATATGCATTCCTGGCTGAAGGAATAGCAGATGCAAAGGGGCTGATGAAGGAAAGAAAAAAACACATTTGGGAAAATGGTAAATAGTTTTGTGGGGTTACTTGAGAGTGAGTACAGGTGATGAAACACGAGGCTAGAGCAGTTGAGGCCAGTTTATAAAGCGTCTCATCTATCATGTTAAGGAATGTGGTTTTCTCTCGGAGGAGATGAAAAATACTAGAAGAGAGGGAGTAGAGATCACACCTCTGTTTTAGAAAGAGCACCGAGGCAGCCATGTGGGCGGACAGTTCAGAAGAGGCACTGACTGGCTGCAGGGAGACCAAGTCAGGAACGTGTGGTAACAGTCAAGGCGAGAGTCAGGGTGGTGAAACAAATGGAGGCCCAGCTCATAAAATGCTGCCTCCAGAACGGTCATTGCAAGTCAGCCTCAGTCTAACTTCAAAGCTTGGATTCCAGGCTTTGCAGCATCTACCCCCACAGCCCTTAAACACTGCGTGTGTTGCTTTGGCCTCAAAACTAGTTACAAGTCTTGTTTTGTCCCTTGGGGCCTTGCCATTTGTCTCCATCTTCTAAGCTGGCGGCTTTGTAGCTCCCCTGAGCCTAGCCTAGCCCAGCAGGCTGGGGAGGGAGGAGAGAAGTCAGGTAGGCTCCAAGCAGAAAGGGCCCTGATGAACACATGTTTCACATTCCCCACATTGCATGGCAATTCAAAACCAAACCCTATGGGATTGTTTTCTTAAAGATTTGGGATGGGTTTGGGGCTTCTTCTCTTTCTTTCTTTTTCTTCTTTTTTTATTATGTGTGTTTCTGGACTGCAACTATTTCCTCTGTCCTTGAGTTAAGTAATAGCAGAGGGTGAGAGAAAATGAAAATTTACAGCAATGCAGAAAAGATGTTTCTGGAAAAGTCCAGAGGAGGGAAGGAAATCCAGTGTGGGGGCTCACAGCAATGTTCAGAGAAGGCCAGAGAATGTGGCTGTGGAGGGGTGGCAGTGGGGTTTCAGCTAGGGCAAGTGTATAGAAGTCAGGCAAAAGCCTACCTAAGGGACATGGCCCCTGACATGCAGGCTAGTTGCAGCCCTTGGCTCCTCTGCAATCAGCACTCAGATTGATTTTGCTCTGGTCATCAGCCGCTGTACAGCACCAGCACAGCCCGCAAGGTGTGGGCTCTCCCTGTTAACCATGGAAATTAAAGCACTAAAATGAACCAAAAGCACTTTACAGGTAAAGGCAGCCAACAATGCACTCCTCAGAAGCCCATGCTCCTCAAGAACTGGAGGATCTTACAAAAACCTCCCAGGCTTCCCTCTATATATAACTGTACAATTCTGAAATAGAGCCTAGATGAGAAGCCAGGTCATGTGTATGTCTCTCCCAGTCTGAGAAGAGTAGATTCCTACTCATGGACAACTTTATTCTTGAAATTCCAATTGCATAAAAAAGACTAGGGGAAAATAGATAACTAACAAGGACCTACTGTATAGCACTGAGGACTATACTCAGTATTTTGTAATAACCTATAAGGGAAAAGAATCTGAAAAAGAATATATATACATATACATAGAATATATATATACTTATATATATATGTATATACACACATATATATACATATATATATAAATATATATCTGAATCACTTTGCTGTACACCTGAAACTAACACAGCATTGTAAATCAACTATACTTCAATTAAAAAAAGACTAGTGGAACAGGTTTTATTTTATTTTCCATCTCACTCCCTTTCTATCATTTCCCTTAAGATATAATGAGAAAGTACAGCTGAAGTCTTCTGACAATGTGTAGCATTTAGGGGAACAATTATTTATAATTTTTAATGAATAGCTTTGTTGAGATACAATTTATATACCATAAAATTATCATACCATAAAATCCATCCATTTTAAGTATATTTCAAAGGTTTTTAGCACATTTATAGAGTTATGCAACCATCACCACCACATCTAATTTTAGAACATGTTCATACCCCCAAGAAAGAAACTTTGAGCTCATATTCAGTCAGTCCATGTTCCTACCCACAGTCCTAGGCAACGACTAATCACTTTGTGTCTCTATAGATTTGCCTTTCTTATAAATGGAATGATAAAATGTATGGTCTTTTGTGCCTGGTTTCTTTCACTTAGCATGTTTTTGAGGTTCATCCATATTGTGGCATGTATCAGTGCTTCAATTCTCTTTATTGCCAAATAGTATGCCATTATATGGATGTATAATAGTTTGTTTATCCAGTCACCATTAATGGACATTTGGGGCATTTCTGTGTTTTGACTATGAGGAATGATGCTGCTAAGAATATTCATGTACAAGTTTTTGTGTAGACATATGTTTCCATTTCTTTTGGGTAGATATCTAAGAGTAGAATTGCTGGATCATATGGTAATTGACCATAGATGTATGATTTTATTGCTGGACACTCAATTCTATTTCATTTATCTATATATGTCTTTCCTTATGACAGTACCACATTGTCTTGATTACTGTAGCTTTGTACTAAGTTTGAATTTAAGAGGTGTGAGTCCTCCAACTTTGTTCTTCTTTTTCAAGATTATTTTGGCTAGACAGGGTACGTGCAATTCAATATGTATTTTAGAATTAACATTAAATGGATATGAATGCATGAAATGAATATTCAGCTTGTCCATTTCTGCAATATCTGCAAATCAATCAATATGAAACACCACATTAACAAATTGAAGAGTAAAAATCATATGATCATCTCAGTAAATGCAGAAAATTCTTTTGACAAAATCCAACATCCATTTATGATAAAAACTCTCAAGAAAGTAGGTATAGAAGAAACATACCTCAACATAATAAAGGTCATATATGACAAGCCCACAGCTAACATCATACTCGATGGTGAAAAGCTGAAAGCACTTCCTCTAAGATCAGGAACAAGATAAGGATGCCCACCCTTGCCGCTTTTATTCAATATAGTATTGGAAGTTATAGCCATAGCAATCAGACAAGAAAAAGTAATTAAAAGGATCCAAATTGGAAAGGAAGAAGTAAAATTGTCACTGTTTGCAGATGACATGATACTATACATAGAAAATTGTAAAGATACCACCAAAAAACGACTAGAACTCATTAATGAACTGGGTAAATTTGCAGGATACAAAATTAATACCCAGGACTCTGCTGGTTTTCTATACACTAACATAAACTAGCAGAAATAGAAATTAAGAAAACAATCCCATTCATAATTGCATCCAGAAGAATAAAATACCTAGGAGTAAATCCAACTAAGGAGGTAAAAGTCCTATATTCAGAAAATGACAAGGCACTGAGGAAAGAGATTTAAGATGACATAAATACATGGAAAGATATACCATGCTTGTGGATTGGAAGAATTAGTATTGTTCAAATGACCATACTACCCAAGGCAATCTACAGACTCAATGCATTCCTTATCAAAATACCAATGGCATTTCTCACAGACCTAGAACAAGTAATTCTAAACTTTGTACGTAAACACAAAAGACCCCTAATAGCCAAAACAACCTTAAGAAAGAAGAACCAAACAGGAGGTATCACACTCCCTGATTTCAAACTATATTACAGAGCTACAGTAATCAAAAAAGTATGGTACCGGCACAAAAACAAAGAGATCATTGGAACTGAATAGAGCCAAGAAATGAACCCACACTTAAATGGGCAATTAAGTTATGACAAAGGAGGCAAGAACATACAGTGGGAAAAAGTCTCTTCGATAAATGATGTTGTGAAAACTGGACAGCTATATGCAAAAGAATGAAAATGGGGCACTTTTTTTACAAAATACAAAAATAAACTGAAAATGGATTAAAGACTTAAATTTAAGACCTGAAACCACCTAAGTTATAGAAGAAATCATATACTTATGCTCTTTGTTATCAGTCTCAGAACTATTTTTTTTTTGGATCTGTCTCTTCAGGCAAAGGCAACAAAGCAAAAATAAACAAATGGACCCATATCAAACTAAAAAGCTTTTGCACAGTGAAGGAAACCACCAACAAAACAAATAGGCAGCGTACTGAATGGGAGGAGATATTTATAAATGAAATAACCCACAAGGGGTTAATATTCAAAATATATAAACAACTCATACAAGCCAATAAAAATAAAAGCTGATTAAAAAATGAGCAGGGGATCTGAATAGACATTTTTCCAAGGGTGACATATGGCCAACAGGCACATGAAAGATGCGTAACATAACCAATCAAATCAAAATGCAAATCAAAACCACAATGAGATATTACCTCACACCTGTCAAAATGGCTATTATCAAAAAGGAAAGAAAAAAGAAGTGCTGGAGGAGATGTGGAGAAAAGGGAACCCTTGTGCACTGTTGGTATGAATGTAAATTTGTTTGGCCACTATGAAAAACCATATGGAGGTTCCTCAAAATATTAAAAATAAAACTATCATATGATCCAGCCGTTCCACTTGTGGATATTTATTCAGAGAAATTGGAGATACTAATTTGAAAAGATATGTGCACCCCACCCCATGTTCACTGCAGCATTATTTACAATAGCCAAGATATTGTAAGTGTCCATTGATAGATTAATGGATAAAGAAGATGCTTTTGCAAATATTTTCTCCCAGTCTGGTGGCTTGTCTTCTCATTCTCTTGACAATCTCTTTTGCATAGCAGAAGTTTTTAATTTTGAATGAAGCCCAGCTTATAAATTATTTCTTTGATGGATCATGCCTTTGGTGTTTTATCTAAAAATTCATCACCTTACCCAAAGTCATTTAGGTTTTCTTCTATATTATCTTCTAGGAGTTTTATAGTTTTACATTCCACATTAAGTCTATGATCCATTTTGAGTTAATTTTTGTGAAGGGTATTATGTCTTTGTCTTGATTTTTTTTTTTTTGCATGTGGATGTCCAGTTGTTCCAACACCATTTGTTGAAAGGACTATCTTTGCTCCACTGTATTGCCTTTGCTCCTTTGTCAATAATCAGTGAGCTACAATATCAAAGAAACAAACAACCCAATCCAAAAATGGGCAGAAGACCTAAATAGACATTTCTCCAAAGAAGATATACAGATTGCCAACAAACACATGAAAGAATACTCAACGTCATTAATCATTAGAGAAATGCAAATCAAAACTACAATGAGATATCATCTCACACTGGTCAGAATGGCCATCATCAAAAAATCTACAAACAATAAATGCTGGAGAGGGTGTGGAGAAAAGGGAACCCTCTTGCACTGTTGGTGGGAATGTAAATTGATACAGCCACTATGGAGAACAGTATGGAGGTTCCTTAAAAAACTGACAATAGAACTACCATACGACCCAGCAATCCCACTACTGGGCATATACCCTGAGAAAACCATCATTCAAAAAGAGTCATGTACCAAAATGTTCATTGCAGCTCTATTTACAATAGCCAGGACATGGAAGCAACCTAAGTGTCCATCAACAGATGAATGGATAAAGAAGATGTGGCACATATATACAATGGAATAGTACTCAGCCATAAAAAGAAACAAAATTGAGTTATTTGTAGTGAGGTGGAGGGACCTAGAGTTTGTCACACAGAGTGAAGTAAGTCAGAAAGAGAAAAACAAATACCGTATGCTAACACATATATGTGGAACCTAAAAAAAAAAAAAGAACCTAGTGGCAAGACGGGAATAAAGACACAGACCTACTAGAGAATGGACTTGAGGATACGGGGAGGGGGAAGGGTAAGCTGGGACAAAGTGAGACAGTGGCATGGACATCTATACACTACCAAATGTAAAATATATAGCTAGTGGGAAGCAGCTGCATAGCACAGGGAGATCAGTTCAGTGCTTTGTGACCACCTAAAGGGGTGGGATAGGGAGGGTGGGAGGGAAGGAGATGCAAGAGGGAAGAGATATGGGGACATATGTATATGTATAACTGATTCACTCTGTTATAAAGCAGAAACTAACACACCATTGTAAAGCAATTGTACTCCAATAAAGATTTAAAAAAAAAAAAGAATCAGTGAGCTATATTTATGTGGGTCTATTTCTGGGCTCTCCATTCTGCTCCACTGATCTATTTTTCTATTCTTTTGCAAATACCACACCTTCTTGATTACTGTATCTTTATAGTAAATCTTAATGTTGGGCTTCCCTGGTGGCACAGTGGGTGGGAATCTGCCTGCCAATGCAGGTGACACGGGTTCAATCCCTGACCCGGGAAGATTCCCACATGCCGCGGAGCAACTAAGCCCGTGTGCCACGACTACTGAGCCTGCACTCTAGAGCCCGTGCTCTGCAACAAGAGAAGCCACAACAATGAGAAGCCCGCGCACCACTCGCTGCAACTAGAGAAAGCCCGTGCACAGAACAAAGACCCAACACAGCCTAAAATAAAACAAACAAATAAATAAATAAATTTATTTTTTAAAAATTCTTAATGTCAAGTAGTGTCAGTCCTCCAACTTTGTTCTCCTTCAATACTGCGTTGGTTTTTCTGGGTCTATTGCCTCTCCAAATAAACTTTAGAATTAGTTCATCGATATCCACTAAATAATTTGGTGGGATTTTGATTGGGATTGCATTGAATCTATATATCAATTTGAGAAGAAATGACTCGACAATATTGAGTCTTTCTATCCATGAACATGGAATATCTATCCATTTATTTAGTTCTTTTTTAGTACCATCAGACTTTCTGTAATTTTCCTCATATAGTTCTTGTACATATTTTGTTTGATTTATACCTAAGTATTTCATTTTGGGGGGTGCTAATGTAAATGGTACTATGTTTTTAATTTCAAGTTTCACTTGTTCATTGCTGATATATAGGAAAGTGATTTACTTTTCTATATTAACCTTGTATCCTGCAACCTTGCTGTAACTGCTTATTCGTTCCAAGTTTTTTGTGTCCATTCTTTCAGATTTTTTATATATACCATCATGTCACCTACAAGCAGTTTTCTTTATTCCATCCCAAACTTTATACCTTTCATTATTTTACTGCATTATATAGTACTTCCAGTACAATGTTGAAAAGGAGTGGTGAAAGGGAACATCTTTTCCTTGTTTCTGATCTTAATGAGAAAGCTTATCATCATTAAGTATGATGTTAGTGCTATTGCTTTTAAAATAAACTTTTATTTTAGAATAGTTTTAGATATACAAATTGCAAAGACAGTACAGAGATTTCCCATACACCCCACACACAATGTCCCCTACTATTAATGTATGACATTAATATGGTACATTTGTAATAACTAGTTAACCAATATTGGTACATTATTAGTAACTAAAGTCCATACTATTCAAAATTTCATTAGTTTTTACCTAATGTCCTTTTTCTGTTCCAGGATGCCATCCAGGATACAACATTACATTTAGTTGGTACATCTCTTAGGCTCTTCTTTCCTTTGACAGTTTTTCATACTCTCCTTGTTTCTCACAACCTTGACATTTTTGAGGAGTACTGGTTAGGTATTTTGTAGAATGTTCCTCCATCGGTATTTGTCTGACGTTTTTCTCACGATTAGACTGGGGCTATGGGTTTTTGAGGGGAAGATCACAAAAGTGCAATGCCCTTTTCATCACATCATATCAAGGGGCATACTATCAAAATGACTTAATACTGTTGATGTTAACCTTTATCACCTGGCTGAGGTAGTGTTTGTCAGCTTTCTTCACTATATATTACTCTTTTTTCCTTTTCCATACAGTACTCTTTCAAGGAAGTCACTATACACAGGCCTGACTTAAAGAGTGGAGAGTTATATTCCATGTACCTGAGAGAAGATTATCAACATAAATTATTTGCAATTATTCTGCATGAAAGAGTTGTCTATTCTCCCCATTTATATATTTATTCAATCATTTATTTATACCCATATAGACTCATGGATATTTATTTTATACCTTGGGACATAGTCCATTACTAATTTATTGGTTTTTTTTCTGCTCAAGTTGTTTCAGCTTTGGCCATTAGGACCTCTTTCAGTTGACTCCAGTGTCCCTTTCACATACCCCCTTCATTGTGTATGTGTGTGTGTGGGTATGGGTGTGTGTGTGTGTATGTGTGTGTGGTTATTTTTTTGTTTTGTTTTGAGCACTTCCTTACTTTCTGGCACTACAAGATTCTCCAGGCTCATCTTGTATATTTTTTAGCCCAGTCCTAGAATCAGCCATTCCTCCAAAGATCCCTGGTTCCTTTTATTGGAGAATGGCACTAAAATCTAAAATCTTGGTGCTAAGTGTGCTCATTGCTGTTTCAGTATGCTATTGTTTTTTAAATAAACTAAGGAAATATGGAGAAGAAATATGTAATTATACTGTCTTTATAGTTACTACATAATTACTTTATAAGCACTCTTTTTTTTCCGTATGGATTCAAATTACTGTCCATTATTGCTTTTTCTTCAGCCTGAAGGATTTCTTTTACTTTTTCTTGTAAGGCAGGTCTGCTAGCAACAAATTCTCCTCATATTTAGTTTTCTGGGAACATCTTTATTTAATCTACAAATTTAAAGTTAGTTTTTCCAGATATAGCATTATTGGTTGATTTTTATCATGCTGAATATGTCATCCCCCCATCCCATGATAGCCATTGTTTCTGATGAGAAGTCAATTGTCAAACTTACTGGGGTTCCTTTTTGTGATGGGTCTTTTTTCACTTGCTACGTTCAAGATTTTCCTCTTTGGCTTTGAATTTCAACATCTTGACTATGATATCTCTAGGTGTGGATCTGTTTAGTTTATCCTACTTGGAGTTCGTGAACTTCTTGGATGTTTAGATAAATGTCTTTCATCATATTTGGAAACTTTTAAGCCATTCTTTCTATGAATAATTTTTCTGCCCCTTCTCTCCTCTCCTTCTGGTACTCCCATTGCACTTATGTTGGTGTGCTTGTATTCTACATGTGTCTGTTCAATTTTTTGATTCTTTTTATTTTCTTCAGAATGTATACTTTCTATTGATCTGTTTTCCAGTTCACTAATTCTCTCTTCTACCATGTAAAATATATTGTTGATCCTCTTTTATGAATTTTTCATTTAGGTTATTGTACTTTTACAATCCAGAATTTCCATGTGGTTCTTTTCTTAAATGTGTTCTATCTTTTCATTGATATTCTTTATTTGATTAGTCATTGCCATTATATATCCTTTAGATCATAAAACGTGTTTTCCTTTACTTCTTTGAATATATTTATAATAGCAACTTTGAAGTACTTATCTGACAAATATAACATCTGGGCTCCCTCAAAAGTAATTTCTATTACCTGACTTATTTCCTTTCCATGGTTACACTTTCCTGGGTTTTTTTTTGGGGGGGGGGGAAGGCTCATAATTTTTATTGCAAACTAGATATTTTAAATAATAGAGCTAAAAATAGAGCTACCATATGACCCTGCAATCCCACTGCTAGGCATATATCTGGAGAAAAACATGGTCTGAAAGGATACATGCACCCCAATGTTCGTTGCAGCACTGTTTACAATACCCAAGACATGGAAGCAACCTAAATGTCCATCGACAGAGGAATGGATAAAGAAGATGTGGTATATATATACAATGGAATATTACTCAGCCATTAAAAAGAATGAAATAATGCCATTTGAAGCAACATGGATGGACCTAGAGATTGTCATACTGACTGAAGTAAGTCAGACAGAGAAAAAGAAACATCGTATTATATCCCTTATATGCGGAATCTAAAAAGAAATGATACAAATGAACTTACAAAACAGAAACAGACTCACAGACTTAGAGATCGAACTTATGGTTACCAGGGGGACAGGATGGGGGTAAGGGATAATCAGGGAGTTTTGGATTGACAGGTACACACCACTATATTTAAAATGGATAACCAACAAGGACCTACTGTATAGCACAGGGAACTGTGCTCAATGTTATGTGGCAGCCTGGATGGGAGGGGAGTTTGGGGGAGAATGGATACATGTATATGTATGGCTGAGTCCCTTTGTTGTGCACCTGAAACTATCACAACATTGTTAATCAGCTATACTCCGATATAAAATAAAAAGTTAAAAAATAAATAAATAATACATTGTAGTAACCCTGGATTCTGTTTACCTCCCCTTCTTGGGTCTTATTTCTATTTTGTTTTGTTTTTCTCTATTTGTTTAATCACTTGCCTGGACTAATTCTCACTGAAGTCTATTTTCTCTGCAGTGTGCAACCTCTGACATCATGCTCATTTTTCCCTTTGTTTTATTTTTAAACCTGGCTTTCTGGGAGTCACCTCTGGTTCAGCATAGTTAGTTTTAGCCTGTGATCAAGTGGTCAAAGGTTTTTCTTAGGCACCCAGAACCAGTAAAGCTTCTACCCTTTGCCAATGTATCTTTGTATGGCTTGTGGAATGCCTTCATAGTTCAGAGAGGTTTTGATTCTACCCTGCATTCAAAGAGAATTCAGCAGTTCACAAATAACATTTCTGGTTGCCCCTGCATGGGTTGCTCCTACCTACAGCATGTGTACAGCCCAAACTAGGGATAAGTTTGATCTTAGCAGGGCCCATTTTGATGGTTTCTTTCCCTAGGTCTCTCTGCAAAATGTCTGGCTGGTCTGCTCTTTTCTGCCTGCTACTAATATATAATTGCTTTTCTAATTTTCACTACTATGATCTCTATGGTTTTCAACAACACCTTTAGGAATGAGTTCCTTCATGCTCTGTTCTAAAGAAAGTCAGCCTCCATAGGCTGTGCAACTATGCTGGAGCTAGGTGAGGAAAGTGTGATATGGCAGCCTGTTTTTTCTGGAGTGACACCTCTGCCCTATGAGCCCTTGAAGTCCTTGTCTGACAAGTACAACATCTGGGTCCTGGCCCTGGACCTGGGAGGGAGAAAATAGGAGTTGCCAGTCTTCTCCAACTGCCTCTCATAGTTTGCTGTACCTGCCTAGGAAACAGACTTCATCTTAAGAGTGGGAGCTGGGCCGGGGATGAGAGCCCTCCATTTTCTTGGCCATTTTCGCCCAGAATAAATCTTCCACAACATAAAACTAGAGGGCAGAATTAGAGTCACTAGCAGCCTGCCCATCCTGGAGTGAAACTATACCCTATAACCAGGAGTTAGTGAAGAAGAGAGCCCTTGTATTTTTTGTTTGTTTGTTTGCCTTTTGGCTGTGCCCACCTAGAATAAATTTTCTGCAATATAAAGCTAGGAGGAGAAGTAGGAGCAAGTCCTGGATCAAATGCCACATATGACAACTGTTCTTACTAAGATTCAATAAATGTTCTTAAATAAATGCTTCTCAATTTGTTGCATGCCCTTAAACCAATTTCCTGACACTTTAAACAGTTGTTTCTGATAAAAATTTTACCAGTTTAATGGTTATTTCACTAGTGAGGGTGTCTGCTGAGCTTCTCACACAGCCATTCCAGAAGTTGGTCTGTCACAATTATTTATCTAAATTCAAGAACATACTTAGCGAGCACTTACTACATGCCAGGTGTTATAGGCACTGGGTTTAAGTAAGAGCTTTATCAAGGTACAGTTGAAATACATTAAATTGCACATGTTTAAAGTATATTATTTGATGAGCTTTGACATATGTATGTACCATCACCATAATCAAGATGGTGAACATATGTCAAAGCTCATTAACACCAAAAGTTTCTTTCTGCCCTTTGAACTGCCACCCACCCTTCCCTGGCCCCCTCCACAGGCTTGATCATCTTTCTGTCACTATAGATTAATTTTTGTGCCTATTTTTAATTTATAAAGCTGGTTGGTGGCGAAGTTTATCCTTTACTAAGTAACCCACCTCAGCCAGATTGCTCTTTTCTTTTGAGCAGAATATTTTAGGGGTTTTCTTTTTGTCTCTAGGGCAAGATTCCTCAACAGGAAACAAAGATTCCAGTAACCTCCCTCCTCCCTAAAGGGAGCTTTGGTGACTGGTTCACCAGATTCATGAATATACGTTTATAGAACCCCAAAATGGCAGCAGCCTTTGACTCCTGCTTGGGTTGGTAAATCCAAGTACTTGCATTTAAAGAATTGTGGGCAAGAGAACAAGCAATATATTACTCCCCAGGGTTCTTCTCACTGTTTTTGCCCACATGCCGCCAAGGGCTATTAAACAACCCAGTGTATTCCCATTGCCCTTCAGGTGAATGATTATAAACTTCTAGCAAAATCTGAAGGACTCAGGGTGGCTTAGTTTCTACGTGAACCCAGGAATTGAATCCCCAAATCATGTACATGATATTGCTCCTTTCACTCTCCAGTAGGGAAATGATACTGCAGCTCCAAGGGGCTTAACTGCTATTAACTGGAATCGATCCTAAGAGCAATGATTTATTGCTTGCTTACCATATGCCAAGCACTGTGCTAAGTGGTACAGAATTGTTAACCTCATTTATAATACTCACAATAAATCCTTGGTATAACTGTTCCCCATATTATACAAGATAAAGCTGAGGTAAGGTGAGGTCAAAGGACCTGTCCTAGATCATACAGCTAGTGAATGGCCAAGGTGGAATTCAAACTCAGATCTGACACCAAGACTACCCTCTGTTCACTCTACTATAATGTCTGATTGCCAGGCTTAGGGATTTCCCTCCACACCCCAAAATCCTCTCATAGAAGATAATTCTAACAATGTGACCTTTCACCAGTGTGGCACTAAGAACCACTTGGGTCCCTGTATTTTTATTGCTCTTATGCAAACCTACATCATCCTGTCAGACGAATTAAAATACCAATTCATATAAATGTTCCTTCTCAGAAAGAACACAGGAATCATATTATTCAGAAGACCTGTGAATGAAATTCATATTCAGGCTGTGATTTTTACTGTTTACATGACAATGAACAACAGAAATTGGATTATATTCCAAACATCAATGATTAGCACCTTGGGATCTTATAATACTTAAAAAAAAAAGTCTCACCAATAGCTATCCATGCAATATAGAACTCTAATTCAGTTGTGCTGTGTCAGAAATTGGCAAAGATATCTACTGTAATATTTTTACAGGAACAATTTCACAAAATTGAGTCCAGTCCACCAGTTTATGTTATATCTCATATAAGACTGCCATTCTTTAAAGGGCTAAAAAGAGAGTGAATGGAACAGAGCTACTTGGCTCAAACCAGAAATGCAAGTTCAAAGCAGTTACTGACTCTCCTCAGTAGAGGGCAGTGGTAGGCAGGACCAACTGGCAGGAAGAGAGGGACATTAACTTCTATTGTGTACCCACTAAGTGCTCAGGCACAGTGCTTAATGTTTTATAGATAGTATCTCGTGAATCCTGACAATGACCCTATGAAGGAAGGATAATTTGCACTCAAAGAGTCCCAAAGAGGTTAAATAAATTGAAAACAGATCTGGTGCCCTCCAATTCAACTATACCATACTGTTTCAGGAGAGGTACTATTCCAAAGTCCCATAACTGGGTACTTATACTGATTAACTAAAAGAGCAGACTCACCTAGAACATGGCAGGTCTCACATATGATGGGATCTTAAAGATCTGGACTGGCTGGAATAATGGGAAGCATTTAACAAGAATATCATGTAACAAGTTCCAAACTTTGGAGCCAGTGACAAGGTGGAAATTATCTATAGACGTGGTTCAGAGGAACCTGATACATGGGAAACAGTTGAGGGACCTGGAGAAGATTAGACCAGGGTGCCTGGCACTAGGAAGGTGCTCAAAAATACTGAAAAAACTGAATTTAGAAAATATGTCATGAGGAATCCAACACTGTCATTAACTACTCAAAAGGCAGTTAGTTTTTAAGAAGGTACAGATCATTTTGTATGGACCAGTTGGAGGCAGATTTTAGTTCCTTAAAAGGAATAATCTTCTAAAAGACAGAGAAACCTCTAGAAGGGGGAGCAACTCAAAACTGGTACGAGTTGCTTTGTGAGATTAGGTTATAAACATGACCTTCAGGAAGACTTTTAACTCCAGGGTGCTCAGATTTTTGAGCTGGTCAAGATTCCTAGAATGGCTTCTTTACCCTTGTCAAGTGAAGGTCTTAATGTTTTCCAAGAAGTAACTTGTTGGTTCACAACACTTAGAAGCCAAAGCATTCAGACCCAGAACAACTCTACTAAGATGTACTTGTCCACAGACCTCCTAAGAAATTAATTATAGGAGAAATTCTGAGACTGCCTCACAAGAGGGAGCCAGTGGTGTTCCACTGGAATCTGGGAATTGGACCAATTCACTTGAAGGCTACAAATGTACCTTTTGCTCAAAGAAACAAACAAAAAAGGTCAAAAAGTTTAATCATTCCATTAAACAAGAGGTCCCTGAAATACACACACACAGGGTATGATACCAAATAAAGCCTACTGATAATGGAATTCAGAAATATGCAACCCCAGCCACATCTGGATAAATAATTCAGTTACTTAATCAGCATTTACCTGGTTCAGCATGCTGTATGTCAGTCTCTGTTCTGGCTAATGGAGATAACAGAGATAATAAGATACAATTCCCACCTTTGAAAAGATCACAATGTAACAGAGAGATCTCCTCATAGATGATTTACTCCCCAGTATGAGCAATGCTAGAATAGTTCTGTAAAAAGGAGATGGGGATATTCTAGAAAAGGTACAACATGTGCAAAGACAAAGCGGTGGGAAAGATCTTGGTGTACTTGAAGAATATAGTTTGTCAGGTATGGATTGGTTAGGGCATAGGATGTGTGAGGAAGTGGTGAATCAACTTCTTGATATTCTTGCTACGGGGAGATTCTCTCTAAAACTAGACTTTTGGGATTAACATATACACACTACTATATATAAAATAGATAATCAACAAGGATCTACTGTATAGCACAGGGAACTCTACTCAATATTCTGTAATAAACTATGTGGGAAAAGAATCTGAAAAAGAATGAGTATATATATAAGTGAACCACTTTGCTGTATACCTGAAACTAAAACAACATTGTAAATCAACTATACTCCAGTATAAAATAAAAATTAAATTAAAAAAATAAAACTAGAGTTTCAGCAAGCTTACCAATCGCTGATACCCTGAACTGGCTTCCACTGCTGACCCCAGACTGGGCTGTGCCCTTGCCACTAGAAATCTGGTTGTTAGAAAACCTCCATCATCTATCTCTTGAGGATTGTCAAAGGCACAGTGAACTGGTCTTGGACAACAGAGACACTTCTTGGGGACCTGGAGCTGGTCATAAGCCACCAACAAAAGTGGGAAGCCACCTCATTATTTTGGCCTCCTCCAGGCAACACTTCCAGGAAGGGAAGGATTATTATGGAGGTCTTTGCTAGAATCTAGGCAATGAGACTCTAATACTGAGAGACCAGAAAGGAGTGTCATATGTGCCAGCCCACCTGGCCAAGATCAGCTACTAAAGGCCCATGCTTTTCCAGAGAAAAGTGTCCAAAGGGCTTCAGTCAGGAATCCTTATTGCTGTTATTACAGGCCCTTCCTAAAGGGATGAACTTCTGAATTTGTCAGTAGCTTTCTTCTTAAAATGGTTCCAAGAGGTCCTATTTCTATAGCTATATCTCTTCTGAAGCAGTCAAGTCTCTGAATTATTTCTAACTGCATTTACCTCAGTTGATTTTAAGGACTATAAGGAAAGAAACCTTATAATGTTCATCATCATCCTTCATCACCCTCAAGCAAATGATCAGGTTGGAAAATGATAGACAGTAGTAGTACAGTGCTGGGCATTTAATAAAAGCTCTCCAACCAGGGCTTCCCTGGTGGTGCAGTGGTTGAGAATCCGCCTGCCAATGCAGGGGACACAGGTTCGAGCCCTGGTCTGGGAAGATCCCGCATGCCGCGGAGCAACTAGACCCGTGAGCCACAACTACTGAGCCTGCGCGTCTGGAGCCTGTGCTCCGCAACAAGAGAGGCCGCGATAATGAGAGGCCCGCGCACCGCGATGAAGAGTGGCCCCCGCTTGCAGCAACTAGAGAAAGCCCTCGCACAGAAACGAAGACCCAACACAGCCAAAAATAAATAAATTAATTAATTTAAAAAAAAAAAAGCTCTCCAACCACAGCTTGGTTAAGATTGTTCTGAAATGGGTTACTAGAAGAGGTTGGCCATTAAGACTTGCCAAGCCATTACAACATCATTTAATATATCACTCCATATGTCTTTCTTGCTCAATAAAAAGGGGATGAAATTTTCAGACTTGTCTTCGTTATCTTCACCCAAGGTTTCATAAAGACATACATATAGAAGAATGTATTTTTCGAAGCACTCTTAATTGAACCCATCTTTATTCATTTATAACAAGACAATTGGTTTTGTTAAGACTTATGAGGCAATGAGAGAATTCTATCATTCTAATTGAAATCATGGAGTCTATGCTAAACATAGTTCAGAATACAGATGGACCCATGTGGTACCACTGCTTTGATTAACTGTGAAATTGTTGCTTCTAGGGTGATGTGACAGTGGGACAAAACAATATTGGAACTTTTATCTTCAAGATGTATCAGGCATTGAATCCTCAGCTATGTCTCCTAGGGGAACAATAACGAACTAGTATTTCTTCACCCACTGGTATAACTCAGACCTAGCCTTGCCAAAAGGGTGCTTCTCTATCACTATGGCAAAATAATGTTAGCTAAGGAGCTAATGATATTTTGCATACCGAGCAGAGCTGGGGTTCATTGTTAAATTTTGGTCCAGGTTTGTTTTTGAGATGGTTTGGGGGAGGGTAACCATAGTCATTTTCTTTAGTAACATTGAACTGTATTGTTGACAGCTCTTTGTCCAAGTTTCCTACTACCCAACATGAAACTAACCAACTCCATCAGGGAAATACAAAGTCTGCTCTGACCTTAGAACTGTTCCTGATCATGTCAAATACATGCTGTCTCTACTTTACATTATTAGTGTTTAATTATTGTTAACATAGAACTTTCTTTTCTCTGATTGTTTCTTGAGAATAGATGTCATGTCTCCTTAACTAAACAGTAAGACTTAAGACAGCAGCGTAGGGCAGTGGGAAGAATGGGCTTTGGAATAAGGCATATCCAAGTTTGAATTCCCCCTCACTAGCTATAAGTCACAAAAGTCCTATAGATATTATTAGTCCCCTCATCGATAAAGTAGGGAAGATGCCATCTACCCCATAGGATGGCCTTAAGAATATGTAAAGTGCTTGGCACATTTCTGTAAGTGAAAGTTACCTCCCCCTTTCGTCTCTACGATTCCTACATCTGGGAAGATAACACAGGATGTTCTAATCAGGTGTTCAATAAATCTTGACTAAACAGAGGATAAACATTTTATTCCATGCTTTTTGTTCCCAATATTTACAAGGATTCCTTTCCCTGATCTCCCTCTAGCTTTAACCCAGGTTTAGTCACTCCTGGCTGCACATGGTTCTTCAATAGCAGACTAAGCCCTCCGGGAAATGCGGTCTGTAAGCACCTCCTATTCTGATAGAGCAGACAGGGTAAGTCTCACCCACACCTTAATTCTTCTCTTTTGATGCACTGGCTTAGAGCCACATCTTCTCCCTGGGGAAAGCAGACAACAGACAATCTGTGACTGTGTCTGTTTCAGAGCAGGAAGATGGCCACCTGTCTTACTTTTCAGATGATTAACCCCATTATCCAGATTGCCTTTACAAGCAGTATGAGGGAACCCCTGACGTGGCTTAAGGCCTGCTGGGAAGGGCTCCCTGAAAAGTACTACTCTCTCACCCCTTCTTTCCTTTCTACCCTGAAAGGTTAAAAAAAGAAACCTGCCTTCTCTAAGGGCTCTCTTTTAAAACACATTGCTAAGTCACCAATCAAGGAAGATTGCCTAAAACCTAAGATAACTCTGAAAGCCCTTTATGTGAGAAAATAGATTTAAAATATTGTCTTCCAAAGGAGAAAAACCGATTCCAGTTTTGAATCCTCCTTTGTGCCAGATAGCCCCTGCAACGACAGGGAGAGTCTGTCGCTAGAAATTGTCAGGCGAGCTCAGGGCCTAAATTCAGGCTACACTAATTTGTGTCTCCTTCTGAGAGGACACAAACTAGGAAGATTTCTTTTACTTGATTATTCCTAGATGTACTTTTGGGGCTGTAAATTCACCCATCCATCCCTTACACAGCTGAGTTATGACAGCACACAGTCCCACAGACAGCCACACGCTTTCACACAGCCACACACATGACTGCACACGCTCACACATACAGTTACATATCCTCCAGAGCACAGAGGTGAGACAGGGAGCCCCTGAGAGATGGACTGTCCTGGGAAAAGAGATTGAGTATGGGGAAGGGTAGAGGATAGAAAAGAGAGAGAATTCCCAGGCTAGTAGGTAGTTCTTTGTTGGTACTTCCCCTGGATCACTTGAAGGACTTGAATACCAGGGGCCTCTTCTTTGATGACTCTGATGTTCCCACCTTAAATCACTTCCTGCCTCAGTTCATGGCCACTCTCCAGAGGTCTATGACCTCCCTGCCTTGGAGAATATTTGCAGAATCAAAATGATGTCGTGCTTTAAGAGAGTTGCTCTCCCAAAAGCAGTGGAGGAGACTTTGAAGGAGCTTAAAGGACTGTTAATGTTACATGGGGTTCTAACCTCATGATGTGCAGCCCATGTGGGTAATAACTGAAAGAACAGCTTTCTGCTGAACAAATTATTATCAGGCTCATTCCCACTAATGTGCCTTTCTTCATCACCTCACAGAAAGGTATCTAATACATTCCAGTGTTCCTGAGAACAAGGCCTAGCACTGAGCTGTCCTGTCTACTACCTACCTACTAGCCACATGTGAGTACTGAGCACTTAAATGTGACTAGTCTAAACTGAGATGTGTTTGTAAGTTTATTATACACACCAGACTTCAAAGACTTAATATGAAAACAAGAATGTAAAACGTCTCATTAATAACATTTTATATTGATTACATGTTGAAATGTAAACATTTTGGATATATTAGGTTAAATATAGATTAAAATTTCTTCCAATTTTTTAACTGAAGTATAGTTGATTTACAATGTTTCAGGTGTACAGCAAAGTCATTCAGTGAAAAAGAATACGTATATTCTTTTTCAGATTTTCCATTATAGGTGATTACAAGATATTGACTATAGTTCCCTGTGCTATACAGTAGGTCCTTGTCATTTACCTATTTTATATACAGTAGTGTGTATCTCTTAATCCCAAACTCCTAATTTAACCCTCCCCCCCTTTACCCTTTGGTAACCCTAAATTTGTTTTCTATGTCTGTGAGTCTGTTTCTGTTTTGTTAAATAAGTTCCTTTGCATCATTTTTTTTAGATTCTACATATAAGTGATATCATATGATATTTGTCTTTCTCTGTCTTACTTCACTTAGTGTGATAATCTCTAGGTCCATCCATTATTAAAATTTATGTCGCTTCTTTTTTTTTTTTTTTTTTTTTTGGCCACACTGTGCAGCTTGTGGGATCTCAGTTCCCCGACCAGGGATAGAACCCGGGCCCTGGCAGTGAAAGCACCGAGTACTAACCACTGGACCACCAGGGAATTCCCTCGCCTATTTCTTTTTACTTTTTTAATGTGACTACTTGATCACTTACGATGGCATATACATAGCTCTCATTATATTTATATTGGACAGCACCAGCCTAGAACCAGGCCTGCCACATAGTTGACATCCTATAAATGTTTGTTGAAGGAACAAAAGAACAACAACAACAAAAGGGACAAGAACTTTAACGGAGGTATCAAGGAATGGTTGGTTCAGCCCTGGGTTTAATCCAATCCCTTTCCACCTCCTTCTGAGTCCCCAAGCCCAAGAGGGGCAAATTGTATTGCTGGGACTCCTTATGTGACCCTTTAAAGCCCCTTTAACTAGCATTAAATAGATTTAGGATTTTTGAAAGAACATTCTTGAAAGGAAAGGCTGTATTCATATGGCTCTGACTCATCTGATATAAGGTTAAGCATTTTGGGGGGAGCATCTCAAGTACTGAAAGCCAAAAGAAAACCTTTGGGAGTTGGATATGATAGAGTTTGTAAAACCATTGCTTGAGATTTCATTCATCTTCTGGGACTAGATAAGATACTCTTACCCCAGGGAACTTGCTGAAGCATTTGGGAAGAGGAGAGGTAAAGTTATTTGATGTCTCTTGGTAGCTCCAAATTACTAGGCATCATAGTTATGGGAAATAGGGAGAAATGGTGTTAGAAAATATAAGTGTTTTTAATGACATTTCAGCAGAGCAAGATTCCCTTTCCCTTCAGAAAGTCTAAGTGTCTGACATACAACAGAGCTTAGGACTTAATAAATGTTCCCTGAATCAATGAATGATTAGTAGCACAGAAAAAGAGGCAATGTACTATATTAGAGCAAGTATAGGATTAATAGTTGGGGGAAACTGGGGTTGATTACTGGCTCTTCTTCATACTAGGAGTACAGCCTTGTGGTGCAATCTATTTAAACTCCCCAGTCCTCCATTTCCTCATCCATAAAATGGACCTAATTAAGTGTCTCTTTCATAAGGCCATTATGAGGATTTAACATGTTCATGCATGAAAAACACTTATCTCTCTACCTAACATACCGTAAACACTCAATAATTGGTAGCTATTCTACCCAGAGACAGTGAAGAGGACTTCCTAAAGCAATGTTACACATCTCATCACCAAGTAACATCATTTGTTTTTACATAATTGCTAATGAAATCGTTTGCTGGCAAAAAGTGAGGAGCTTCAGTGTTGGTCTCTTAGAGATCTCTGAAAAAAATCTTGCTTTCAAGTAGTAGCCAGGTCTGGAAAAGAGCTACAGGCCTGGAGGCAAATCATCCATTCATCCATTCATCCATCCAACATGTTGAGTGTCAAGCACTGTTCTAGACAACAGGGATCTAGCAATACACAAAACAGACAAAGATTCCTGTTGTTATGGAGTTTTATTTCTAATAAAAAAAAAAAATAGGGGACTTCCCTGGTGGTCCAGTGGTTAAGAATCCGCCTTCCAATGCAGGGGATGCGGGTTCAATCCCTGGTCGGGGAACTAAGATCCCCCATGCCACAACTAATCCTGAGCACTGCAACTACTGAGCCCACGTGCCTCAACTACTGAGCCCACGTGCCACAACTAAGACTCGACGCAGCCAAAAAAAAAAAAAAAGGCATAGATTTGTTTTCAGAAAATTGCTTCAATCATTTATGTTCCCTAACTTGATTTGAAAACCACTACCTCCAGGGACAGTAATGACCTCAAATGGACAATTCTAGGCCTCACCTGAGGCCCAAAAGGATTGTGTGCTGCTTCAGCACCTCTGCCACTCCTCTGGAATAGTCAGGAACTCCTGGCTATTCAATTCAGTCCCTCCTTAGCTCAAATTAATCAAAGGGTTTAGAAGTCCCCTGCCCCACACCAAGGTCTTCACCACCTTCCCTTCCTGCTGCCCACAGAGAGACTACCCTAACATCCTCTAGCAAGTGAAATGCACCTCAAGTGATGTGCTTATGTCCAATCCCCAGAAGGTGAACAATATCTAGGGCAGTACCACTGGAAAGGTACATTGTCTCATTCTCTCTGTTGCTAGCTTTGCCGTAGGAGATACCATGGTACAATGAAAGTAGCATGGGATTTGGCATCAAAATGATCAGGATTCATTTTTTTTTAAATTTATTATTTATTTTTGGCTGTGTTGGGTCTTCGTTTCTGTGCGAGGGCTTTCTCTAGTTGCGGCAAGCGGGGGCCACCCTTCATCGTGATGTGCGGGCCTCTCACTGTCACGGCCTCTCTTGTTGCGGAGCACAGGCTCCAGATGCGCAGGCTCAGCAGTTGTGGCTCACGGGCCCAGTTGCTCCGCGGCACGTGGGATCTTCCCAGACCAGGGCTCAAACCCGTGTCCCCTGCATTGGCAGGCAGATTCTCAACCACTGCGCCACCCGGGAAGCCCTGATCAGGATTCAAATCCTAGCTCTGCAGTATACTGTGGGGCTTTGGGCAGACCATTTTAACTCTTTGAGCCTCCATCTACTCACCTGTGAAATGGGTATCTCCCTCACAGGTTTATGAGGAGTACTTAAAGGGCACAGTGCCTAGCACAGAATTGGTATTCCAGAACCATTCATTCTCTTCTCCCCAGAGTCCTTCCAACTAAATTGGGTAGTATTTCAGAGACAGTGTGAAAGCTATTTTTGGTGGGATTGGGACTAAGCAATTACCTCCCAGAAGGCTGAAACTGGATAGCTTCCCACCTCTGCATTCATTAATATCATGTTAATAACTTGAAACTGACTATGGTGGGAGTATACCCACTATGGAAATCACAAATTCAACAAATCAGGTTTTATTTATTTAATTTCCCTGGAGGTCCTGTTTACCAGCACACCACTGGCTTAAACCCCAAACAGAGGGACAGCTCAGGGACTAAGAGAAGGCAATTACACACTTGCCATTTTGAAATAGAGACCTTTCTATAGGTTGAACAAAAACTGCCATGAAATATAGCTCTTTAGAACTTCTACACAGAATATTTTATATGCCACATTAAAAATTCTTATTGTTCCCCAAATATAAAGATCAGCAACATAGGCCACCACAAGTATCATCACAGGGTCAAGTACACAGCAGGTGCTTATGTCAAATGCATAAACCCAGGAGAAATTATGTGCCACTTTTAGTCAAAGAAATAGAACCAGCAGTTTGAGAAAAACACTCATGATTTGGAAATGAAATAAAACCTCAGGAGAAAAGGACTTTAGGAGAGAGATGAGAGCACAAACCATAATGCTGGGAGAGAAAGAAGTTCTGGAAGGGTAAATAGGCTCAAGGCAAGGGAAAAGGTGGGACACAGAATCGAAAGGAAGAGGTCCATGGTAGGGTACAGAAGGGGTACATGGAGGAAATTGACAAATGGAACAAGATCCTGAAAAGGTAATAGGAATAGAAATTTGGGAGTTATACTTTATCTGGGAATAGATTTTATAATTTGTTTTAGTGATCTTATTCTTTATAAAAATCATCACAATTATTATTACTTTCTCAAACTACTGCATTTAACAGCTTTGTTGACATGTAATTTACATGTGACAAAATTCACCCATTTAAAATGTACAATTTAATGAATTTTAGCATATTTATAGAGTTTTGCAACTATCACCCAATCTAATTTTAGAATATGTCCATCATCCTAAAAACCCTTGTGCCATTTACAGTCAGTCCCCATTCCCATACCCAGCCCCAGGCAACCACCAATTACTTTGTCTCTATAGATTTGCTTTAAAAAAAAAAAAAAACACTCCATATAAATGGAATCATACAATTTGACCTTATGTGTCTGACTTCTTTCATTAAGCATAATGTGTTGGAGGTTCATTCATATAGTGGCATGTAACAGTGCTTCATTTCTTTTCATTACTGAACAATATTCCATTGTATGGATATACCACACTTTATCCATTCATCATTTGATGGACATTTGGGGTGCTTCTGCTTTGGGACAAGTGTGATTAATGATATTATGAACATTCACATACACGTTTTGATGTGAACATGTTTTCATTTCTCTTAGGTAAATAGGTATCTAGGAGTAAAATTGTTGATTCATATGGAAATTCCACGTGTAACATTTTGTGGAACTGCTAAACCATTTTCCAAAGAGCTGCATCATTTTACATTCCCAACAGCAATGTATGAGAGAGTTCCAATTTCTCCACATCCTCACCAACAGTTGTTATTGTCTTTTTAAATAATTATTATGGCCATTCTAAGAGTGAGAAATATTATCTCATTGTGGTTTTGATTTTCATTTCCCTAATGTCTAAAGATACTGAGTATCTATTCATGTGCTAGTGGCCATTTGTATATATTCTTTGGAAAAAATACTTATTCAAATTCTTATCCTGATTTTTAATGGGTAATTTGTCTTTTTAGTCAGTACTAAAGTTGTAAGAGGTCTTTATATATTCTGAATTCAAATACTTTAGAAGATATATCATTTAGAGGTATATTCTCCCAGACTTTGGGGTGACATTTGAGTTTCATGATGGCATCTTTTAAAAAGTGAAAAATTTTAATTTTGATTAAGTCCAGTTTATCATTTTTTCTTTTATCACTTGTGCTTTTTTGTCATGTCTAAAAATCTGTGGAACCCAAGATCATGAAGATTTACTCCTATGTTTTCTCCAAAGAGTTTTATAGTTTAAGGTGTTATACTTAGGCCTATTATACATTTTGAGTTAATTCTTTGTGTATGGTGTGAGGTCGAGGACCAAATTCATTATTTTGCATGCGGATAGCCTATTGGCTAAATACCAATTTTAGTCAATACTATTGGTTAAATCCTATTAGCTAAACATCATTTCTTCCCTTTGAAATTTCTTGGCAATTTTGTCATGAATCAATTGATCAAAAATGTAAGGGCTTATTTCTGGGATCTCAACCGATCTCCATTAATCTATATGTCTGTCCTTATGCCAGTACCACACTGACTTGACTACTGTGGCTTTGTAGTAAGTTTTGAAATGAGCAATTGTAGGTCCTCCAAGTTTTATCTTTTTCAAAATTGCTTTTGGCTATTCTGGGTCCCTTGTATTTTTATGTGAATTTTAAGATCTGTCTGCTTGCCATTTTCCGAAAAAAAAAAAAAAAAGTCACCTGGGATTTTGATAGGGATTGTGTTGAATCAGCAGACCCATTTGGTGAGTACTGACATCTTAACAATATCATCTTCTAATTCACGAACATGGGATGTCTATTTATTTAGGTCTTATTTCATTGCTTTCACTAATGTTTTATAGTTTTCAGTGTACAAGTCTTGCACTTTTTGTCAAATATATTCCTAATTATTTTACTTTTGGTGCTATTACAAATGGAAATTTTTTTTAAAATTTCATTTTCAGATTGTTCATTGTTACTGTACAGAAATACAAGTGCCTTTTAATGTTGATATTGTATTCTGCAAACATGATGAATTTCTTTATTAGTTATAGTAGTTTTTTTAGTGGATTCCTTAGGGTTTTCTATGTATAAGGTCATGTCATCTACAAATGAAGACAGATTTACTTTTTCTTGTCTGGTTGCCCTGGCTAGAAGCTCCAGTAAAATGTTGAATATAACTGGTGAGAGCAGACATCTCATCTTCTTTTCATCTTAAGCGGAAAACATTTAGTCTTTCTCTATTAAATATGATGTTACCTGTAGGATTTTGATAGATGCCCTTTATCAGCTTGAGGAGTTCCTTTCTCTTCCCAATTTGTTGAGGGTTTTTATCACGAATGGGTGTTGATTTTTGTCAAATGCTTTTTCTGTATCTAC
Source organism: Balaenoptera acutorostrata (assembly GCF_949987535.1). Lineage (NCBI taxonomy): Eukaryota > Metazoa > Chordata > Mammalia > Artiodactyla > Balaenopteridae > Balaenoptera > Balaenoptera acutorostrata. The sequence goes on from NC_080085.1 coordinate 44,192,264, forward strand.
TGAATTGATCATGTTCTTTTTGTACTTTATTCTACTAATGCAATGTTTACATCGACTGATTTTTGGATGCTAAACACCCTTGTATTCCGAGGATAAATCCCACTTGCTCATGATGTATAATCCTTTTTATATGCTGTTGGGTTCAGTTTGCAAGTATTTTGTCCTGGATTTTTACATAAGGGATATTGGTCTCTAGTTTTATTTTCTTGTGATATCTTTGGCTTTGGAATCAAGGCAATACTTGTAAAATGCATTGGATTGTTCCCTCTTCTATTTTCTGGAAGAGTGTGTGAAGGATTGGTATTAACTCTTCTTTACATGTTTGGTAGACTTCACCAGTGAAGCTATCTGGGCCTGGGCTTTTCTTTGTGGGAAGATTTTAAAATACTAATCCAGTCTCTTTATTTGTTATAAGACTATTCAGATTTTCTATTTCTTCTTGAGCAGTTGTGACAATTTTAATTTTTCCAATAATTTTTCCATTTCAGCTAAGTTATCAAATTTGTTGGCATACAGCTGTTCATAGTTTTCTCTTACCATTTTTATTAACTTTTCTGTAAGTTCAGTAGTGATATTCCCTCACCATTCTTGATATCAGTAATTTCATTCTTCTTTTTCTCAATCAATATATTTAAAGGTTTGTCAATTGTTATGGGATGAATTGTGTCAACACAAAATCCATATGTTGAAGCCCTAACTCCCAGTATCTCAGAATATGACTGAATTTGGAGATAAGGCCTTTAAAAGAGGTAATTAGGTTAAAATGATGCCATTGGGTTGGGCCCTGATCCAATGTGACTGGTGTCCATATAAGAGTATGAAATTTGGACAAAAGAGACAACAAAAGCATGCATGTGTACAGAGGAAAGACCATGTGAGAACAGTAAAAAGGGGGCCATCTGAAAGCCAAAGAGAGAAGTCTCAAGAGAAAACAAACCTGTTGACACCTTGATCTTCGACCTCTAGCCTTCAGAACTGTGAGATAAATTTCTGTCATTTATGCTACCAATAGAAAATGGATATTTTCTAATGAATCATTTAAACTACTTTAATTTTTCACTCTATTTCTTAAAGTTATTTTCTTATTTGTTGCTCTGGGGATTACAATATACACCGTAACTTATCATACTCTAGTTTTATACTAACTTAATTCCAATAAAATATAAAAAGTTGGCTTCACTATAGCTCTATCCCCTACCTCCTCCTTTGTATTACTAATGCCATATATGGCTATATACTTTACAAACCCAACATCAGTGTTATAATTGTTTCTTTAAATAATCATATGCTCTTTGAATGAACTAGGAAAAGAAAGGGAAAACTATATAAAGTTTTTTTTTAATTGAGCTTCTTATTTACCATTTATGGTACTCTTTGTTTCTTCCTGTGGATTTGAGGTACTCTCTGGTGTCACCTTCTTGCTCTACTATCACTTCCTTCCCTCCCTGCTACTTTGTGCTGTCATTGTTAAGTATATTTCCATATGCTACAGGCCCCAAGATTCAATTACACAGATATCTTAAATGCTATTGTTTTTAAAATCAATTAAAGAAAGATGTGAAGAAATGTGCAATTGTACTGTATTTTACAGTTACTACACAGTTACCTTTACTAGCACTCTGTTTTCTTCATGTGGATTTGAATTACTGTGTGATGTGGTTTCCTTTCTGCCTGAAGAACTTCCTTTAATATTTCTTGTAAGGCAAGTCTGTTATCAATGAATTCTCTCTACCTTTGTTTATCAGAGAATGTCGTTATTTTGCCTACATTTTTGAAAGTTTTGCTGGATATAGGATTCTTGTTTTCTTTCTTTTTTTCCCCCTTTAAGCACTTTGAATATGTCACCCCTCTGCCTCTGGTCTCTATTTTTTTCTGATGAAAAGTCAGCTACTGATCTTATTGAGGTTCACTTATACATGATGAGTCATTTTTTTCTCTTTCTGCTCCCATGATTTTTCCTTTGGCTTTCAACATTTTAACTATGATATGCCTAGGTGTAGACCTTGGTAGTTTTTGCAGGTGTAGACTGTTTTTTACAATGTTTTGGAAGTTTTCACCCACTATATCTTCAATTTTTTTCCTACTCCATTTGCCCTCTCCTCTCCTTCTTGTACTCCCATCATGTGTATGTTGGTGCACTTAATAATGTCCCATAGGTTTCTGGGGCTCTGTTCATTTTTTTCACTTTTTTTCTGTTATTCAAACTGTACAATCTCTAATTATTTAACTTCAAGTTCACTGATTCTGTCTTCTTCTAGCCTAATTCTAGTGCTGAGCCCTTCTGGTAAATTTTTCATCTCAGTTATTGTACTTTTCAACTCCAGAAGTTTCCTGTCACTGTTTTTTAAAATATAATTTTTTTTTTCTTAAGTTATTTTAATTATTTATTTATTTATTTATTGGTTGTGTTGGGTCTTCGTTTCTGTGCGAGGGCTTTCTCCAGCTGCGGCAAGTGGGGGCCACTCTTCATCACGGTGCACGGGCCTCTCACTGTCGCGGCCTCTCTTGTTGCGGAGCACAGGCTCCAGACGCGCAGGCTCAGTAATTGTGGCTCACGGGCCTAGTTGCTCCGCGGCATGTGAGATCTTCCCAGACCAGGGTTCGAACCCGTGTCCCCTGCATTGGCAGGCGGATTCTCAACCACTGCGACACCAGGGAAGCCCTAAAATATAACTTTTATCCCTTTACTAATATTCTCTCTTTGATGATTCATTGTTATATCTTCCTTTCATCATTTTTTAAAATGACTCCTTTAGTTCTTTAAAAATATTTATAATAGCTATTTTGAAGTGTTTGTCTGCTAAGTACATCATGTGCCGCCCCCCACAAAGGTAGTCTCTGTTGCCTACTTTTTCCCTGTACAATGGTCACACTGTTTCTTTGTATCTGTTGTAATGTTTTGTTGAAAACTGTGCATTCTAGATAATATATTGTAGCAATTCTAGATTCTGATTAGTCCCACCATCACCACCACTATGGGCCTTGTTGTCTGGTGGCTTTCCTGAATTAAGTTTGTTAAGTCTAATTCCTTTGCATTGTACAACCTCTAATGTTACTGCTCAGTTTTTTCTCCTTGTTTGTTTCCTTGTTTTTAACTACCTCAGAGTTGCTCCTGGGTCAGCATAACTTAATGTTCAGCTAGTGACTGGTCAGAGGTTGCTTATGCCCCTTGAGCCAGTAAGGCTTCAAACTTGATGATGGATCTCTGTGTGGCTTGGGAAATGCTTTTAAGTCAGCTCCACGTTCAAGAAGTGGCTAGTAGCTCTCAAGTGCCCACTCAGGTTGTTTTTGAAGGAATGCAATGTAGCATATGTGCACAGCCTTCCCCACCCCCAGGGATAAGTATGATTTTAACAGGGCTCTTTTTAAGCTGTCTCTCTCTCTCTCTCTGGTTCTGTTAAACTTCTGGCTGGTCTGCCATTTAATTTGTTGCTCCTTGTTTCATGGAACTATTAGCCTTCTACTAGTTGCTCAACACAAAGATCTGTATTGTTTTTGACAATACAGGAAGGAGTGCGTCCATGCTCTGTTCCAAATAAAACCAGGCCCCTTAACAGAGCTGGAGCTGCTGACCCTCCAGTCTTGCCTAAGCCCCTGCACAGAATTTCTATACTGTTTCACTGGAGTGAGGGTGTGGTGAGGGCCCGATTCTCCCTGAGTCATATCTCTACCCTATAAGCAAGAGCTGGAAGGTGGAGATGGGAGCCCCCATCTTCTTGGTATGCCCTTCTTGGTATGGAATCTCCACCCTACAAGCACAGGACCTGTGGGAGGTTAGTAGCCCATGGTCTTCTAGCATGGAACCTCTGCCCTACACATGGGAACTAGGGTGGGAGGACCCCAGTCTCCTTGCCCATGCCAGCCCAAAATAGAGCTTCCACAACATGAAGCTGAGAGTGTGGGAAGAGAGATGTTGGCAGCCTGTCCCCACTGAGGTGAAACCACTGCCCTGTGACTGGGAGCTGGGGCTAAAGGGAGCCCCATATTTTGGCTACAACTGTCCAGAGTAAAGCATCCATAGCATGGAGCTGGGTGGGAGAGATGTGACAACTAGGCTCCCATTGTTTTCACTGAGACTTAGTAGATTTCCTTGAAAAATTTTTCTCAATATATTGAGGTCAATATATATAGGTCAACTTCGAGAGACTTTAAATGTTGTTTTTGATAATTTCATCAGTTAAGTGGTTGTTTCACTGGGAAGAGGGTCTGTCAAACTCCTCACACAGCCTCTCTGAAAGTTCTGCTCCCAAACCACTAATTTTCAAGCCTCTGACTAAGCTTTTCTTAGCCTCTGGAAAACAACCCATTTTCAAATTTGCAGGTGGCTTGGCTCCACTTACCAATGGTTTAATTTCTACACTGTAGTCTTCATGCCCACAACAAGAAATAAAACATTTCTCAAATTAATTAGGTGTATGTTCATGTAAGCAGACACATTCAAGTTAATTTTGTGTTTCATGAATACTGGCCCCTCATTTTTCCAGCAGAAGGTGGGAAGGAAATATTTTCCCGTAACCAAATCTTCTTGATACCTGAACTTCATTCCTTTAAGCACAGACACTTCATTTTAGCCATCTTGATGTACTCACTCTAAAATGTCTCCTAAATAACTTAAGCAAAAGGTAGGTGATCCTAACTACTTGAAACAGAGAATGAAGGATTACTAAAAAGGAACCAGCTGCAATGTATCAGAAAGATATCACAAACCCTGCCAATTGTATAGCGGTATCAGACATACTGATAGACACTGTAAAGGGTAGACGTGATACTGCCAATGAACCCAAATATCAAAATGGTGCACACGTTTACTGTACTCACATTTCAGAGAACAGTCCAAAGAGATAACAGCCTTCCTAATGAAATGGACTGGCCTAGAAATCCACTCTGATCATGGCACTTTCACATCTCTAAACCTTTTCAATGCCAAAACAAAGGAAGAATCAATGCCTCTTCTTGACATTTGAGGCCCCAACCTTCCTTTCCAGTCTCAATCTCCATTATTCCCCAACTTGTAACTTTCTCCTACCACATCCACTTCCCTTTCTACTACCTCCTCCTAGTATGTTTCCTTTATCCACATGCTGGTTTGCTAGTCTGAGAGCTCCTTGAGGTCAGGGATTACATCTTGTTCATCTCTAGCCCTAGCACCAGCATGAGGCACAGCAGAATAGACATTCAGTACCTGTTTTATTAATGAATGAAATCCTGCCATCTGAGCCCTTCTTAAATGTCACCTCTACTTTGAGGCCTTTCCTTGGCTCGGGTGGAATGTCTCACTCCTTTAAATTCCCATGGCTTCTTGCTTTTAACCTCTCTAATAATACCTATGTCATAGTCTTCCTTGTGCTTTGTTATAATTATTTAAATATCTAGCTAATTACTGCCACTGCCACCCTTCTGTTCTTCACAGAAACAGGGAGAGCAAGAGGCAGACAGACACAGACAAAGGATAACATACTTGGAAAGCATGGACTTTGCCTCATTTTTTAAAAACTTCCTTGTGGTACTTAGCACAATGTTTAGCACATAGGAGTTCAAGAAATATTTGCCAAATTGAATTGCTAAAACATTTGGATATCAGTATGGAGATTTTACTTTAGATCCATACCTCATACCATACACTTCAATAAATTCCAGATGGGTCCAAGAATTAAACACAAAAAAGAAAAAACACCCTGGGGGAGTGGGAGGACAGAATCACATATTTGTCCCAGCTGTGGAGGAGTGGTAAATTTCTGAATATTGAAAAATGAAAGGAACATCAGAGACAGGATGAATGGATCTGAATACATAAATGTGAAAAAGAACACTTTTGCATAGTGAAATATAATAAAGCACACATAAAAATGAAAGCAACAAAATTGGAAAAATATGTGACAAATATAAATGATAAAGTTGAACTATCCAAAATATAAGGAATGGATAAAAATATAGAAGGTCAATAGATTTTACTTGATAAGTGTTCAAAGAAAATGAATAAGGAAACAGATGGCAAATTATGACATTAAGAAATGTAAAGCTTCATTAAATAAATAAAAATTAAAACAAATGGAGAGTATACATACATACCTACTAAGCTAGCAAAAATATTAAAAATGATAGCGGCTTCCCTGGTGGCGCAGTGGTTAAGAATCTGCCTGCCAATACAGAGGACACGGGTTCGAGCCCTGGTCCGGGAAGGTCCCACATGCCGCGGAGCAACTAAGCCCGTGTGCCACAACTACTGAGCCTGTGCCCTAGAGCCCACAAGCTACAACTCCTGAGGCCCACATGCTACAACTGATGAGGCCCGTGCACCTAGAGCCCGTGCTCCACAACAAGAGAAGCCACTGCAATGAGAAGCCTGTGCACCACAACGAAGAGTAGCCCCCGATCGCCACAACTAGAGAAAGCCCGCGTGCAGCAACGAAGACCCAACGCAGTCAAAAATAAATAAATTTATTAAAAAAATAAAAATGATAACATTCAGTGCTGCAGGGCTGTGAGAAAATAGGAATACTTACACAGTTTAATCTTTTGGGAGTACAATCTGGCAACATGCAACAGCTATAAAACAATTCATACCTTTTGACCTGGTTATTATATGTTTAGTAACATATCAGAAAGCAATAACTCTGAATAGCAGAAATGCAATTTGTACAGAAACCGTTTACTATATCACTTTTTATAAGAGTGAAAAATTTTAAATAACTTAAATCCCCAGTAATAATAGAATGGCTAAGCAAAATCTGGCATATCAACACAACAGTATACCACAATCTTATATTTTTGTGTGGAAGGCTATCTCCCTATTCCATATTGCCAGATTTTTCCTTTTTGTGTTCTCTCCATCCCAGTCGTTCGGTACTCACTCAACTGTCACTGTGCCAATTTCTAGGGCAAACTACCTCCTGAAACCTATGCAGCCTGCCACCCCCAATTCTAATTTACTGCTTGTGTTCTGCTATAACTGAGGGAATGACAGGTTCCCATTAAATTAAGGATGAGTGGGTGTTTCTGAAGTCAAGGCATGAGGGCCTCTTCCCCTGTACCATGGGCTTTGTGACAGCTGTATCAAGACCTCAAAGCCTTCTTTTTTTTTTTTTTTTAAACTTATTACTGGGGTCCAGGCTACGTTCTGAGCTCCCGGATAAGTGAGGCATTACTGCAAATGGTTTTGCCTTAATTACAGGCCTTTAGTAAAACTGTTTGCATTTCATGAACACTATGTTTTTGAACAAAACTCTTTCAGTTCATACTAGAAATATTTTCATATGGAAACACCTCGGATCAGGAAAGATAGCCTTAAACTCTATAAATTATAAGTCTTGAGAATACATGTGGCCATGTTATGATTAAAGAGAAACTTGGGAACAAGTAATAGCAAATTCATTTATTAAGAGTCATGCTCAAATGCCTATTATCAACTAAAATACATTTATTTAAACTTAGGTTTATTTGGTTTATTACAGCTTACTACTGCTTTGAAATAATAGATAATGTGCTTGAATTTCACAAACATATGAAAATTACAGTCTTATATTTATCATCAAAGACCCAATTGCAAACATTTCGCATCAAGGACCCAATCTCAAACTAATTTGTAAAAAACAAAATGTCAGTTCTCTGTGAGTCATAGGTTTTATTTAAGGCCATATATGATTAGCCTTCAAATCTGACATCAATGCAGGGACCAAATACAAACCCTAACATAAACATATTAGAGCCTTTTTGTGAAAGATCTAGACACCAGTCCTACCAAAGAAGTGAATAGACACATTAAAGGCAATTCAAAATAAATAGAAATAAGAACATTTTAGGTGGAAAAAGTGATTGCTGGCAATGTTAAAAGAGGATGATATCTTCATTTTGACCAGTACAACCAACAAAACAAAATACTCAGAAGAAATTTAAGCTGTGAAAACTTGGCCGTGATGACAAGAAGATAAAAAAAAGTGAAGAATTTCCCACCTTGGGTCTGTTCCCTGGATGGGGCCAGGGGTGTTAATTCTGCTTGTGTGATAGAAACAACCATCCTAATAATTCTGCAAGGAATCCGCGAGTGGGAGCCATTCCTTAATTTTGCTCTTTCTGCAAATTGCTTTATCTGTAAATCTTTTTCTCTGCCTATGAACATGAGCTGCTTAGTGCTTTGGCCAGCAACAAATACAGTGTACACTCTTAATTCAACTTTAATGGATCCAAAGCTTCCCATATGTTGAGCATCTGAAATAAAAAGACAATGCAGGTTGATGGGCAGGAAAGGAAAGAAGAGCTCATGGAATCGCAGAATCAAAACCCACTTTCAGAACCTAGATCTGCTGATGTCTGGCGCCGACACTCTGATACACATTTATATGAATTAGACTGGCAGGTTGATAGATTTCTCATGACCAAAGTTGGGTTTCTTGAACCCTTAGGACACTGGGAGAGAATATTTAGACAACAATCATACCAGCAGCAGGCCAGGAAGGTGAGACCTGCAGGAGATACTGACTGAGCCATTTCCTAAGCATATCAGAAGGAAATTATTTCAATTCTTGTCACAGGATAGGCCAGATGCTCTGTCCTGCCCTAGCCTCACTGTGCTCCCCCTTCCAAAACAAAGAGGAGGAAGGAAAGTAGAAAGGGAAGGAAGGGGGGAGGAAGGGAGAGGGAAGGGGAGAAGGAGGGAGAGAGGGAGGAATATTACAATTAAGCTAAAGCAAGGATTAACAACTGTAAGAAATAAAGGTTACTTTTGCATAAAATGGAAATATAAAAGGTCAGTGTTCAGGAAATGTTAACGTACTAGCTCAGTTACTCTCAGTTCATAGGACTGAGTCATTCGGTTTAGCCGGCTCAGGGAACAGTACCATAGCTTTTTCACTTGCACTTTTATGAGGCGTATCTGTGCTGGTGGCAGCTAGCAGACTGGCAGCGCTACAAACTGGCATGCCCTCAGGTCATAAACTAATTATGGCACAATCATTCACTTGTTCTAGCCATTCTGCTGATTACTTCATAAATGAGGAGGGCAGGACCCTTGTCTAAGGCCAGCTCTGGAAAAAAAGACCTCCCTGGTTCAAGCCTTCCTTCCTGGGGAGTTATGTGGGACTCTGTAAAGCCATCGACAGTCTCAGTAAGCCTAGTAGTCTCTTCTTCTGCCTTAATAATCAATTCACTATTAAGTGTCTGTGTTGTATAAGACCCAGAGAGGAAATGCAAAAATAAGGAAGACTGTACCTTCAAAGGGCTGAGTCTAGAGGGGATGGGGAACATAAGAACCATTCAAAACCTTCACTTGTCTTAAGCCCACCTGCACATCTCAACACCCACATTTTTCCTGAACAGAAGAGGCCTTTTGACTCTAGACCCTGCATTAGTCATCTGAGTCTACCCCCACAAGCTCTAGAAAAAATGAAGACATTCTCTTCCAGAGTCAGTGTAATCTTCCATCTTTTCCCCAACAATGGGAGATAAGTTCCCTGTTCATAATTCAATTAAGGACTCAAGGCTGCTTGTCCAAAAGAAGGGCCAACCACTCCCCTCCAGTGCAATAGCTCTCCTGCCTGCCATCCTGCCTCTACTGAACACACAGTCAAGGTTCCTGATGAGGTATACACAGATGATATCCCTTTAATCACAAGAAGCCTTACTCACATCCACACAGACTTACAAATAGCCTCAGGGAGCCAAGCATGCATACCCAGAAATGCATGTGAACATACGAAAAGGTATGTACACAGGTTTGCTTACAGTCAGAAGAGAAGGTAAACAGATTGGGGAGGGGTGGTGAAAGTTCACAGCTCAGTGAGCTGGAGACCTGGGTAGGAAGGAGAAAGAATGAGTCCAAAATACCCACAGAGTGCTGCTTTTCAAGACAGCAGCATACACAGAGCCAGTAGTGGCAAATGATTTGGTGGGACTGGAGAGAATGGATTTGTAGCTAGAACTCAGGAAACGGTTTGAGGATCAATAGGCCCCATCAGTATGCCAGTGATTTCATAGTAATATAGTCAAGGTCCCAGAATAAATCATTTCCATGCTCATTACTGCTTATGGCAAACATCACCCAATTCAGACTCCGAGCTTCAAAGAGCCCAAGATCTCTGACAGGCATCATTAAAAACATTCCTGCAAGAAGCACCCTTCATAAGGTGGAGCCTGGCCAAGCACACAGGCATCTGCTCCCCACCATGGTCACATATTCTCCTGCTGCCTTCTACCCTTGTACAGGCCCCCACAGTCTGTTTGCATTCCCACACCTGGCCCCACCTTCTAGCAGGGGCCAAGAGCATCATTTCTGGATGAGTGCCCAGCCTTTGAAGTCAGAGAGAATTCAGGCTGTTAGATGAGGAGATCCAGATTCAAGACTTCTCAACACACACTTCCCCCTACTCAACAATGCTTACAATAAAGTTACACTCAAGAGGTACTCTGGCTGCTAGAAAAACAGGAAGCCAGGAGTGGGTGGGTAAGTTAGTGTATCTAGGCTGGTCTGAGCTCTGTGGAATGTCAGGCTCGCTGCAAAGTTGAGTCCCTCCACTGAAGGTGTGGCCAAGGGATCCTTAAGCTGGGTGCTGACAAACCAGCCTTGCCTTGTTTTTTCTAACCATTTTTTAAAATTGAAGTATAGTTAATTTACAATGTTGTGTTAGTTTCAGTTGTACAGCAAAGTGATTCAGTCATATATATATATGTATATATGTATATATACATATATATATATATATATATTCTTTTTCAGATGCTTTTGCATTATAGGTTGCTACACGATGTTGAATATAGTTCCCTGTGCTATACAGTAGGTCTTTGTTGTTTATCTATTTTATATACAGTAGTGTGTACATGTTAATCCCGAACTCCTAATTTATCTCTCCCCTCCCCCCACTCTCCCCTTTGGTAACCATAAGTTTTCTATGTCTGTGAATCTATTTCTGTTTTGTAAATAAGTTCATTTATATAATTTTTTTAGATTCCACGTATAAGTGATATCATGATATTTGTCTTTCTCTGTCTTCCTTCACTTAGTATGACAATCTCTAGGTCAATCCATGTTGCTGTAAATGGCATTATTTCGTTCTTTTTTTATGCCAGCCTTGCCTTTAAAAAAGTATTTCTCCCCGATACCCCCCGCAGCCCCCACCCCACCCCCAGACACAAATAAAGTCGCCAGGACCTCAGGCTTGGGGCGCAAGAGCATAGCAGAACAACTCAGGGCAGGACTATCTTGGGAGACCTTCTTTATTCCAGTGCTGTCCTAGAATTAAAGGTTGGCAAAGAAATAGGTCTGAACATTTGGTTAAAAGAGCCATATTTAAATGCAATTTTTCAATTCAAGTTTACAAGAGGCTTTCTTCATCTTCGAAGTCTGGGGGAGGGAGTGAACATATAGATCCTTTAGGATAAACGGTAACCACCCACTTATGCATGCATGTTCCTATAGGTGTGATTCATGGGAATCAGGGAGAAATTGAGCCTTCTCCCCTCTTCTAGTCCTTAAGGTCATCATTCTGCCACGCCTCCAACAATAACAACTGCAATGCAATAACTCGTACTTATATAGCACTTGCAAGTTTACAAAGCTTCCTCCCATTCATTATCCCATTTAATACAAATTAACCCAGTATGTGCTGTAGTTAATGAAGGGGATGATATTTAAAGTGTATTCTGTCTGACCTAGCAATTCTGCTTCTTCTATGAATATCTCTTAATAAATAAAATAGACAAGTGTGTGAAGATGTATGTACACAAATGGCCACTGCAGCACTGTTTATAATAGCAAAACATTAGAAGTGAATTAAATTAATGTGGTTCTGGTTAAAATATTTATAGTATTCATACAGTCATAAAGTGTGACACTGTAAAGTCATTAAAATGATTATGTAGATTGGAAAAGATTTCTGCAACATATTGTCAGGTATAAAAAAGTGGGCTACAAAACAATATATATTCTATGACCTCATTTTTAGTATGTGTGTATAAACAGAAAAAAATTAGCGTAAGATATATATACACCTAATTATCAATCAGGTTATCTCTAGGTGATAGAATGTAGGTAATTTTCATTTTCTTCTTTAAACGTTTATGTATCTTCTAAGTTAATATTAAAACAATAAACAGTATTGTTTTTGATTACATGGAAAATAAAGCTATATTCATTTTGAACAGGAGAAGAAATATGGTATGCAACAACAGTAGTAGCTACCATTTATTGAGCAACTATTATGTACCACAGCTTCAAACACACATCATATTTTAACCCTCATAACAATAGCAGGAGGTATGTAATATTGTCCCCCATCTTACGTATGAGGAGTCTGAGGCTCAGAAGGTTTAAAGGACTTCCCAAGGTCACATACCTAGAAGTGACAAAACTAGGATTTGAACTAAGGTTTCCTCTTCACTCTAAATCTCATGCTCTTATTTGCTGTTCTATCATCTCCCTTCTCAAGGGCCATTTCTCCCTTGAAGTGCTCAATGTACCAAAGCCAGATTTTATATTTTTGAGTACTTATGTCAGAGAGACCCCATTAAGAGTATAACTGTTGCCAGCTCAAAGCAAGGTTTCAAGAATATACAGAACCATCAAGGCCTGGTACCAAAAGCCCAGAAAAAGCAGCAATAGCCCAAATTGAAGTCTGGTCCCTAAAATCTCACAAAGGCAAGGAGAGTCCTTGCTTGATTCAAACCTTTGCTTCCTCCATCCATCTATTCCTTCCCTGAGTACCTATCATGTGCCAGGAACTGTGGGAGTGCAAAGATGAACAAGGCAGACTCCTGGCCTTCAGAATTATTTGAGAACATACTTCATGATGAAATGTGACCAATGGCCAAAGGGCCATAGCAGGAAACTTGGAAAGACAGGAAGCAGGTGGCCAAATCCTTCTTTACTATACTTTAAAAGGACAGTAAATACATGGATTCAATTACCCCAAACCATCCAACATTATTGAGCAATGACTATGTACCAGGCCCTGTGCTGTGTGCTGTCATATATCTTACTAGTATTACTATTATTGCTACTAGTAAGGAAAATAGCAGCTAACATTTTATTAAGTCCTTACTGGTAGTGGTGGAAACTGGGCTAAGTGCTTTACATACGGCATATATGTTCACAACCACAATTCTATTAACTTGGATTAAGGTAGAGGTTTAATATGAAAACAAAAAGGAACAAATCCAACAAACAAAACCTGTAGAGTTCTCCACAGATTCCCCTATTCACCACTAGAAATATAATGGTCATCATAGAGGTAAAATGGTTTGAATATCCAGACAACTCTATAAACACTTTCCATTTGTTCCTTTTTTTTTCTTTTGGCTCGATACAACAGGCATTTATTATCTCTCAGTTTCTGTGGGTAAGAGTCCAAGAATGGCTTAGCTGGGTCGTTTGTAAGGCTTTAATCAAGGTGTTGGTCAGGGCTAGGGTCTCATCTGAGGCTCAGCTGGGGAAGAATCCACGTCCATGCTCATGTGACTGTTGACAGGATTCAGTTCCTCGTAGGCTTTTGGAGTCTTGCTGCTTGTCAGCTAAAGACTGCCTTCATTTGCTTGCCACATGGCCTCCTTCATAGGTAACTCACATTCACGTCAGCTTGCTTCTTCAAAGCCAGTAGGGGAATAAGGATCCTGTTCCCTTCTTTAGTCCAGATCAGAGGCTCACATACTTAAAGCATTACTATCTAGGGTTCTATATATAGAGGTAGCGCTTTATTGTAATACAAGGGATTTTCAGGGAGAATTTCCAGTAATTCATGATTTTTTGTCTTGTGTGCTATTTTTAGTACCTGACTCAAAGGGTGCATGAGATAATAATGATGATATGAAGATTATATGCCCAATAAATGATAGATCTTGCCTTAATATGCTAAGCTTCATAATAACCCTATCATAGAAGTACCCTTGATCTCATTTTACAGGTGAGTAAATGTGGTTCAGAAAGGGTCATCCCACACTATTTCAGTGTGACAAAGCCAAAGTTTAGACCCAGGTCTGACTGACACCAAAGCTGCTTGCACAGCTTCATGAGAGGTACTTCCTTTTTGATAAATGAATTAGGTTTTAGCTAAAAGGAATGACAAGGGCACAATGAACAAGATGGATTAGAAGGGAGAGCATGAGGCAGATCCAAGGAAGAGTGGTGAGAAAAAAAGTGACACTATCAAAGCTGGGCTTTAGGAAAATTAACCTGATGGTGGTGACACCTGTCCCCTGAGGCAATGTTGTCTCTCATTTGAGGTAGAATACAGACAAGAAAGCCTAGTCTACAGAACAAGCTCCCTTTTCTGGTGCAGGACTCCAAGGTACTATCTGAAGGTCACCTGTCTCCTTGAATTCCCAAACTGAGGACTCGCAACCACATTCTTGGAGGTGATATAGGAAGCTAGGACCCCAGTTCCCTGTCATTGCATATTACAAAGTTCACACTGAAGAAGACACCTCAGCCTCCCTACTGTCTCAGAATGGTGTCAGGTAGCAATAGCACCCATTAAAATGTCTAAAATGTGCTATTTTTCACCTGAACCATCTGCATCTAATTTCACAAAAGACCAGCTTGGGACTGGAGAATAGAGCTCCTGCCAAGCAAAATACCAAAGACCATGCACAGCTCCCTCTCTCTACCTAAGCTAAGCTTGCAGGGGTGCTTCTCCCTGTAAGGTCTGTTGCCTCATCCAAGGAAGACTGAAGAATTTCTCTTATACCTTTGCCTATTTCCTAGGATAGCAAAAAAATCAAGGATGACAAGCCCTACCCACCAGGTACCCTACTTATATCCAAAAAGATTTGAAGTACCTTACAATAAAAATTCTTGTATCACAGGACCATAAAATTAAAAGAGGGTTAAAAAAACAGAGGGGGAGATGATTTTATTTAAAAGAAGAAAACCTTTTGTTCATATGTGCTTCAGTTGAAAATTCAAATTTGCTCCAAGCTTCCTAGCAGCCAAGGCATAAAGGCAAACACTATAGGTTCTAAAACTTTGGTCTGATAAAAGGAAACAAGCTAACTTGTCAGGAGGCAAACTATTGGTCGGCCCTGGATTCTACATACGAATTATACAAGGGACAATTGAAAAAAACTCACAAAGGCTGATCTCTTCAACATCATTTTGGCAAAATGTACTTTTGTCATATAATCATTTCTTAAATTGACCCTCACATCTTAAATCACCCTCCCTATGTGAACAATCTTTTTCTTTTTCCTCACTTGCTTCCCAGTACTCTTACTGAGGTACCTGTGAACAAGCAGTGCCAACGCCCCCCTGAAACTGCAGCTTTGGATCTGCTCCAAGTTCTTGGATACTTGGTTGGGATCTCAAAAAATGCTATGCCCAGAGAGCAGAGAAAATACCAGTTTTGGCCTAGAATATGTTTAGGGCTATGTGGTGTCGACTGCCTTAACTAGCAGCCTAGTTCCTTAGAAACAGCTGACACTAGGCTTTGAGTAGGAGAGTCAGTGGTACCTAAGGGCCTCTTTCTACTGCAGCTTATGTGCCTGTTGGACCAGAAGCACAAAAAAAGAAAAAAAAAATTAGCACCAAGCAAGCCAGACCAGAGGCAGGCCCAGTTTGTATTAAAGATCATACTCAGGAGAAAAGAATTCTAGGTGTGAATACAGAGAGTGGGGCCGGGGGAGGGGGTGTTAACCAGCAGACAGTTCAGTTTTTAGGAACAGTGCCAGAGCAAGGACTCCAAAGCTGGAAAAAAATGTTTGGCTTTAATCATGGGAAACCTCCCAACCCCCACCCCAACTGACCTGGAGGTGGGGCAAGTTTGAAGCAAGTAAAGAGAAATAAATGGCATGCTGACAAGGGAAGGTAAAAGGGAGGTTGAAGAAACAGAGTCTGGGAAGCAAAATCCTGAATAGCTAGTTAAAAGGACATTTTTACTTACGTTATGAGACCAACAGCTGACAAGTAAGAGGAGATACTGTTAGGAGGCAAAGTCTCATCGAGGTGTGAGATGTGAGGGAAGTGGTCCTAGTCCAGGCTAAGAGAAGAGGTGGAGGGTGTGGTGTCGCAAAAGCCAGGCAGAAATTCCAATAAGAAATGAAAAGAATAGAATTTGCACTCAACCACTGACTAAACACAATCATTATTACTCAATTTAATTGTCCTGCCAACAATCCTGTGACCTAAGAAGTATTGCCCTCTGACAGATGAGGAAAATGAGACACAGGGAGTTGCTTCACAGAAATTACTACGGGTAATTACCTGGCTAGGAAAGAGAACTTCCAGGCTTTGAACCCCGATGTCTGTGGCTCCGCAACTTGTAGTCTTTCAACACATCCCCCTGAACAGTGCCAGTTCTGCACAGCTAAGGAACCAAGGCCCCAACATCGGTGGTGGCAGGGGGTGGGGGGGGAGCAGCAACTTCACCTTGGCAGTCTAAGAAAAGCTTCTTTCCTGAAGTAGGACCAATCAAAATTAGATTTCTAGGCTTCTTTAAATTCCTACCTATTCTATTCTTTCTAAATATAACTATAAATATAGATGTGTGTGTGTGTATATATAGTTATATTTAGAGAGAACAGAATAGGTAGGAATATATATATACATACACACATACATATACATATAAAATGACATATATATTTTAACCTTTTATTTAAATAATATCAATATATATTTTTATATTATGTTATATTATATATTAATAATAATAATACTAGGTAGTACTTATTACCTAGTAATAAGCATTACTTTGTGCCAGATACAGGACTAAGCACTTCGTGGCTTAGATCGTTTCCTCACATCAGAAAATCTGCATATAAATCTTATTATTATCCACAATCCACAGATGAAAAATTAGGCTTGGAGAGGTTCAATAACTTGTCTGAGGTTCCACAAGGAATAAATGACAGAATTTCAGTTCAACTCAGCCTCCAGATCCATACGACACTGCCTTCCTAACTCTTCCATATAGATACCTCAGAAAATAGAGATGAGCAAAAAAAAGAAAACAAAATCACCCATAACAGCATAAACATATCTGCTTTTCTCTACAGACTTTCAAGCTACGTACCCCGGTGTTTTGATTTGATCTGTTCCTTAATTATCCCACATGTGTCTGTCCCCAAAGAGCTGATAAGCCCCTTGCAGGCAGGAGTTAGGCCTTCTATTTTGTTTCTCCCCACTGTCTCACTCCAGCCCCAGCACAGAGCCCAATGGGTAGTCATACCTGTTGCCGATGGACCACCATGAGGAGAGTCAAGCTCAATGATGATACCAGAATGCAGCAGAATTTTCCAAGACATGATTTCATGAATCTGGCAGCCCAGCAAGAGCTCACTATGTCATCTGAGACAATGAGAGATGCTTGGGTAACCTCCTCAAGCCCTAGGCTGACCCAATCTTTTATCAAGCATTAAGTCAGCCAGTTGTAAATCAGTAGAAAACTTCTTAAAGAGTTGATTCGTCTTTAAGTAAATTATCAGATGCTTGGACTAAGATGTATGTACAAAGATATTCTCCACAATGTTATTTATAATAGCAAAAAACCTGGAAACCTAAATGGCCAATTACATGGAAGTAGTAAATTAAATTATAATGCACCCATATGGGGCTATTATTATGCAGTGATCTAAAAGTAAGTTTTTAAAAAATTCCTGGGACTTCCCTGGTGGCTCAGTGGATAGGACACTGTACTCCCAATCCAGGGGGACCGGGTTCGATCCCTGGTCAGGGAACTGGATCCCACATGCATGCTGCAACTAAGAGTTCGTGTGCCACAACTAAGGAGCCCGTGTGCCGCAACTGAGCCCACATGCTGCAACTAAGACCCGGTGCAACCAAATAAATAAATAAATACTTTAAAAAAAAAATTCCTAATGACAAGGAAAAAGAGCCATAATAAGTGGAAGAATTTGAGGGAAGGATACAGAAAATATAGCCATGTAGTATGATCTCAAATATATATTACTTTTATAATCAAAATATATTACTCTTAATGAGAAAAAAATCAGTTTATAAAAACAAGATGAATAATTGTGACCCTTTCCACAGTGTCTTTTCTCTTGCAATTAGCTTTGCCTTTTCTCAGACATGGTTTAAGTTGCTGCTACATTATCTCAGTTTCATTTGTAAAATAGGGGTGAAAGTAGCTACTAATCTCCCATAGTTGCTGTATTGATGAAATGAGATAATGGATGTGAAAGTGATTTTTCAAACAGAGTACTATTCACTTCTAAGTTATTACTGAGGAGATCCTAAGTGTGCTAAATTTTTGGTGGTTTGCAGAAATCAATCTCTCTTGGAGCCAGTCTCTCTTGGGGCCAATCTCTGTCTCTTCCTGTCCATTTCCACTGCCATAATCACACTCCAGGCATTTACCCTCTCATTGCCTGAATTTCCACACTAGTCTCTTAGCTGGATCTCCTCCAGACTCTGGCCCCCACTATCCACCCTCCACAAAGCACCAAGAATCACCTTTATGACCATATTAATCCTTTGCTCAGACTCCCACAGACTCCCAAGTACTCTTCACATACCACACCAATTTTTAAATCAATTCTTCTACAGCATTCTCCAACTATCACCCTAGTCCCCATATAATCAGCTTAAAAGTCTTCAACATGTCTTTGCTTAACTAGAAAGCACCATATTACATAGTAGACCCTCGATGTGTCATACCCTTCTACTCTAAGTGTGGCCTCACCTGGGAGTTTTCAGACAGGTAGAATCTCTGGCTGCAGCCAGACCTATCGAATCAAAGTCTGCATTTAAGAGTATCCAAGTGATTTGCATGCACAGTAATGTTTGAAATGCACTGGCCTAGGAGGCCCTAAAGCTGTCAAGGTAAAGCGAAGCATTGACAGCTGTAATTAATTGACAGATTTATTAACTCTTTCCAAGCTGTCCTTATTGCTTCTCTCGTGTGTTTGTCCATCTCCTTTTTCGGATGCTAAGACTGTTTAAAAAGTTGTAACTTACATAACCTATATGGGAAAAGAATCTGCAAAAGAATGAATATATGTATATGTATAACTGAATCACTTTGCTATACACCTGAAACTAAAACAACATTGTAAATCAACTATACTCCAATAAATTTTTTTAAAAAGCAAAGTGGAATTGAACGGTAATGTTTTCTATTCTTCAATTAAATTAATTTTGACAGAGGACAAACTATATTTAATTTTTCTAGAAAAAAATCTTCTCAGCAAAAAAAAAAAAGTAACTTACACTTTTCTCTTCCTTTGTCCCAACTCCTATCATCCAGGAGGCTCTCAGTAACTGATCATCAACTCAAAATAGCTTTAAAGGCCATATTTAAAAGTAATCATGATCAAATTTATTTAATATGGCACAGTAGTTAAGAACATGGAATCTGGAGTTGCCGGCCTGAGATCAAAAACCTGGCTCCACTACTTTCCAGCTGAGTGACCTTGGGCACTTAACCTCTATGTGCCTCAATTTACTCATCTGTGAAATGGAGATATTAATACATATTCAAAAGATTGTTGTGAGAATTAAATGAGTGAAGCAATGGGAAGCTCTTAAACACCATCTGCCACAGTTACCACTATATAAGTTTTAGGTATTACAAATGTTGCCTTAGAAGAGCATTATGATAACTATTTCAAAATTTAGGCCATTAACAATCATAACTACAGAATTATTTCCAAGATGGAGTGTGTGCTGGGAATTTAGCACGGATAGTCATTCTGAATTCTCACAACTCTTCAATGAGATTGACAGTCGTCTTATTTTACAGAAGACAGAGTTTACACAGCTAAACTTGAATTCAAGCCTGAAGGACTTCAGAGTCCATGTTCTCTGACGTGTATAAACAGGGGGCTTTAAAGGCAATAGAGAAAAGAAATAGTTTATGGTTTTAAGAAATAATAAAGAATGAGGTAAAAGTTGATGACTTGACTATTGGGGGTACCCAGATTTTGGAAAAGCAAGATCTAACTTTGTAAGAGCTCACAAGCTCACTGATACGAATAATTAAAATAGTATTGTGGATATTGCACTCAGTGAGCTAAACATGAAGCAAACAGTTTGTGGAGGGTAAGCCAAAGGCAACCATCTGTGGCTCTGGGATTTCTCCCTCAGTATTCCAGGCCAAGAAATGGATAATGGAAACTTGTCTGTATCCCCAGCTACCTGGACTGTCCCTGGAAAGGAATTAGGTGCAGATATTTCTATGTGGCAATCAGAGAACATGAAACACACAGGAAGGAGAGGCCCACAATGGCCTGCAACACTCCTGTCCTGGACATTGCTACCTCTGCTTCTTCTTTCCAGTCCTAGAGATTCACCTGGTCACCATCATCACCACCACCACTACTTAAGGCAAACCGCCACACTGTTCTTAAGAGAAGTCAGAGGGAGATAATGCCTGGGATTAGAGCCAAAACTAGGAAAGCAGTATAATGTTCCCTTTCTGCTGAAAAAAACTGGAAGGGGGATGGGGCAAGTGAGGGCCTTTGGGAGTCCTCCAAACTCATAGCAAGCAGTGGCAGCATCTTGTGAAGGGAAAAGGCCCAGGGGCCAGAGGCATAGTGAGCTCCCAGTATGGTGTTTGGCATATGGGCGAGGACCTCTTTGTATGGCTGTTCAGTAATAAATCCCTTGGGCAAGGAAGTATGCAAAAGAGTACTGAGTCAGCCCTGTGTATACCAAGGGCAGGAAAACAGACACAGAATTCTCTGTGCATACAGGTAAGAGAATTTTAGCCACCTAAATTAATAAGATAGTTTTAAAAAGTCAACCAAAAAGTAGGCAGAGGTCATGGGGCCTAGAATCAACAATATGGTATTCCAGGCAAAGGGAAAGAAAGTGAGGAAGAAGAAACAAAGATTGCATTGCAAACTCAAAGGATGCTGCAGCTGAAAGTGAGTCCGTGAGAGCAGTGATAAGATCTTATTGGAAAACTCAATTTTAAAGAGTTAGAAAAACAAGAAAAAATGAGTCCTATCTGAAAAGGACATTATGAAAAGCGCTATTAATGAAATCACATAGCATCCAAGCACTGTATAAGGTCCCCAAGCTAAGGGAATAAATCGGAACCTGGGCTCCACTTGGTAAGCCTGGTGCTCTACACAGGGCTGAATGCCCCCTGAAGAAAGGAGGACCTTTTTGTAATTGGCATAAAAGCACCATACGGGCTAGTGGCAACTCAGGAGTCTGTGTCCTCAGAGGGTTTCATATTAATAAAAATCATGACTATAGAGACAAATATTAAAGTGTTGACCCCAAATAGATCCAGCTATTTCATCTCTAACTCACTTGATCTCTTTTCAAGAACATATAGCTGGATATTATAAGAGTTTTATTTGATTGCCTGCAAAGCTAAAACTCCCAACAGAGTTAAGATTCAAGTGGGTAGTTTAAAAAAAATTTTTTAATCTGAGAATAAACCATCATCATCACCATTATAAATAATTTATTAAGCCCCATATCACACTCACAAAGGGAAAACAAAGGTTAGGATAAGAATTCTTGAGGCTGACAGGGTCCTTAGTTTAAATCTTCACTACAGATAGCGGAAATGAGGCCTAAAGAATGGTTGTTACTTGCTCAAGGTAACAGACCACGTAAGTAACAATTTCAACTGTGGACTGTAGGGTATTTTGCTTGACATGAACTAAAAATCTGGTGAGGGTGGAGTGGGACAGGGTAAAGTTCCCTGAAGTCAGGGACCATACATGTTTTCCATTTCTAATTCTATACTTGAGATGAATAATCATCTCAAATAGTCACTTTGCTAAACCACAAACAAACAACCCCCCTCCCCCCCAAAAAAAACAACACAGAACAAAACAAACAGGCAGAGAAGGAAATTACCTAAGTTTCAGAAATGGGACCTTACACATAAGAGATGCCAAACTTTGGTTTACTGAATGCATAGGCAGTTTTGGGGAAAATAAGTTAGAAGACAGATGGGGCCTACCTACGTATATGCAAAATCACTGGGGGCAACTTAAACAGCCAGGATACTAGGATTTCTCTCATCCTCCCCACAGTAAAGTTTCAAATTGAACTTATGCCTGGGCACAATCCTCCTTCCCTTATCCCCACCTACCCCCACCCCACCCATCCCTCCAACTATTAGAGTTAATTTGAAATCACTGGGGTATATTCTCTTTAGTGCAAGGCTCATCAAACTATATCGAGTTAAGCTGCAAATTTTCCCTCATTCTACATCTTTAGGTTCTAATTTAGACTAGGATGGTAATAGGAGGTTAACATGAAAGGACAATCTGGTATAGGCAGCTTATCTCCATTTTTCTAATCCAAAATTCTTTTTTTTTTTAAAGCATCTAATTTATTATTTATTTATTTATTTATTTTTGGCGTGTTGGGTCTTCGTCTCTGTGCGAGGGCTTTCTCTAATTGTGGCAAGCGGGGGCCACTCTTCATCGCGGTGCACGGGCCTCTCACTATCGTGGCCTCTCTTGTTGCGGAGCACAGGCTCCAGACGCGCAGGCTCAGTAATTGTGGCTCACGGGCCCAGCTGCTCCGCGGCATGTGGGATCTTCCCAGACCAGGGCTCGAACCCGTGTCCCCTGCATTGGCAGGCAGATTCTCAACCACTGCGCCACCAGGGAAGCCCCCAAAATTCTTATTTTGCTCCACACAGGTCATGTAAATAGAGCTGAAGCCCACTGCAGGATAAAGGGGAGCAGGTAGAATTGGCAGGCAGCTCTATTCATATATTTCCAGTGAGTGCTCTTGGTTAGAGGGACAGAGATGGGAGTGCAATGAGTGGGGGTGGTTGGACACTTCCAAAGAGGCTTTTGTCTGACACCCTGGCTACTTATACTTGTATGCCGAGAGACCAAGAGACCTCCCAGCTACTCCAGATAACAGTCTCAAAAGGGACAAGTATAAGGTAATTAATGCTTTTTATGTTTTTGTGGGGGTTTTTTTGTAGTATAGGTTCTGCCTCTGGGAATATGGGCTCCAAGCTATCAGCTCTAAATAAGAAAAGAAATCTGGAAAGCACTGTAGACTGTTTAATGAAGACACCAGCCTAATTTGTTCTTTCAACCAAAATAAGTATTGGTCTACGCATGTCAGGAATAGAAAAAAAAAAATGAGATGTTCCTTTCCCTCACTCCCTCACCTCACCCTGCCCTCAATTCCTTCCTTCATGGTTTGCCCTCATCTGGGATACTGTGTGCAGGTCTGGTCATCACATCTCAGGGACAATACCATCAAGCTGGAGAAGGTCCAGGAAAAGGCTTAAAATGGTAAATTTATAGCCAATAAAACAAAGTCCAACTTCATCAATTAGTATACTTAGAAAACATATACCCTCCAAAGTTTAGAACAGCCTAATACAATGTTTTTTTTTTTACATTTGGATAAATTCATTGACAGATATTTAAAAAGGAAATTAATGTTTGGAGAATATCACTTACTATAGATGTTGACTAGGAGGAGGGCCCAAAGATGAAGATTTAAGGGTTATATATTCTGCCAGGTCCTGCACTAGTAACATTACCTATGTTATCTCATTTAATCCTCACAATAACCCTATGAGTAGGTACTATTAGATCTCCATATTAGTGATGAGGAAACGGAGGTTTAAGAGAAGTTACATAACACATCTAACTCGCACACTGCTGGTTAAAACCAGGTTTCGATATGGATAGGAAAGGAAGTGAAACCATCTTTATGTAGAGATGATGTAGAAAATTCTAAGGAATCTACAAAAGGGCTATTAAAACTAACAAGAGATTAGTACGGTTACAACACAAAATCAATATACATAAATCAATCACATTTCTATTACTAGCAATCAAGAATCAGAAAGTAAAATTTTAAAATACTAACCATTGGGACTTCCCTGGTGGCGCAGCGGTTGAGAGTCTGCTTGCTAATGCAGGGGACACGGGTTCGAGCCCTGGTCTGGGAGGATCCCACATGCCGCGGAGCAACTAGGCCCGTGAGCCACGGCTGCTGAGCCTGCGCGTCTGGAGCCTGTGCTCCGCAACAAGAGAGGCCGCGATAGTGAGAGGCCCGCGCACCGTGATGAGGAGTGGCCCCCGCTTGCCGCAACTGGAGAGAGCCCTCGCGCAGAAACGAGGACCCAACGCAGCCAAAAATAAATAAATAAATAAATAAATAATAAAAATAAAGTAATTCCTTTAAAAAATAAAATAAAATACTAACCATTTATAATAGCATCAAAAATATGAAATACTCAGGGATAATTTTGACAAAAGATATCCAAGAGCTGTAGATTGAAACTACAAAACACGACTGAAATAAATTAAAGAACATTTAAATAGAGAGATATACCCTGCTCCTACATTGGAAAAGTCAGTATTGTTAAGGTGTTAATTCTCCCCAAATTTATCTACAGATACAGTGTAATCCCAATCAAAATCCCAGCAGGCTTTTAAAATAGAAATTGACAAGTTGATTCTAAACTTTATATGGAAATTCAAACAACTGGGAATAGCCAAAACACTTCTGAAAAAGAACAAATTTGAAGGGTTTACACTATTTGAATACAAGACATTATAAAGATACATTAATCAAAACAATGTGGTTTTGGCATAAAGATAAACATATAGGTCAAAGGTACATACTACAGTGTCCATGTGTATAGAGTCAATTGATTTTTGACAAAGGTACCAAAGCAATTAAATAGAGGAAGGATAATCTTTTCAACAAATGTTGCTGGAACAACTGGATGTTCACATGCAAAACAAACAAAAACAAAAAGCAAACCAAAAAACCCTCAGCTATTATCTCACACAACTTACAAAAATTAACCCCAAATGGATCCTAGACCCAAGTGCAAGAGCTAAAACTATATAACTTCTAAAAGAAAATATAAGAGAGAAATCATAGTTACCTTGGGTAAGGCAAAGACTTCTTAGGACACAAAAAGCTGAAATTATAAAATGTTTAAAAATATTTAAATGGACTTTATCAAAATTAAAACATTTTACTTTTCTTTTTTAATATTCAGATGATTTAATAGACATTTCTTCAAAGAAGATATACAAATGGCCAATAAGCACATGAAAATATGCTGCTCAATATCGTTATTCATTAAGGGAAATGCAAATCAGAACCAGAATGAGATATAACTTCACATCCCTAGGATGGAGAGAGAGAGATCTAGACAGAGATGGAGATAGAGACACAGACATTTAAAAAAAAAAAACCTTTTACTTTTCGAATGACACTGTTAAGAAATGGATAGGCAAGCCATAGACTGGGAGAAAATATTCGCAAATCACATATACCCAATGAAGGACTTGTATCTAGAATATAAAGAACTCTTACAACTCAATATCAGAAGAGAAAAACTAATAAAAATAGGCAAAAGATTTAAATAGACACTTCACCAAAGAAGATATGCATATGGCAAATAAGCACATAAAAAGATGCTTAACATCGCTAATCATTATAAAAACATAAACTAAAACTACAAAGAAATACCAATGCATACCTTCTAGAATGGCTAAATTTTTAAAAATGACCATAATAAGTATTGGTATGGAATGGAACTCTCTTACACTACTGGTGTAAGATATTTACAACCATGTTGGAAAATAATTTGGCAGCTTTTAAAAATGATAAAGGTACACCTACCATATGACACAGTCATATCTACTTGTAGATTTAACCAAGACAAATGAAAGTATATGTTTACACAAAGACTTATACATGAATGATCATAGCAGTTTTATTCATTATAGCCAGAAACAAGCCAAATGTTCAACAACAAGCAAATGGATAAGCAAACTGTGGTATATTCATGCAATGGAATATTACTCAGCAATAAAAAGGAATAAACTGTTGATACATGCAAGAACATGGAAAAATGTAAAAATATTTATACTGAGTGAAAGAAGGAGGACAAAAAATATATACTAAATGATTCTACTGATATAAAATTCTAGAAAATGCAAACTAATCTATAGTGATAGAAAGTAGTTATCTGGGAGTCATGGAGGTGGATTATGAAGGGGTACAAAGAAACATCTGGGGATGAATCATATGTTTATTACCTTTATTATGGTGATAGTTTCATGGGCATTGTCAAAATTCATCAAATTGTATAGGCATTTATACATGTATAATTTCTTATACATCAATTATAGTTCGATAAATGTGTAAAATATAAAATCAAGTCAAATTTGCCTCAACGCAATAGTTAACATACTTGTGAAATAGGGACTGATTTCCCAAACAAATAAAAATAAGTATGCTTATTTTGTAGCCAAACTTTACACAGTATATATAGTTCATTCTGGAAAAGGAGACTAAATAATGACTCCCAGACCCTTCTAATCCAGAAGAATTGTTAGTCAAAAAAAATAAGGGGTCATGAAGGCTGCACACTAATATATACTGCAATAACTAGTATCTCCCTCCTATAGAACAGATTTTAGGTGTTAGCTGAAAGAAAAGAAAAAAAGAGGGGTTATTAACTTTGGCTTTACTGGATGATGAAATTAAGACTGGGCTACTTGCTAATAAGTTCTTCAATAGTTAAAAACTAGTATTGGTTGTTTTTTAAAAATATTCATTTAGGAAGACATAACCATAATTCAAGAAAGTAGAAGAAGAAAAAAAGAAGATGTGTGGTTCCTATATGGTTCAGTAATAATCACAACCAGTCTATGACTCCCTTAAACAGTCTGTTGAAAAATATGAAGGGAGAAGAAAAGGGGGCCCTATGAAAGGTGTACAGGGATAGGGTGGGGATTGACAAAGATATTATGGGGCCAGAGAGAGATATCAAGAGCACGTTTTTAACTTTGCAAAACCAACGTAGAGACCCTTAGGTTAGGTGGCTTATACTCATGTAAAATACCAGCCAGTCCATCAACAGATTTTTTTGAAGTGCCCACTAGTGATTTATAGTTAATGCTTAGTGAACTGGAACACTGCAACTGGAACTACTTAAATTTTTCTGACTTCTGAAATGTAATTAAATTGGTACACACAGGGAATTAGCAAAAGTATCCTGATCCTTTAGAGACCAATGTGTTACCCATTTAATTAGTCTGTCCGTCTGGGTAGTAAATCATGTTCTTGTCTAACATGCTAGATAAGCATATCTCACTCAAGCAGAGAACTCAGAAACTTCAGATGGAAATCATTTACAAAATACAAATGGGAAATCACAATAACTACCAAAGGAAGGGAGGAAATAGAGAAGAGGGAAGAAAGAAGAGAGGAGGGGAGGGGAAGGAGGAAGTTCTGTAGAAAGTAGCATTTTAAAGGGGCTTTATTAGCACAGAAAACATGGAAAATTTCTATTCCAAAAAGAATCACCCCCTCAACCACTCTACCACCACCACCACCACCACCACCACCATTCTCTCCCTCTTCCTCTCTATCTCTATTTTTTACACACACACTCTCTCTCACACACACACTAGATTTTACAAGTTCAAGTGGTGAAGTATCTATCCATACATCTATGTGAAAAATCAAAATTCATATCAGTTTCTAGATAGCATAGCAATAAATGTTAAGGGTAAGGGAGAGGGAAGATGAGAAGTAGTATATATTAAGCTAAAAGCTTATCCTCTAAGATCAGGAACATGACAAGTTTCCTCACTCTCAAGACTTCTACCCAACATAGAACTGGAAATCCTAGCCAGAGCAACTGGGAAAGAAAAATAAACACAAGGCATCCAAGTTGGACGGGAAAAAGTAAGACTGTCTCTGTTTGCAGATGACCTGATGTTATATATAGAAAATCCTAAAGACTGTACCAAAACACTGTGAGAACTGAAAAACAAATTCAGTAAAGCTGCAAGAAACAAAATCAACATACAAAAATCAGTTGTGTTTCTATACATTAACAATGAACTATCTAAAAAAGGAATTAAGGCCAACAAACACATGAAAGAATGCTCAATATCATTAATCATTAGAGAAATGCAAATCAAAACTACAATGAGATATCATCTCACACTGGTCAGAATGGCCATCATCAAAAAATCTACAAACAATAAATGCTGGAGAGGGTGTGGAGAAAAGGGAACCCTCTTGCACTGTTGGTGGGAATGTAAATTGATACAGCCACTATGGAGAACAGTATGGAGGTTCCTTACAAAACTAAAAATAGAACTACCATACGACCCAGCAATCCCACTACTGGGCATATACCCTGGGAAAACCATAATTCAAAATGAGTCATGTACCACAATGTTCATTGCAGCTCTATTTACAATAGCCAGGACATGGAAGCAACCTACGTGTCCATTGACAGATGAATGGACAAAGAAGATGTGGCACATATATACAATGGAATATTACTCAGCCATAAAAAGGAATGAAATGGAGTTATTTGTGGTGAGGTGGATGGACCTAGAGTCTGTCATACAGAGTGAAGTAAGTCAGAAAGAGAAAAACAAATACCGTATGCTAACACACATATATGGAATATAAAAAAAAAAAGTTCTGAAGAACCTAGGGGCAAGACAGGAATAAAGACACAGACCTACTAGAGAATGGACTTGAGGATACGGGGAGGGGGAAGGGTAAGCTGGGACAAAGTGAGAGAGTGGCACGGACATATATACACTACCAAACGTAAAATAGATAGCTAGTGGGAAGCAGCCGCATAGCACAGGGAGATCAGCTCAGTGCTTTGTGACCACCTAGAGGGGTGGGATAGGGAGGGTGGGAGGGAGGGAGACGCAAGAGGGAAGAGATATGGGGACATATGTATATGTATAACTGATTCACTTTGTTATAAAGCAGAAACTAACACACCATTGTAAAGCAATTATACTCCAATAAAGATGTTAAAAAAAAAGAAATTAAGAAAGCAATCCCATTTACAATAGCATCAAAAAGAATAAATTTAACCAAGGAAGTGAAAGACCTATGCACTGAAAACCATAAAACAAATTGAAGACACAAATGGAGAAAAGAGAACCCTCCTATACTGTTGGTGGAAATATAAATTGTAAAGCCACTATGGAAAACAGTATGGAGGGTCCTTTAAAAACTGAAAATAGAGTTACCATATGATCCAGCAATCCCACTCCTGGGTATATATCCAAAAAAGACAAAAACTCTAATTCAAAAAGATACATGAACCCCAATGTTCATAGCAGCACCATTTATAATAGTCATGACATGGAAGCAACCCAAGTTCCCATCAACAGATGAATGGATAAAGAAGATGTGTGATATATATATACACACATATATATGTATATAAAATGGAATATTACTCGGCCATAAAAAAGAATGAAATCTTGCTATTTGCAGCAACACGGATGAACCTAGAGAGTATCATACTAAGTGAAATAAGTCAGAGAAAGACAAATATCATATGATATCACTTATATGTGGAATCTAAAAAATAATACAAATGAACTTATTTACAAAACAGAAACAGACTCACAGACATAGAAAACAAACTTACGGTTACAAAAGGGAAAAGGGGAGGAGGGATAAATTAGGAGTATGTGATTAACAGATACACACTACTATATATAAAATAGGTAAACAACAAGGATTTATTGTATAGCACAGGGAACTATATTCAATATCTTGTAATAATGTATAATGGAAAATAATCTGAAAAAAGATATATACATATATAAACAATCACTTTGCTATACACGTGAAACTAACGCAATAGTGTAAATCAACTATGCTTCAATTTTTTTTAAGAAAAAAAGGAATAACTAAGCTGAATATCCAAGAACAAAATAAAAAACAAAATTGAAGACACAAACAGAAAGATATACCATGTTCTTGGATTGTAAGAATTAATATTGATAAAACATTTATACTACCCAAAGCAATCTACAAATTGAATGCAACTCCTATCAAAATTCCAGTGGCATCTTTCACAGAAATAGAAAAAAAAATCCTAAAATTCATATGGAACTACAAAAGACACTAAATAACAAAGCAATCTTGAGAAAGAAAAACAAAACTGGAGGTATTGCACTTCCTGATTTCAAACTATATTACAGAGCTATAGTAGTCCAAACAGTATGATGCTGGCATAAAAACACAGACCAATAGAATAAAAATAGAGAGCCCAGAAAAATCCAAGCACATGCAGTCAACTAATCTTTGACAAGGGTGCCAAGAACACACAACAGGGAAAGGATAGCCTCTTCGATAAATGCTGTTGGGAAAACTGAATATCCACATGCAAAAGAATGAAACTGAACACTTATCTTATACCACTCACAAAAATAAACTCAAAATGCATTAAAGACTTACAGTCCTGAAACCATAAAACTCCTAGAAGAAAACAGGGATAAAGCTTCATGACATTGGTTTTGGCAGTGGTTTCATGGAAATGACACGAAAAGCACAGGCAACAAAAGCAAAACTAAACAAGTGGGACTACATCAAACTAAAAAGCTTCTGCACAGCAAAGGGAATAATCAACAGGGTAAAAAAGCAAACTACAGAGTAGGAGAAAAATATTTGCAAACCATATATTTAATAATGGGTTAATATCTAAAATATATAAGGAACTCAAACAACTTAATAGCAAAAAAAAAACCAAAAAACAAAAAACAAATAACCCAATTTAAAATGGGCAAAGGACCTGAATATACAAAGGACCAGTAGTTACATGAAAAGGTGTGACAAGAGATAACAAGTGTTGGCAATGATGTGGAGAAATGGGAACCCTTGCACACTGTTGGTGGGAATATAAATTGGTATAGCCATTATAGAAAACATTATGGAGGTTCCTCAAAAACAGTAAAAACAGAACTACCATATGATCCAACAATCCCACTTCTGGGAATATATCTGAAGGAAACGAAATCAGTATTTCATAGAGATATCGGCACTCCCATGTTCATTGCAGCATTATCCACAATAGCTAAGACATGGAAATAACCTAAGTGTCCACTGACAGATAATTGGATAAAGAAAGTGTCATGACAACATGGATGAACCTGCAGGGCATTATGCTAATTGAAACAAGCCAGACAAAGAAAGACAAATACTGCCTGGTATCATTTATATGTGGAATCTAAAATTAAAAGTCAAACTCGTAGAAACAGAGAGTAGAATGGTCATTGACAGAGGATAGGGGGTGGGGGAAATGGAATGTTGGTCAAGGGGTTCAAACCTCCAGTTATAAGATGAATGAGTTCTGAGGATCTAATGTACAGCATTGTGACTATAGTTAATAATACTGTATTGCATACTTAAAATTCGCTGAGAGAGTAGATCTTAAGGGTTCTCACCAA
The DNA here is from genome assembly GCF_949987535.1 of Balaenoptera acutorostrata. Lineage (NCBI taxonomy): Eukaryota > Metazoa > Chordata > Mammalia > Artiodactyla > Balaenopteridae > Balaenoptera > Balaenoptera acutorostrata. The sequence goes on from NC_080085.1 coordinate 44,223,404, forward strand.
AAAAGTATGCATGTATCAAATCATCACATTGTACACTTTAAATATGTACAATTTTACTTGTCAATCATATCTCAATAAAGCTGGGGGGAAAATTAAGGTTTTTTTCTTAGCATCTACCTCCAACCATCCAACAACCACCACCTACTCCCCCCACACTTCACACACACACACTCACAATCTCTAGATCAAGTGGCAAAGTATCTATCCTTCCATCCATCTATCCATTGATATAAAAAAGCAAAATTTATATCACTTTGTAGATAGCATAGCAAAAAATGTTAAGGGCTAGGAAGAGGGAAAATGAGAAGTAATAAATGTTAAGGCAGTCATACTGGGAATAGAGGTGCTAAGAAAATCCCTCCTTATTTTTAGGTTGCTCTTCATTCAGCTCTCAGTTTAAATAAATAAATATTTAATATAATATATAATTAATATTATAGTAGATAATTAATAAATATAATATATAAAATTCATATTACATTTTATAAATGTAATATAAAAGTAATAAATATATAAATTACATTACTATGCAATATATACTATAAAATATTACTACAGATGGCAATGCTTGAACTGTTTGGTTTTTGTCCCTGTCACTGATGGTACTTGGGAACAAATGTACAAACCACAGGGCAATGAGAGAAATGAAATTTTGTGCTGAAGAAAGAAACCAGATTCAGAAAGCAAAGATTCATATAAACTTAAAATATGAAAAAAAAATCTCCATGAGGAATATAAAACAGGTTCACACTGCTCATTAGAAAGAACATGATGAGCTCTAGCAGAGACGTGAAGAAAACTGTAAGGATTTTATGGGAGAAAAATGGAAGAAGAATGGAGGGATGGAAGATAGAATAGAATGGTACCAGAAGGAAGTATAATTTGTGTTGAGCCTCAAAGAATAGGCAAGGTTTAGTCAGGTAGATAGGACTAAGAAGGTGTTGAAAGAAGATGACGAACAAAGCACTGGGTATGTTTAGGAAATTGTGAGTTGTCACATTTGGGGCTTACTGTGTATGGCAGGGGTTATGGACATGGGTTCTCAAAACAGCCTTTCTGGATTAACATCGTAGCTCTACCAGTTACTAGCTGTGAGACTTTGTGTAAATCATTTAGAATTCCATATGCTTCATTTTCCTCCTCTGCACAATGGGGAAGAACAATAGGAATTTATATGGTTGCTGTATGGATTAAATAAGATAATACATGTAAAATGACTTAGAACAGTGTCTGGCATCCAGTAAGTGTGCAATGAATGTCAGCCTTTTTTTTTTTTTTGGAGGAAGTGCAAAGGAAGTATCCAGGATTTAAGGCTAGCAGAGAAGGTAGAAGCCATATTATGGAGAACTTGGGTTGCCAAACTTGAGGGGTTGGCACTTAAATCAAAATGAAGAAAGTTTTGAATAATAGAGTGCCATAAAGGCAGAGTAATTGTTGTCAATTTGTGGTAGGAGATTTTTACAACTCTAGCTGCCTGACAGTGCAAAGGGCTGGCTTGTGAGAGAGTTTTTACCATCAACGGAAGGGTTCAAGCACAGCCTGGTCAACCAAAGTCAAGGGTGTCATAAATGGTAGTCAGGCAGTGGGTCAGTGTTGGCCAACTTGAAAGGCCTCTAAGATTCTTTTCAACTCTAAGTTGATTTCAGATAAAGACGCTAGGAACAATATGGAGGAGAGCTTTATGCAAGACTAAGCATGGAACCAGAGCAACTGTTCAAGTGAGAGAGGGCAGTACAAGAGAGTCAATGGCGGGTTTGCTGGTCTAGAATATCAGAGCTGGAAAGAACCGCAAAGATCAACCAGCCAGTTCAGCTTCTTCACTGTACAGACAGGGAAATTAAAATTCTCAGATAGAGGAAGTGGGTAAATTTTAAAGGGGTGAGCCTAGAGGCGGGGAAGCCAGCCAGGAATCCAGAAATAAATAAGGGCTTGGAAGAGGGTGGGAGTAGCAGGATTTGAAAGGAAGGGAGTAGATATGAGGGCTATTTTGAAGGAAGAAGGACTGACAGCATGTGGTGATTGATTGGATATAGAGGATGAATAAGCAGTGACTCCAAGATTTCAATGCTGGCTGAGTGGGAGGCAGGAGGCCAAGGACAGAGCCTGTTTGGCAAGGGGAAGATAACAAGTTCCGTTTTTGATATATTGGGGTTTGAGATAAAAAAAGAGAAAAGTTATTCAAGTAGACACTGTCCATCAGACAGTTGAAGAGTTTTTTGTTTATCGCTTCCCCTGTCCCAGTGTGAGAGGCATCATGGGCATTGGGAAGAAAAGGCACTCTAAAATCTGAATTTTGAATACCAGCTCTGCCACTTACAGGTCCAATGGATTTTGGAAACTCTCTCAGCCTCAATTTCTGCCTCTTAGAATAGGGACACTACTAAGTACATATCAAACACCATATTGTTTAATCCTGAGAGTCTAATTCACATATTTAAAAACTTCCCAGGAAAGCTTGGGAATGACTGGTCTGTGTGACCTGCCTCTTCTCCAATGCTACGGCACACAGAACGTGGGCAGAGGAATAGTTAATATTGGTATTAGAAAGAGAACGTGAGGCACAAAAAGAGGATTTGACACAAAATTCCAAAGTATAGTGGGACAAGCATAGGATTTGGGGTCAGGCCGAGCTGGGTTCAAAGCAGAGCTCTACCACTTACTGGCTTTGTTACTTTGAGAATGTTGTTTGGCCTCTCTGAGCCTCTTTTTTTTTTTCATCTGTAAAATAGGAATCCTATCACTTAATTCACAGTAGTGATAAGATTAGAGATTATGCACATAAAATTCCCAGAATGTAATTGGCAGTTAATCAATGGTAGCTTTGATCATCCCCAACCCAGAGTTCCAATTTCCTACTGTGTGCTTCCATTCTCTCGCTCCTTCGAACCAGCCCTCAAAAAATAAAAGCACATCAGCTATCCCTTTGATTTTTCACACACCTATGAGGTCACCCAAAGCATTCCCTCCTGCCCTTTGAACTTTTAATTCATTCTCAAATGATTTACCGCCTGCCTAGCCTCCAAATGACCATGCTAGCAGTCGTGTCCTTCCTCTCTGAGGCTCTGTCCTTTTGATAACAACAGTGCCCCTGATGGGGTTGCCATTCACACACTCTACGAGCACGCTCCCAAGACAAAATTGTCAACTTTAGAAGGACCTTAATGGGAACAGCAGTGAGGAGCAAGCTAACATTCTGTTTCTCCACCAACGCCTGCAAAGACCGAATTATCTTCTCTAAGACTTTCTCAGATTGCTGTACTCCTTGCAAACTTACTATGCGATCCTGATGAGGATAAACATTTCCCTGGGGTCTCTTTCGAGGCCTGTTCCTAAAGTTTGCTCCAGCGATCAAACTCTCTAGCACTAGTCTGGGCAGGAACAAATTAAGAGAAGACCCCACAGTGTATCTTAAACTGTCACAGTACTGCCAGTGTGAGTTTTGATGTGTTTCCTTTAGTGCCCTGACATAACCTAACTGACTTCCACAGAGACAGCCGCCAATTAGATGAGACCCCCATTAGGAAGGAGGACGGACAAGGTTCCTTTTGGCCCTTTTCAGCATTCTCAGCTTTGAGTAAAACAGTGAGAAAAGGAATGTCATGGTCAAATAATAAGGACACTTAAGGCACTGGGTATAAATACCAGACGGTGACTCACATCCAAGGCTAGTCAGACAGAACACGTTAGGGCTTGCTTAAGCAAAAGTGAAAACATACACACACACACACACACACAGAGTAGGTTCACACTGCTTCAGCTGAAGCAATGAAACACTTGAGTCAGGCAGAAGCCTCACACTCTACCCTCCCTGAACACATAGCAACAAGAGGGGTGGCTGCTGTTTTAAGAGTCTCGCAGCAACGCTTCCCAACAGCAAGGGAATGCTGTAATCATCAGCCAGCAGGCCTCTCCCACATGCAAGCCTCAGGAACACAGCTCACGCACAGGAGTTGCAGCGGCAATAAACCCAACCACTGCAAACCCAACTCGAGGCAGCTCTTGGACAAGCAGGTAGATGACCCTAGCCTCCACTGCCGCCCTCTCCCCTCTCATCCAGGGTTGCACCTGGGATCCCTTTCCATGTCCACCTGTACCACTACTTCCTTCTATTCGTTCCCTCTGTCCCAAGCTCGTATGTGTCTGTCATTCAAGGCTCACCCCACTTACTAGGTTTCTCAAAAGACTGGAAAACTCGGCTAGTATATCCAGCTCTTCAAGTCATATTCGCTTTCTCATTTGTAATGGGGAGAAGAAAGGGGGACGTGACCAGTTACTGAGTACAAAAGTTTTGCTTACTCTTCCAGCAAACCATTGCGGAGAATCTGCTCCGCTCTGTGCTGAGGATAGTAAAGGTACAGAAGACACAGCCATTGTCCTCTAGAAGATTTTGGTCCAGCAAACCAGACACAGGGCAGTGAAAGTACCCCAACATTTCTACTGGAAAATCAGAAGTCCAGCATTCCAAAAAGGGAGAGATTACATCCACCAGGAGCAGACTGAGATGATGCGCTTGGGGCATAGAGTAGGGCTTGAAGGTTAGGCCCAAGTGGGAGGGGAGGGGAGAAGGGAGCAGGCCTTCTGAGTCGGCAATATGAAGCCGAGCCACTCAAGGAACATCGCGATGGGAAATTTGGAGGCCAGAACTTCCCAGGTGTGTTGGTGGGGGGAGTAGAGAGGAAAACACTCTGCCTGAGAATCTGGGTCCTGGAAGGAATGCTAGAAAGTAAGACTCGAGCCCAATGGACAATGGTCCCTACACCAGGCTAAAGTAGTTTGGGCTCTATTTTGGAGGTAGCAGGGAAATATTAAATAATTTTAAGTGGGAGGGGGGATGATCAAAGGGAGGGAAACCATTGAAGAGGCCACTACAATAGTGTAGTTGTTCCAGAAGGAGGCTTCTTCCTGCCTGTCCCAGCTCTTGCAAGATCCTCCTTCCAAGCTGCCTTCTCTGTCTGAGCTCACAATTTCAGAGCTCATTACTATGCATCTCTTTTAAGTTGGGTGAGATATCAATGACATTTCTTATTCTGAATGAGACTCCTAATGTTGTACTGAAGTTGGGTCAGGGACTTAAAAAAAAAGTAGAAGCTTCATCCCAAACTCCCAGTTTAGAAGAAAGGAACTATGATACATCATTTCCATTTCTGTAATAGCATCGGTTGGCTTGGCCCCTGGTCTCTTCTAAGATCCCAACAGAGGAGCTGGAGGGGAAAGAGGGAGAAGGGAGAGAGAGGGAGGGGGGTGAGGCGGGGTGGGGGGAGAGAGAGGTGCCAACATAAGTCAAAACCTGATTGTCAAGTGCTTTTCTGGGGCCTGTTCCAGATCACTGTCACTTACAGGCTTAGACTAGAGCTCAGCCCTAAATTAGGGCTCTAACCTAGAAGCCGGGATGGGAGGTGGAAGGGCCCCACCTGGGTCTTAGCAGTGGGAATTAACTCTCCCTGATCCTTAATTCTTTTGGCTTTTATTAGTGGCTGGAAGGGGAGAAGGATGAAACCTGAACCCTAATGCAGCTGAGAAGGGCTAAGAGCCAAAACCTTCCTTAAGCAGATACAATATGTGCAGGGCCTGGGCAGGTTTCAGAACACTGCACATTTCTCCAGCCAAAGGCATGGGAAAACATGAAAATTACATATTTAACCCTTTACAACCAGAGAGGGAGAGTATCATCCTCCCACCAGTGCTCACACAGCAGAGACAAACTGGCAAGCTGGCTCTTGCAAAAGCCCCAGCACTTGGTGCTTTGTGACCACCTAGAGGGGTGGGATAGGGGGGGCGGGAGGGAGACGCAAGAGGGAGGAGATATGGGGATGTATGCATATGTATAGCTGATTCACTTTGTTATAAAGCAGAAACTAACACACCACTGTAAAGCAATTATACTCCAATAAAGATGTTAAACAAAAAAAAAGCCAGAGCACTTGGGTAGCCTTTTTCACAAAAATACCCCCAGCAGCTAGATACTCAAATCAGTTTCAAATATAAATTACAAGCTATTTCACCTGGTCAGAGTTAGGTAAAGGGAACCCATGTGCCCATTAGATTTTTAGCATGAAATGAGTTTTGTCTACGAGGAGGGAGGGAGTGAAGAGACCAAGTTCCATGGCACAAGCATCTTTACAACATTCTGAATTTCAGTTTTACACCATGCAGAAAAGCATGTGATGCTGTACAAAAAAAGTAACGGATCTAGAAAGCAAATCTAAGAAGGATGGAGGTAGGAAAGTTAACCTTTCCTGAGAATTTTCCGTAAGTATACAGGACATCCAGTCTAGGGTTTGGGTCAGATAATCACTCCAAATGTGCAGAAGTCTCTTAATAATAAAGTGATGTTTTCCAGCCAGATTTGCAGCCAATGAATTTGTGAAGTAAATCCCTATTTCCTTTTCTTAATTAATTTTTACTGGAGTATAGTTGCTTTACAATGTTGTGTTAGCTTCTTTTTTATTTTAATATAAAACTCAGGATGAAAGTACGGTGAGGACACCACTGAAAACAATTAAATCATATTTGCAAGTTTAACAATGCTTTTTCAAAGGTCACATTTTAAGAACCAATGCTACTGCAGAAATATGAACAATGATATTCACAGATTAATAATACTCCCCCATGCAGAGAGCATAAAACTACTAACAACAAAAATGCAATCCAGACTTGAAACTCCAGTGGAGTTTGCCTTACGAAGCCTCCACATTTTACTTTTCATATAGCAAAAACAATCCTTAAATATCTTGGCAAGACAACTGATGTTTTTTAACAGCCTCGAATCTTTTAACATTTCCAGCTTCATGTCTGAACTTTGGCGTTTTGACAGCTTCTTCTATTTTTTGTTTGTTTGATTTTTGGACTTCCCCATCACTTGAAAGTACTAAGTTAGGCAGAAAGAACTTCAGCCAGTAATACCTCAGGTGACTAGGCAGCCTGCAGACTGGAGGAGATAGCAAGACCAAACTATGACCAGAAAAGCCCATTAAATAACAATGCAGGCCTGTTCCAATGTCTGTTGGGGCATGAGATTGTCTGGCAATTAAGTCATTTCCACAACAATCAGCAGATTAGTAAATCATCTGTGTTAACCATTATGTTCCTAAAATAATGATTTGTTGTTTTAACTGACCAGTGGCCTTAAATAAAATTCTTTTTCTTTCTCTGAACTGCCTATGGAACTCCTTTCCCTGATGGTCCTATGGTCTCAGAAGATCCAAAACTGAACTAAACCTGGTTAGCCCTCCCAATCTCCGTCACCACCTAGAGCCTTCTAGATTAGAAATACTGGATTCATCTCTAACTCCTGCCTCTCCCTCATTTCTTCAGATCCAAATGGTGTATATTACCACTACCTCTGGCAACTTGCTAATGTGTTAACAACAGTCAGCACGTTGCCAAGATGACTGATTCCTTTATAATGCCATCTCCAATTGTTCAGTACAGGTCTTTCCTCGTGGAAGCAGTTATACGGCTGGTACTGTGTTAGATGCTTTATTTTTAATACTTTAACTCTAATCCTCCAAAAAACAACAAAATGGCTACATACTTCCAACCTGAATCCATCCTATAGCCCAATGTTCTGGGTTCTTCAGAATAACTGGCTCAAACCCATTCACCCTATGTCTCATTACTCAAGCAGATCTTCACTGATCCACTTATCCAGCCACACAAGCAGTATCACATTGGGCAAGTTACCTAACCTCTCTATTCCTCAATTTCCTCATCTGTAAAATGGGGTTGATAAAGGAGCTAATATGTGTTAAAATAGAAAACCAGTGCCTGGTCCAAGGTACGCACTATGAAAGTATTTTTAGAAAGCAAATAAAAGTGACGTTTATGGGGCTTTGTGCTGGTTTCACAGGCCATAGGAAGTATAGCTCAGCTCCTAGAATGGCACTCAATAAATTTAATGCATGAATTAATAAGTGAATAAATGAAGAAACCACACATACCTGGCCCTTGGGGAGCTCATACTCTTACTCAGTTCACTGTGGGGGTGAACCAACTGGCCTGTCGCCTGAGTCCTTAGGACATGCCGCACTTGTACTAACTGGAATGAATGCCTTTCTTCCTCCCCAACCTACCTAAATCCTGTAGAGCCCTCAAGGCCTAGCTTCAATTCTTCCTTTCTCCACAAAGCTCCCTAACCACATCAGCCTGCAATGAAATCTCCTCTCACTGAATAAATGTTGCTCTTCCTCACAGACATAGAGAACAGACTTGTGGTTGCCAAGGGGGGGTGGGGGAGGGATAAATTAGGAGTTTGGGATTAGCAGATATGCACTACAATATATAAAATAGATAAACAACAAGGTCCTACTGTAGAGCACAGGGAACTACATTCAATATCCTGTGATAGACCATAATGGAAAAGAATATGAAAAGAATGTATGTATATGTATAACTGAATCACTTTGCTGTACAGCAGAAATTTACACATTGTAAATCAACTATACTTCAATAATTTTTTTTAAATGTTGCTCTTAGATCCTGGCCCATGGTTTCAGCACTTAAATTAAGGTTTTTGTTCCCCAGGCTTGCAGTAGTGCCTCTCTTCAACAAAACTGTCATTTCCAGGGAACAGGTCTTCCATGGTGGCTATCTCTTGTACTCTCTAGTTTAGGGTAAGGCACTTTACAAAGTGTTCAACAAATACGTGTTGACTGGTGGACTGATTGATTGATTGGAGGCTTAATTGAGAGCTCTTAGGTAGGAGCCAAACAAGGCTTAGCATAGCCTTTCAAATTGCTGTCTCTTCAAACATTAGCCAGAAATCATGTCTGGTCCTCCAAATTCTGCCAGGAGCAAACGTCACATTAAAGATGTCCTGCCATTTCATACAACTTCCAAAGATTTGGTAACTTCATACACTTATTTTTTTAAGTTCAGAATTCCCTTAAGAGCATTTCTGCTTAATAAGGGACACCTGTAGAATGCTTTTCCTTTCTTTCTTAAATCACATACACATCTAGTATTTATATGAGATAAAGGATAAAATCAATCTCCCTCCCTACTGGAGAAAAAATGCGAGTTTTATTATTTTCATTTTGCAAATGAGGAAATGGAGACACAGAGAGGAAAATGACATGCCCAGTCATACACAAATATTGAGCAGCAAAGCGAAGACTGAACTTCAGGTCTTCTGAATCCAAGCTTATACTTCTCACCCTGACTTGAGATTTAAAACAAAACAAAACCTTTCCTTTGACCCTGACCCCTGACAGGCATGTACTGGTAACAGTACCAATTTTTGCAGTACGTTACATTTCTCTAATTTCTCTCATTCCCCACCCCCTGTCATATTCTTATCCAGTTCTTTTTCTCTCTCTCTCTTTCTTTCTTTCACCTATGTAAACATGATAGTGTTGAAACAGCCTGGGATGTGGAGTCAGACAGAAGTCAATTTGAATGCCAGCTCATCCACGTGGAGTCTGTTACTTAACTTCTCCTGAGCCTCAGTCCCCTCATCTGCACAATGGGGAGACCAATATCTACCTCAAAGAGTTACTGTAAAAATTAAATAAGAATATATGTAATAAAACACCTAGAAGTAGCAGTATTTACCACATAGCAGGTCCACTACCTCTCCTATCTCCCCATATCTATGCCTGGATCACCCATTTAGTTCAAGAGGTTGCTGAGATCCAACCAAACAGCATTACCTCCATCCAATGAGGCATAACCACACAAGTGGAGTATCCAGGTCCCTGCCTGGTCCACTTTTCCTCCTGTTGCCTTGCTACTCCCTGATTACAAATTTAAATTAACACAGAGCTCCAAACTCTCAGTCAAGTCCTTCAAAGAACATGAGAGTCAAGAACTGATACTTACTCTCCCCTGAGTCTCCAAGACATCATCCCTCACCCTCTAAGTCAGAGATAAGATGCCATCAAAAACTGCCTACCTGCAGAAGTTTTCAGAGTAGGTTTTACTTACATCAAACACAAACAAAAAGAAATGGAAAGCAGCAAGGCAGCCCAACAAAGACAAGGCTTTAGCTTGTCATGTTCTCATAAGCAAAGATGGGGCAGCAGCCATGAGACTCTAACCCCTTTCCAGAATAACTAGCTGAACGAGCTTTCCTCCCAGGTCTACCTCATCTCACCCCCAACCCCTTCCCCCAAAAGAAAAATCAATTTCTGATGGACCGTGAAAGGCAGTATAGGAGAACCATTCAAAACTTCCCTGCCAGAGGCTCAGGAAGAGAGAAGACCATACAGCTGGGAATCTGCTGAGTGGCATTAGGGTGGGGGCCAGAAGACACCACAAAGGGTCTGTCCATCACTGGGCTTAACCCTTGATCCTGTCAAATTAGTCCCACCTCCCGCATTCCTCACAGATGTAACATTAAAAGACTTGAGTGAAAGTTAACAGACCATGTGGCACGCCGTCCCTGAGAACATACCAGGAAACAGCCACTTCTGGAAACATAGGAAGTAGGAGCGTGGAGAAAAGCTAAGCCCTGGAAGAACTGCCTGCTGTCAGTCAGCCTTTACACTTCCACAGCCTAGATCATGAGCGAAGGTCCTGGAGCTCTTAGCATCCCGTCAATAAAGCAGAAGCTTGCCCCTCGGAGAGGCTGAGAAGAAACAGGAGGGTACGGAGAGGTGAAATAACATGCCAAGATTACTCAGCGAGTTGATAAGAGAATATCAGGAATGCGACAAAGGTCCAGTCCTCCACTGAAACAGGACAGAGAGAGACACAGTATGAGAAAAGTTCCCCCTGATCCAGCTACCAATTTGCTGAGAGTTTTCAAACTTTATCAACCTTAACTCTATGAACTTCTCTCTCCCCACCTCCCCACACTGGAAGTATGGCTGAGCCAAGAGGGACAGAGCTGGTACAGCAGACTAGAAGGGCCCACTGTACCAAAAAAGAAAAACAAACAACAAAAAAAGCTGGGTTTTGGACAGCAGGCAGGGAAGACAATGAATGAACCAAGAAGTAGTGACACTTGAATGAGACAGTCCCAAATGTAGGCCTCAAGCAACTTGGTGCTGGTGGGTGGGGGCTGGGAACCAAAGACTGGACATGAAAGAAGGGTAGCCTAGATGCATGGAAAATGTGTCTCTGTTGCTACCAGGCAATGCTCATCCCATGGCATGGCGTAGTCACAGACTCACACTGAAAGAGGAGGGAGTGGAGGTGAAGTCAATGGGGAGGAGTTAGTCTCTTTGAGAAACGAAGTCATCTGGATCTCTGCAATTTCAGTGCCCAGCCTGGATGGCTATGTGCCCAAGTAAACATGCCAGTGTGATGTGAGGAAGAACAAATCATCCCTTGCAAAACTAATGCCTAAGACAATCTTTCCACTTGGCCTGTTTATACTGGATGGGGCGAAGGGGTGTAAGGAGACAAACCTCTATCCCATCCCAGTCCTTGGAACACAGTCTTTAGCAGGGAAAAATAATATCTCAACTTGTTCATTAATGACTTAATTGAAGTCTGTCTGAAGCGGGTATTTCAGGGGAGCACCAGGAAACAAAATATTGCCTTCACAGAAACTGAGTGAAAGTGATCTAGGTACCAACATAAGTAATACAAAAGGGTCACTTGCTGATTACAAGATAAATCAGGTAAACCTGGAGTTCAGTTTCAGAGAGAAATTTAATGATGCATACACTTTATGTACACACAAATCTGGCCCCAGGATCAAGGATATGAGCACCTGGGCAGTGATAGTAGTAGAAACCCCAAACCCACCTACATCTATGTAACAGAGATATCTAGAGCACTTGTTGTCCCTGACTTATGGATTGTTTTCCAAGATTACCTTTCGTAAATAAGCAGCTTGGAGCTTTGAATGCAGTTCCCTATAGACAGAATATTGTAAATGGTGGTTAGGTTCTGTAATTTCATCAGTGATACACTATGGATGAAAGAGGCCTCTCCAGAACTGTTCTGAACGTGGCCACTATCAATAACTGTGTCAGGGGGACATATTTCCTAGACTTTAACTCTCTCTTCTCCAGGCCTCTCATCCTTCAGTGATAATGAGGATTAAGCTCCACTACAATACACTCCCCGATCAGGGCAAGAAAAGGCATTTGCCCAACTCAGGTGACAAACTTGTAGATGTGAGGGTGTGGGGGAGGGGCGAGACTGTCAGTGCAAGACCTCCAGAAGGAACGACTCTTGTGGGTATTCCAGGTACAGACAGAAGACCTCAGAACACAGGAATGGCAGCAACAATAGGAGATTTGCAGCCAGTGCCAGCGGCAATGTGCACAGAAATAAATATCTGACAGGGCTGGGGACTGCTGTGTCTAAATTCCTACCAAGGGGTTCTGTAAGTTGGAGTCTGCTTGTATGTCACATAGGGTCAGCATCTTCAATCTTGGAGACACCTATTTGTTCCAGAAGGGGAAAATTAAGTTCAGAGAGGTTATTCCTACAATTTCCAAGCCAGTAGTTGGTTAAAAATCAAATCAAATCAATCTGATGTTCTAGAGGTCTGATTTTGACACTATTCGCCAAATGCCACTTCCTTCTTCTATTATACAAATTCCTCGTCTGTAACTCTTTGTAGAAATATATATGCTCCTGGAATTCATGGCTTATGTCTTCTCTATCATCTCCCTTAGAACACTTTTTCCAAGGCTGACCTGGGCTAGGGGCAGGGCTAGGGGCAATTCTAAATACATAGTGAGTGATGGGATATGCCCCTCCTAAATCTCTTATGTAGTTGTCCCAGGTGCCTAGGTAGAGGCCTTGGGCAGGTGTGGCTTAGCAGCAGCACAGACACTTCCACTAAAAGGCTTTGCTTGACACAGAGTCTTCCTATGGCATGGATGCCAGAAAGAGCCAAAGTGGTCTTCAGCTGTATTTTTTTAAAGAATGGTCCTACCTAACTTTGGTCTGACTCTCCTCAGTTACTGCATTCAGCTGTGGGCTCCCTAACTCAAGAGGAACATGGCTAGGCTGGAGTGCATCCAGAGTGGGAGGAGGCTGGATCTCAGATCCTGTAAGGAACAGCTGAAAGAGCTAAGGCTCTTTAGCCCAGAAAAATGAGACAAAGAGACACAGTCTTTGTCTTCAGACCTCCCAAAGGTTGTCCTAAGTAAGAGAAAGCATCTTGTTCTGTGTGGTCCCAGAAGGCAGAGCTATAGGACCCATAGAGAATAGGTAGATGGAGAATGATTTCAACTCAACCTGAGAAAAAGCTGTCTACTGCAGTGAAAACTTTTCAACACTGAAATGGACTGGCTAAGAAGGGAGTGAGCTCCCCCATGACCACAGGAGAACAAGCTCAGGGCTACTGCACATGGATCGGTTAAGATTAAGACCAGGTGACTTCCACAAGGCCTTCCTCACTCTGATAATCTGTGATTCCAGCCACCTCAAAGAACAGCATTCCGTTAGCAGGCCTGAGTTGAGCCTGCCCTTTGGTGAGGGGCGGGGAAGGAGGGTGCTTAGTGAGAGCAGCCCTTCACTTAATCTCTGCTGTTCTTCATTAACTTTTCTCAGACAGGTCAGCATCTTTTTGTCCCCTGGTTCTGAAGAAGCCTAACTATAAAAATTCTGATGTTCCCTCCGGATAATCACTCCATAAACACCAATCTCAAATCTAAGTCTTTTTTCTTAAAAAAAAAAAAATCCTGGGAGGAGATGGAGGAGAGCAAGGGGCAAAATCATCTGAATTCTGTTTAAGGGACAACATTCAAGTGTCTTCCAGCTGCAGTTGAATTATTTTTTTTTGAGGTTTTAGAGAAGGAAAAGCCTCTAATAGGCTTGGCCTTTTTTCGCTTCAGGGAGCACATGTGTGGATTGCAATAGGTTACCAGGTGTATTGTGACAGCCCAGCAGGCCCCAAAGTAGTGTGTACCCAAAGCTCAGCCAAGGGTTACCAGACATACCACCCACCCTCTTTGCCTTACTACCTCCCTCCAACCTTCTTTGTATTTCTCTGGATGGATTCCTACCCCATGTCCCCAAAAGCTTACTTTCAGAGAGAGAGGAGCATTTGGGGAACTGAGGTAGTAGACATCTTTGCTGATTCTAGAAGCAGAGATGAGGAGGAGATTCATCTAAGTAACCAGGCTGGACTAAGCTCTCAAGAAGCACACCCCATGAAGGGTCCCCTTGTGAATGCCAAGCCCTGGCCTGCGGGTGGGCCCGGCCTATAACATAACTAAGAAGGTTTCACAGAACTACCATTTCTCGCATAACACTACCTCTGCACCCAACAAGAACTCAAAGTCACAGCCAAATCTACTGCCAGCCACAAGACAGCCTGAATCTGACTTTACCCACGTCCTCTTGAAATCTCAAATGCCTCTTTGTGTGCTTCTTCTAGAAATAAAGTCACAGTGGGGATGGGGGAGGGGATAAAAACAACTTAAAGAGCATGTCCTGCCATTTTCCCAGGCTAAGGATGGCACACAGAATTAGGGTTTGCCCAATTCATTTTCACATCGTCTGTGCTAATAAAGATGGGCCAACGACCCCCATTTGGCAAATAGAATCTTGGGTCCAAAGAGGATAAAATAATATAGCAACATCAGTGCACACTAAGTGGAGGAGGTGAAGCTTCTTCCTCCTCCAGGCTACTGCCCCACCCCACCCTACTTTGTTCCAGGGCAGTAACTAGCGTCCACTTCCTTCAGTGTACCAGATAGAGACTGCCACCAAAAGTGGGCCAGGAAAAGGGCAAATATGTAGGGTGAGCCTGTTTCTGCAATGTCTTGTCCTTCTCCCCAATTTTCCTCCTTCTCCTTTTCCTGCATCCCCACATTGGTCTCCACCCTTTCTTTTCTCCACCCTCAGCCAACCTCAGGGCACATTTCCAAGAACTCAAAATGAGTATAGGAATCTTACACTACAGCTTAGCAACTCTCTCTCTCACACACGCACGCACGCACACACACCACAGGAGAATACAATTTGAATCTCTGAGGCCTCTGAGAGGCCCTATCTGATGCATAATCATTGGCGCCAGAACCTTGAAAAGGTCACCCACCCTCCAAAGTGGATCTTTTCCAGCACACGGAGCCAACTTCATGGATGACTGTCTACACTGTAGAGGGGGTAGAGGGGGACCCCTAGGTAGCAAATAGCCAAGTCTGATTAGAAGAAAATCTCCACTTCATCCAGACAGGCCCCCTGGGTCAACGAGGTAGATGCTAACCAAAGGAATCAATAACGCCAAGGGCATGGGCCCAATTCTCTAGTTGGTCACATTTCTTTGGGAACATCACACTGTATGGGGCAATCATAAACCATCCCTTAACACTTGGGATAATCAATAATAATAGTTGTTTTTTAACATTTCTTCTTTTTTTGTCACTTAATTGTTAAGAGAAGGCTAT